>NC_059343.1:118368328-118711828 GCF_018350155.1 Leopardus geoffroyi
AGAGCGATTTAGCAATCGATACCGTGAAGAGCCGAAAATGTCCACACTTGTACGACCCAGGAATTCCTTGCTGCAGAATCTCTCCCACACAGCGCAAAGAAACACAAACGTTATTCATTTTAGAATTGTTTATCATCATTAAAAACTGGAAATAGACTGAATGCCCATCAGCATGGAACTAGATCAGTAACTTGCTGCACATCATACAATAGAACACTATACAGCTATGAAATTAAATGAACTAGAATGCACTGCAGCACAGATGAAACTCACACACATATTAATGAGTTTGAAAAGGTAAGTTGAAGAAGGATTTGTAAAGCTTGCCATTTATATGAAAATTTTAAAAAGAAAAACTGTACTATATCTTTTCTATAGCTGTTTATATAGAAACTAAAGAGTGGAAGAATACCTTTCAAACCCCTACTAGTGTTTATCTGTATGGGGAGTTGGGAGAGAAGGGAAATCAGGATGGGGATAGAAGTTAAACAGGATAGTAGACGTATCTATGATAGTTTAATGGAAAGGAATGTGGTCATTATATTCCTTGAGCAACTCCCAGCTCTAAGAGAGGGAAGGGGGAGGGGAGGGGAGGGGAGGGGAGGGGAGGGGAGGGGAGGGGAGGGGAGGGAAGGGAAGGGAAGGGAAGGGAAGGGAAGGGAAGGGAAGAAAAGGTTCCACAATATTCCCAAAGCATTATTCTGAATTGTGGATGTATCATTGGTTATCTTCTCATACATAATGTCATGTTTTAGTCTTTTAGAGAAGAAGGAAGGGGGGAGGCATCAATGATTAATAAAACTATCCTTCTCTCTAGTGGCTCTCCGTCCTTTCAATCCCTCACACATATGCACACTCACACAGGAAGTTCTTCCTGGAGGTGTAGCAATATTTCAAACACTGTAGCTGATAAATGATCACTTGCTAGAACTACAACAGTCCATGTGATCAAGCTGGCTAATATCTGGAAAGATTCCGGGTGGGTCTCCAGGAGGGGCACAGGCAACTGCCTACTGAATAATTCGCACAGTTGCCAGCCAAGGAAAAACATGCGTCTTAACCAATACGTTGTGAAAATACAATATATATCTGAACGCAGAAGTCCATCATAGTGGTGACATTTGGACAGGAAGCCCCTTTCCAGCTGTGAATATGAATAAGAATTAAACTATCACCTAAAAATCAGGGGGGATGGCGCCATAGGTTAACTGCATTTTAATCCAAATGCCCTTAACATTTTAACTTATCATTAATCACTGACGATGTGGTCGTGTCATCTCAAAATGCACTGACAGACTTTATAGAATATTTCGTGCTCTTTGTGCAAATGCAAGTTTTGAGCATTTCCAGGCCTTTAAAGAAAGAAAAAAAAAAGCCAAAACTGTGTGTGACAAAACAAAAGCTGAATGGTTAATGAGAACGGAACAAAAGAACTCTCGGGAAATGAACCCATCCGGCTCCTTTGTAAGGAAAGGCTTCTGCCTTGATCAGGATTACTATAACATGGAGACAGTCTTGCTCAGATGGTTTCCCTGATGTGAAGCAGTATTGCTTACGGAACACGGGTCCGTTTCCACAGAGAAAATTATTTAAGCCACATCAGAGATTATCTAGCATATAATCAAGGATAGCTACTTGCGTATAAGGCCTATAGTCAGCTAAAAATGATCTAAGTATTATTACACTTGAATACGTTATCACTTGTTTTATGTGTATACCATCAATGTGTATTTAATAATTCTTTTCAACCATGGGTTTTCTCAGCTCAATGAGATTTCCAAAGTTCCCGCGTCAATGTTATTTACTCTAGGACATCTCATCCCTTTCCGAAGGCCGTTCGGACTTTGGTGGTCGCTGTGGAAAAGTAAATGAGTGATTTGAAAGATGTAGTAGCTCTTGATCTTTTCTGATTAAATGACTTATTCCTTTAAATGACTGACCTTTAAAAGGTCTGCCACCATGATGGCATTCTCAATAATACTCGCTTGACCCCATTCCAGTTGTTTTAACACTGTTAAACACTTAGAATTTTATAAGCACAACATCTGCGATTTTACAATTTAATATTGTAAATTGAGGTCAGCAGGAGAGATAGTGCTACCTGAATTGTGGCGCACTTTCGCACACACTCTTATCTTGAATATCCAGATGATGTTCCTGAATGTCAGTTGTAACAGGAAGATGTGTCTCTGAAAAATTCTAACGAAAATCTGATGTTGCATCAGTATTGTGAAGGTTACATTTTTATAGAGCAGCATCAATCACCTCAAGATCAGTAAACTGAGATTAAAACATGGATTCTTAAAATTTAAATGAGGTAGAGCCCAAATCTTAGTAGAACACAAAGGTCAATTTTGTTTTATTAAGAAAGCATTACTATTAGCACATCTTTCAAACTATTTTATACTCCTTTAATGCCATCTTCTTTGGGGAAAATATGTGTTTAAAATATAGAGGTAGGGGCATCTGGGTGGCTCAGTTGGTTCAATGTGCGACTCTTGATTTCACTCAGGTCATGATCCCAGGGTCATGGGATCAAGCCCCACATAGGGCTCTGCACAGAGCATGGGGCCTGCTTAAGATTCTCTCTCTCTCTCTCTCTCTCTCTCTCTCTCTCTCTCTTTCCCTCCCTCCCTCCCTTTCTCTCCCCCCACGCCCCTCTCCCCTGATCATCATGCTCTCTCTCTCTAAAATAAAATTTTAAAAACTACAAAAATAAAATAAATAAAATAAGATATACAGCTAGTTGGCCTTTTATTTCTTTCATATAGATAATTTATACGTCAAAAGTAAAGTTAGAAGTTCATTCTGTAATGGGGTTTATTAGAAAAAAGGTTTAAAAATTTTAAAACCTAGGTTTGTTTTCTAGTTAATATCTTTGCATCCCCAAATTCAACATTATTCTTCTTGGTTTGAAAAATGATTATTTACTGAAAGGAACTTCAGAGAACATTGGGTAAACAGATCACAGATTTGGTATTACGATTTGACAAAAAAATGCCAAAATTTATTTTCATTTAACGACTGAATCACAGAGCTTGATCAAATGCATCAACGCCACAAATCGACAACCAAAACCACCAAGGCAGACTTGAGGAAATGTTATTAAAACACAAATTCAAGACACTTCCAGGGACAAACAGTGTATCTTGGAATGCAAGTACTTCCTGTCAAAACTTGAAATACATTCAAGTATCCTAATTCAGATAAATGAAAAGATGTGTGTGGAATAAAAGGAGAGTGGGAGGACCTGAGAGGGCTTTTAGAGGCCGTAAGCACCGCCGAGATTATGATGCCCACCACTCCTGTTTGTAATGAAAATAAAAGGGCCACTTGACAACAAAGTGATTACTAAGGAAATACACAACAAAATCCTGAGGTGTTTGCCGGTAACCAGTCTGATGCTGTGTTTTCTTTGGAAATACAGATTGGTTTTTTTCTACGATCATTTTTGTTATCTCTGCTTTACTACTGGGCTCTAGCCTCGGTCCGCCCAATAAATAAGCCTTCATACACTGACAAAAGACTAAAGACAGGCAATATTTTCTCTCTTCTTTCCCCAAGATGCTGAAACCCTGAAATTCCAAGACCTCTGATCTTAATATCAATGCAAAGAAAAATCCCAGACAGACTGCCAAATAGGTGACTTTAGAGCCCTAATAAAGTAGAGGTTAGTAGCAGCTAGTTAATAATACCAGATTGTACAGGGGTGCCTGGCGGGCTCAGTCGGTGGAGCATGTGAGTTTGAGCCCCACGTTGGGTGTAGAGATTACCTAAAAACAAAATCTTTTAAAAAGTGAAATAAAATAGGGGCACCTGGGTAGCTCCGTCAGTTCAGCATCTGACTCTTTCTTGGTCTCGGCTCAGGTCACGATTTCACAGTTTGTGGATCTGAGGCCCGCGTCAGGCTCTGCGCTGCCGGCACAGAGCCTGCTGGGGGTTCCGTCTCTCCCTCTCTCTGCCCCTCCCCTGCTCTCTCTCTTCTCTCAAAAATAAGTAAATAAACTGAAAAAGAAAATAAAAGAATACCAGGTCACGTTAACAATTTGGGACTACCAACCAGGGGCACCTGGGTGGCTCAGTCAGCTGAGTGTCCCAACTTCAGCTCAGGTCACGATCTCCCGATGCGTGAGTTCGAGTCCCACATCGGGCTCGCTTCTGTCAGCCTGTCAGTGCAGAGCCCACTTAGGCTTCTCCGTCCCCCTCTCTCTGCCCCTTCCCCACTTGCACTCGCCCCAAAACAAGTATTACCAAAAAAAAAAAAAAAAAAAATACAATCTTAGATTACCAGGCTGGTTAATATAGTAGAAAGGCATACGTGTGTGCACATGTTTTTTCCTTGGTGTAAACAAGTGATTTGTGAGGATCTTTTCGTATACATTTCGACAAAAGGGAAAAACAAACAAAAGGACGATAAAGTGAAGTGCATTTTTAACTGCTTGAATGGGCTAATCGACAGTCATTTGCCCATTCATTCATTCATTCATTCAATGACATTATTTAGTGACTAGTATTATATATAGCCAGCACCGACATTCACGGGTGAATAAAACATAATCTCTTACTTTCATGTGAGGAGGAGGAGCGGGGAGGGGCAGCGGCAGTCGTGTGGTAATAGTGAGGGGTACGGACTCTAGTTGGTAAACTGGATTCGCTTGCTGGGTCAACCATTCCATATACCCATATGACTTCTGACTTGTTCTTTAATTTCTTTACACATTCGTTCTTTGTGTACGATGAAAAGTATTAATATTGGGTCATACCGTCACGTGTCGATTAAGCGACGTTACGTATGCGGCACACGTGTGTGCTACCTGCCCATCACAATCCAATAAACTCGTTTTCACGTTATCACCTGTATCGAAATATAGTCCCATTCTGGGCTGCTGGGGATTAGGACTTTGATACGTGAATTTGAGAGGGACACCATCCGTGCCGTAATGGTGAGTGGCCTCCAATCAACAAACGAAAACCTTTCTAACAACTGGAGATGAGAAAAGCTGGCATGGGCTGTCTTAATATGTGGTGGGCTTCCCGCTACTTGAAATAAGCCAGCAAGACCAAGAGCTAGAATTGATGTTGAAAGGGACCCCTTTGAAATTGGGAGAAAGGTTGGGTTCAGTTATATTCCTGCTTTTGTTTCTATCTTGGTAAGTAAGCAGCAATGTGAAATTACCCACGTGCATTTTGCTCTGTTCAGTCGTTTCCTTGTACAACCGAACAGCGGACAGCCAATACAGCGAAGAAAGCTGGGTTAAGTTGCTCAGTATTTGGATACGAGTG
This sequence comes from Leopardus geoffroyi, assembly GCF_018350155.1. Lineage (NCBI taxonomy): Eukaryota > Metazoa > Chordata > Mammalia > Carnivora > Felidae > Leopardus > Leopardus geoffroyi. Next base: position 118,373,612 of record NC_059343.1, read on the forward strand.
ATCGGACTCAGAGTGCTCTATTTCTGCAGCGATTTACCATTTACACAAACTTTTTATGCATGTTGTTTTACAATTTCATAATAACGACTATGATGGTAGAGGCATTATTAGCATCTTCTTATTTACAGACCTCGGGACTGACCAGGAAAACTGCCCCAGACCGACTTTTCTTCCTACTATTCATTCAACCCTGGGTCTGTGAGAAAACACAGCAATATATCCTGAGCCACAGGACAAAAGTAATACATCTTTCCCAAGTGTCCATTTTTCTTGATGGTGGTGAGTTAAATCATGATTTTCAGATCAAAATAAACACGGATATATTTTTAAGTGAAAGGCAATCTCTTCTTAAATTTCTAAAATAAAAACGATTTACAGAAGTTTTTTGCTCATGGCAGACTGATGTGGAAAAGTCCCAAGATAGCCCTCGTGTATGGGACCCAAGACTTTTCTATGCCTTCAGGAAGCTGCGATGAGAAAGTTTAAGAAAGTCTGCCATTTGATGCTGTCAGCTTGCTGTAGAGGGACACTGGTCCTACCTGAAGAAGTGATTTTTGTATGCAACTGATCGTCCATCTAATAGAAGCTGCTTATAAAATACGGTTTACTGCACGCGGTCGCTTCATTCCCAGCTAATTAATCCATCAGAGAGAGGATCCAGTAGTAATTACTTTCACTCCTGTCCAATCAACCTGGACCAGATTTATGCCCGTGACCCTGAGAGAAGACTCTAATCTCAAACGTCTGGATATGTCTATTATAATATCTTCTGGCATGTTTAGAATAGCGATAACAGTTAATGAAGGATATTCTTTTATTTTTAATCTAGCACCAGAAAACACAAATTGAGTCATGTTGCCAAAAGGGGTTAGGGTTTAATTATATTGAAAAATCTTTTAATTCTCGCAATGAGCCAATTTCACCTTTCTGAAGCGAATATTATTTATTTCTTGGATTCTGAGATCCTGCTTCTAAAACATGGCACTTTGACGGGCGCCCGGGTGGCTCAGTCAGCTGAGCACCTGACTTCGGCTCAGGTCATGATCTAACGGTTCGTGAGTTCAAGCCCGGCTTCGGGCTCGCTGCTGACAGTGTGGAGCCTGCTTGGGATTTTCTCTCTCTTTCTGTCTGCCCCTCGCTCACTCGCACTTTGTCTCTCTCAAATAAATATATAAATACATAAATTAAATAATTATTCATTAATTAAAAATAAAAACTAAAACATGGCGACTTGAAGTGGCCAATTAGATGTGACTATTTTGATGCGGCTGAGTGAAAACAGCTATGGTAAGTTGTGGAAACTTTTTTCTCATCAAGTAACATGAGCAATATACATCGTTGGCTCTCCTCTCATCTCTGAGTTTTACCTGCACCAGCCATCTGTGACATCTGGTGAGGGTCATCGATGAGGGAAGATGGAGACAATGAGTGCACATTACTCGCGTGTAAAAGGCGTATTTTGATGTGGCTCTTTCGACTCAGCTGCACTGAAACTTTCCCCCTATCTCATCAGCTATATCCATTTAATAACTTCACTGACCTCTTCCAGAATCTGGATTCAGCCAGGCCAGGCATAGGCCTTTCAGCAGCCTCCCTTCCGAGCCTAGATTGGGTGCAGACTTTGTGAGGGTAAGTTGAGGGGCTGGGTGAGTTATTCTCCTCCAGGATTCCCTACGTGCTAACGAATTCGCGGATCTTCTAGACCAGTGGGCATCAAACTTCAATGTCATCAGAATGACCTGGAAGTCTTCGTAACGTAAGAGATTCTTGGGTCCTGCTCCAAGAGGTCTTGTGGGACAGTGACAAAGATTAGTTTGCATTTCCAACAAGTTCCTGAGGGATTGTGACGCTGCCATGTTCAGAGCCACACCCGGAAGGCAACCAGCCTACAACTAGGCCCGGTCTTCAACCTCGGTGTGGGCACGCACTAAGAACTTCTTAGAAAGAGGCCAGATCTCAGTTTTGAGGGTATATAAGCATACTACAATGGACACTGTACTTAACTTCTCCCCTCTAGTTCGTCAAAAGCCTGTCAGTACCTCTCAGCCCATTTTTAATTAGTGTTCTCGGTCCTACAAAATGCCAGCCCGGAATCTCTGCACGAGATGACCTTTACCTTCTGTCTTGCCTGGCAAGCAAGTCATCACTCTGCGGAATTGCCTGGTGGGTTTTTTTCTTCGAAATCCCCACGCATTTCCTCTTCCCTGGGTCCGACACCAGCCTAGTGAACATCCCATTCCGAAAATGCTCCTTTCTCACAAGTCACTCTGGCATTAAGACATTCGCACTCTGTTTTACATTCTCGTTCCCACAGGATCCTGCTTCTGCTTACCGTTTTACTGACAGTCCTGGTTTCTCTGTGCACAGTATTCCCAAGGCCAGACTCTCTTCTCTATTACCCCTCTTCATTCTAGCCACATTGGACAAGCAATTCTGCGTAATGGTTAAGGGCTGCACTTACACTGTTTAAAGCACCGACGTTAAATCCTATCCCTACCGCTTACTAACTGCATTAGCTTAGACATGTTATTAGATCTCTGACTCAGTTTGTCATATGCAAAATGTGGATAATAATGCCTGACCTCATATGGTTGTTATGAGGTTCGACGATTAAGTTAATTATTCTTTTTAATTTTTTAACGTTATTTATTTATTTATTTATTTATTTTTGAGACAGAGACAGAGCATGAACAGGGGAGGGTCAGAGAGAGGGAGACACAGAATCCGAAACAGGCTCCAGACTGAGCTGTCAGCACAGAGCCCGACGTGGGGCTCGAACCCACGCACGCGAAACCATGACCTGAGCCAAAGTCAGACGCTCAACCGACTGAGCCACCCAGGCGCCCCCAGAAAAGGCAGTTTTATCCTCGATATTGCTTTGAAATTCATTTGTTCATTTTTCTGTTAAAATTAGTATTTTTCTCTCTTCGAGTCTTCAATGGATGGCAGGCTTGTTTCTGCCACTGAGCTCTCCGCCTTTTCAAGGTTGCTCTCAACCTTCCACCCTCAAATCTAAAGACTTCTTCTCTGTCCCTATTTTCCTCCATTGCATCTTTAAACGCTGTGGAACAATCTATCTTGGCACACTCTGTCATGATTCAGATTTATCTTTATAAAATTTACAATATTTCCTCTGCTTAATTGTTTTCTTCCCCTTTACCAAATTAGCCTGCATCAAACACCAAAGAAACACGCCTGAAAAGCACAACGAAGCCTAATGATAACCCTAGAATCCTAAAGAGTTATCAATGAACACGTACACATAAAGACTACGGAGACTCCTTTGCATCACATTATACTTCTTTAGAAGGGAGGGTCTAAGTATCCGGTAAAAGATCAGAGAAGGGGATCTCAATGCCAGGGATCAGGCTTCATCTACTTTTTGTGCTACTTGGGCCCCAAACTTGTACACTTCACAGATCCACAAACAAGTCCTAGTTAATTGGGCCTACCCTTCTTAAAAGGAAATTTTGTAGCCATGGTTTTTTATAATGTTTATTTTTGGGACACAGTGCAAGCGTGGGAAGGGCAGAGACAGAGAGGGACAGAGGATCTGAGGCAGGCTCTGCGCCGACAGCAGTGAGCCAGATATGGGGCTTGAAGTCACGAACCATGAGATCATGACCTGAGCCGAGATCAAACGCTCCAATGAGCCACCCAGGCACCCCTCACAACCATGTTTTAGTACTGGAGCATGATCTTGGGGATCCCACCACTCCCGACCCACCCTAATTGCCACATTCAAGTATCTGTTCTCTCCTCTTCCAGAAAGGTGCTCTGATAAATAAGCTTTTCTCGGTTTCATTATATTCCCAGTGACGCTTAGCGTCCCATTTTTATTGATACCTAAGGAGGTACCTGCCTGATCTGCCCCTTCATTGGGCTCAGGCATATTTTTGTCATTTCATAAAATGGCAATCTGCTGGAATATTTTCAACGAGTTCTGTCCTACAACACGATTCTCAGTGGAAGAACAGTAGCCCATGGTATCAGGGTGTCAAATTTATTTAAAGAACCCCATCGTTTTGACACTTCTATTTCCTGTATCTTCATAGTATTCACAAATACACTGTACTACTTATGTATCTCTGCCTATAAATCTTTACATTTACAATGTGCTCTTTCCTTCGAAGGAATTCTTAGAAGGAAACTTGATGGTTCACATAATATGCATATTTCAAGGCATCTCATACATACTTCCCTCCAAATAGATCGTGTCAATTTGTGTATTGTGCAGATATAAACAATAAAACCAGGAGAATATTTGATGAAAGAGTGTTCCTGGGGGGTCCCTGGGGGGCTCAGTCTGTTGAGCATTGGCTTCAGCCCAGGTCACGATCTCACAGTTTGTGAGTTTGAGCCCCACGTCTGGATCTCTGCTGTCAGCACAGAGCCCGCTTCAGATTCTCTTCCCTGCGCCCCCCCCTCCCCGTCCCTTCCCTGCTCACTCTCTCAGGTAGATAGATACATAGATAATTAATTAATAAATTAATTAAAGTATTCCTGAGAAATAGAACCTGACACCACAAGGCAAGCACATGTTGGGTGTATATGAGGAATGGAAAGGTGGGCAGTGGGGTTTGAAGTGAGTGAGTGCCAGGGAAGTGGTAGGAAATGAAGTCCCAAAGGGAGCAGGGCCAGATGGTGGGGTGGCCTTGAAGGACAACTTGGGAACTTTGCCTTCGACTCTGAATAAGATGCAGTGCCAATGGAATGTTTTGAGCAGAAAATACACATGGCATGACATGTTTTAGCAGATTACTCAGGCAGCTGTGTTGAGAAGTGACAATGGTAATAGCAGAGAAAAGACAGGAGACGGCAGTGACTTAGAACAGAGTGCTGGCAGGAGTAAGAGACCTCACGCTTGAAATATATTTTGAGGGTAAAACTGACATGAGTTGTTAATTGACTGAATATGTGGTGCTAAAGACAAGAGTCAGGGGGCGCCTGGGTGGAAGAAAGACAAAAGAGTCAGGGGGTGTCTGGGTGGCTCAGTCAGTGAAGCATCTGACTCTTGGGTTTCTGCTCAGGTCACGATCTCCCATTTTGGGATTTCGAGCCCCACATCAGGCGCTGCGCTGACAGCGTGGAGCCTGCTTGGGATTCTCTCTCTTTCCCTCTCTCTCTGCCCCTCCTCCACTTGCTCTGTCTCTCTCAAAATGAATAAACTTAAAAACCAAGAAAAAGAAAAAAATGACAAGAGTCAGGAAGAACTAAGCATCCTTGTGTGATCAGCTGAAATAAAGGAGTTGTCATTGAACGAGATTAGGAAAACTGGAGGCGGAAGTTTTTTGAGATGGAAATTGGGACCAGCTCAAGTCCCAGTCAGAAGGGCCCAGAAAATACCACACCTGGATGGGCTAAGAGCTGCATCAACAAGCTAATTAACTATGTTAAAAGGGGTGGAATGCAGAATCCTCTGTTTTATTTTCCCAATATATCAGCCACATTATCCCTTGTGTATTTACTTGCCATCTGCATGCTATCTTAACTGGAATGGTACCAAAAGTGTAACTTCAGGAAAATCATTTCACCCGAAACTCCCCTGCCATGTCCATGTCCATGAAGACATTATTTAATTGCAAGGATTCAATGAAATGATGGATGAAAGGGGACTAGCACGATATGTGGCATGCAGTTCAATTTCAAAGAATGCTGCTTCCTTTAGACCCCCGCCAAATCATAAATCCCTTGAGAATAGAAACTTGGCCTCCACGGCCCTAACAGCACACTGTATGTTACCTTATATATAGTAGATGAATAGTATTTACTTCTTTAAATAGATTAAGTACTTAAGAAGCACTGTTTTTAATTTTTTTTAATCTTTTATTTATTTTTGAGAGAGAGAGAGAGAGAGAGAGAGAGAGAGAGAGAGACAGAGCACGAGCAGGGGAGGGGCAGAGGGAGAGGGAGACACAGAATTCAAAGCAGGCTCCAGGCTCTGAGCTGTCCGCACAGAGCCCGACGCGGGGTTCGAACTCACGAACTGTGAGATCACCACCTGAGCCAAAGTCAGATGCCTAACCAACAGAGCCCCCCGGGTGTTCCAATAAGCACTTGTTTTTAACGGCCATCACTGGTATTCCCGAATCATATGTATGTCAGGTAAGCTCAGTTACATATATAATTCTTTGTACTTAACATTGATATCATTTCTCTGTAGCCAAGAGGTAATTTTTGGTAAAGTCTATTTTGCTGACAACTGCTTTCCTGGTCTCTAATTTTTATTTTGAACTTCCAGTATAATGCTTTGGCATATATCATATTCTTTTAAGTTTTTTTTTTAATGTTTTATTTATTCTTGAGAGAGAGAGACAGAGAGACAGAGAGAGACAGAGCATGAGCAGGTGAGAAGCAGAGAGAGGGAGACACAGAATGGGAAGCAGGCTCCAGGCTCTGAGCTGTCGGCACAGAGCCCGACGCGGGGCTCGAACTCACGAACTGTGAGATCATGACCTGAGCCAAAGTCGGATGCTTAACCGACTGAGCCACCCACGTGCCCCCGGCATGTATCGAATTTCTCTACCGCAGCCAAGGGACTCGCTGCCCTCTCTTCACCAGGCCCAGGAAGAATGAATTCAAGTTTGTTTGTCCCGGGAAGGAGGGAACAGGGGACAGCTGTGTCTGGGAAGGCTGCGCTGTCCTCGGAGCGGCCATCACATGGGGGGCGCAGGGCCTCGAGCCGCTACCTGTGAGGCTAGTGGCCTCCCCTGTCCGTTCTGTCTCTGAGGGCCGGCCGCTGGGACTGCCCTGCGATATTCGGCTGTGACACACCGACCTGGGGGTTCCGGGAGGGCTGGACCACAGGAAGTCCCCTCCTCTGTCACCCACGGAGGAGAAGCAGCTCGGGGTTCTTCATGAACTCTCCAAATCTCTCCAGATAATTGCCTGCCTCTTACTTTACATTGCCTGGGAGAGTCAGAAGAAATGGATTTTCTTCAGATTGGATGCACTCCAGATAAGAAGGTTCGTGTTCTTCACATGGTGAGTCTAAGTCGCCGGGGTACACAGCCTTCAGCCCACGGCGCCACAGGGAAACGTGGTCCGCACACAGCTCAGGTTAGGCTCGCTGATTAAGGTCGAAACACCCCCCCCCCACCCCCCGGCGGTGGCACTTTTCTCTTGTTTACCATTTCAGCAACTGCGCCCCATCACAAGGAGACTAATTGACCAAATTCAGACAGGATGTCATGGAAATATTTCCACACAAATTAGTATTTATCTTCTCTTTCAAGGTCCGCAGGGCAGGAAATTCCCAAACCTTTAGCAATTTCTGCCAGAATTAAGTGAACTTCACTATCGAGAAATGCTTCTTTATTTCCAACCTCACTCCCTCAGTCTGGGGCTTGTTCTTTTTTGTTCTCTTCTCTTTTGACTGCATAAATCTCTATTCTGCAAAGGCTTTTAAAAACTCCACGCTAAATTAATTCCACTGGCAACTTAGGTGGACAACTGTGCTAAAAAAAGAAAAAAGATGCTTAGTGCTTTCTCTAAGCAAATCATCTCCATTTTGGGGTTTTTTTTTTTTAACGTTCATTAAATACGTCAAGTAAAAATCTGGAAAAAAAATGACTTTTGTGCATTCTTCAGCCAGTTACAAATCTCAATTTAAATTGCAACTGCTTCTATGCTATTGGAAGTAGCGAAGTGAACGTTAAATCTATTTAGATATTTATTTAGATCTTCCCTCCTTCTAGAAAGGCTGTGAGGTGGCTAGAAATTTAGGCTGTTACTACTCAGTGCTCAATCCAGACAAAGTCGGCGTGTCGTGTAATCGCATGTGGATTAAATGACGCAAACTGAATATAAACATCACGTAATTTAGCGTAACCCGAAAAAATTAAAATGAAACATACAGAAAATAAACAATGAGAAAAGCGAAAGAATACACATGGCGCCAGTCATTAGACCTGATAAAACCTCCAAGCGGAAGAACTGAAGTGCAGTAGGTCACAATTAAATTAGATAATAAAGCAGATACCAAGATGCTCATGGCTTGTCCCGGTTTTGTGCACACTTATAAAATTATAAGTGACTACAGTTTAAGGCATTTGCAATTTAGTGTTAAGTGTGTGTGTTTTTTTATATATATATACATAATTTTGGTCAACCTTTAAGTCAGTCTGTGTGGCCTTGTAATGATACAAATCTAAATTGCCTGGTTTAAATGATCACCTAGGGAATGTGAAGTTCATGGAAATGAGCAGGGTGCCATTCATTAGCATGTCAACGATGCTTCTTCAACAGGATGCCATTAAATTATTGTGGTGATAATTGAGACACTAAAAAGAGACAGATGCTGGGCCTGTAGTTCCTAAGATCTTATAACCCATTAGCAATTAAATTTCAATGAGCTAACATAACTTCACTCTCACTAAATTAACAACTGGGAATATTCTTTCTGAAGCTTTTTCCAGGCGGGTTTTTGCCAGATTTGAAAAAGCAAAATGGAGGGACGCCTGGGTGGCTCAAGTCAGCTGAGCGTCTGACTTTCGCTCAGGTCATGATCTTGAGGATCAGGAGTTCAAGTCCTGCATTCCTGCATCGGGATTTGCGCTGACGGAGCGGATCCTGCTTGGGATTCTAGGTGTCCCTCGCTCTCTGCCCCGCCCCCCCCCCTCGCACTCTGTCAAAAATAAACAAACATTAAAAACATTTTAAAAGCAAAATGGAACTGCATTAAGGTGTAGGAGACAGAGCGTCCAGGTATCGGACACCAGAGTGTCTGGCTGTCGGAACCGGAACTTGGGTGGCAGCCCAATTACATCAGAGCGATCGGATGGATCCTGAGGTCGCGAAGAAGAATGTACGCTCACAAGGTCAGTTCCTTCAGGGAAGGCATGTTAAGTGCCCGACGTGCAACAGAGGAAGATCATTACCAATAGAGCAAAGGGGGGCATCATTTAAGCTTGTAAGCGGATGGGCAAAGTCAGATTCTGATGGGTTCAGAAAATCAAGCCCTAGAAAACACCAGAACGAAAAGCACCCTGTCAAAAAGAAAGTGACAGTGTATAAGGAGCAAGATCCAATTTCAGCAGTTTTGGTACAGGAACTTGGAAAAGGCAGCACAGTGGTGTGGGAAGAATCTGAATTCTAGAACCATATATACATTAGATTATATCCTACTTCTATCCCTTACTTACAGGATACCTTGGCGGGTTATGTAATTTATCAGGTGCCACATTTTCTGCGTGCCGTTATGGGCTCAACTGTGTCTTCCCAAACTTCGTATGTTCAAATCCTAACTTCCAGGATCTCAGAATGTGACTATTTGGAGATAGGGCCTCTAAGGAGATAATTCATGAAAATGAGGTCACTAGAGGGGCATTTGCCCAATATGACTGGTTTCTTTATACAAAAAAAAAAAAAACAGATTAGGACACAGAAAGACACGAGAAGAACATCCGAAGATAGTTGGAAGAAGAAAGCAATTTACAGGCCAAGGAGGGAGGCCTTGGAAGAAACCCACCCTGCCAGCACCCTGATCTTGGACTTTTAGCCTCCTGAATGGTGAGGCAATGCATTTGTCTTGTCTAAAGCACCCGGGCTGTGCTACTTTGTTACGGCAGCCTTGGAAAACTCATACTGACACACGTGCCCAAGTCTAATAACACCAATGCTTGCCCAACATGTTCACCTTCCTGGGAAAGCACTTCGGCAAGTAGCAAAATATTACACTGCAGTTACTTATTATTACCTTTTTTTCTTTTAGACTGGTTGCTCCTGCAAAAGGTCAAGTCTGTTATGTGTCCTGAACCCCCAGTGTTTCACACAAGTCCTGGACACAGACAGTAGTGTTCCAAATAGTCTGTGCAAGGAAGGTTGGGAGAAAGGGAGAAAGGGAGAAAGGGAGAAAGAGAGAAAGGGAGGGGGACCCATGCCAGAGGAACTCAGAGAACAACTAATTAAAAGTCTAACCCAGATAGAGTCTGAGCGGAAAGCTGAAGGCATTAACAAGAATGACCATGACGAATATACTGAGGCAACCTTTCCCAAAGTAGATGTTCTAATATGCTTCATGTTCAGGGCCAGAATCAGGTAAGGAGACAGCTCATCTGCCTGTAATAGTGGTGTACAGATGTGAGGATCCAGGCAAGTCCTAAACACCTCCAACAGTATATACTTTACCATCTAATAACATTGTGAAATACTCAAGAGCCTCAACATGAAGTTTCACTGTGTTTCAAGTGATGACAGTGCATTGAGGACATTAGATGATGGGTTTCGATGTAAAGAGAGCATCTTGTCGGGGCGCCTGGGTGGCTCAGTCAGATAAGCGTTGACTCGATCTCAGCTCAGGTCATGAGCTCACAGTTCAGGAGTTCAAGCCCCACGTCAGGGTCTGCACTAAGAAGGCAGAACCTGCTTGGGATTCTCTGTCCCTCTCTCTCTCTCTCTCTCTCTCTGCCCCTCTCCTGCTTGTGCTCTCTCTCTCTCTCTCTGTCAAAATAAATATATAAACACTTAAGAAAGGAGAAAGGATCTTCACTGAGGACACCAGGTACAGAGACTGATTCAATGCAACAGACATTTACTGAGCACCTTGTACGAGGCCCTCTGCTCAGTTATGAGGAAATAGAAAGGTGACTAAGACCCAGTTCCTGGTCCCAAGAGCTTGTAACACTGCTATTTTGGAAATGATTCCTATTTTCTCATCCAAATAAGCAAAATATCAGCAAATACACACCTGTGTTTATATAGTTATGTAAAAATAAATAGCAGCACAGCTAGGCTGGAAAATAACAATTACATCTCAAATAATCCCCCTGAAGCCTAAAATAATTTATTTGCATTTTCCAAAAAGGAAATTGGAAGTTAAAAATGCACACAGGCGCTTAGCAAATGCCTATTGAATGGAACAGAATTAATTCTTGTTCCAGTCAACAGCAAATACCTGTGGGTCAGCCAGTGGAGGTGGGTCAAGGATACAGCTTGTGGTTAAAAAGAGACAAAAAACAACAAGAACAATTGAAAATTCTGCCGTGGGTTGTCAAGGTGTCCAAGGTCAGCTCATGACCGGAGGATCTGTAAATATGTAATGTGAAACCTTCCCAAGAGAGCCGAGATGTTTGAAAATATGCCTCTTCAGCATATTTCAAGTGCTTTGTCTGTTTCTGTTCTCCCATGTACATTTCTACCATGAGAACTTGCGTGTGGCAGGAGCAGGTTAGCATTCTGAAGGAGTAGCCAAGCCAGTGGAGCTTATCGCCCTGAAATGACTTTTATTCCTACTTTCACTCCTCATTCTAGACCCCACGGGAGCAAGCGGATGATCTGAGAATATGCGGGCACGGCACTTCGAGTCAGCGGCTCGGACTACGTGGACAGATGCAGGACAGCGAGGGGAGCGCTGAGGACCTTTCAGCAGAGACCTAGACACCAAAGCCCAGCTTAGGCTTGAACTGACATTATTACTCCTTTGGTAGAGAGAAAAATAACAATAGCCACTGTGCATTTAAGTGCTCACCATGTGTCGCAAACTGTGTAATGTAATTGGGGTAAGTTATCCACAGTACCCACAGAGGCATCGCAAGGATTCATGTTATTGTGCACATTTTATATGGTCAATGTGAATAAATTCCAATGCATCACAAAGCTCAGGCAAACAGCAGAATGTGTACCAAGGTCGGTGTGATTGTTCATCTGCCACAGTACCGCAAAAACAAAACCGAAACAGGGGCGCCCGGGTGGCAGTCGGTAAGCATCTGACTCTTGATCTCGGCTCAGGCTGTGATCTCCCGGTTTGTGAGTTCAAGGCCCGCAACCCCTCAAGCCCTGCATCAGGCTCTGTGCTGAGGGCGCAGAGCCTGCTTGGGATTGTGTCTCTCCTTCTCTGTCTCCCGTCCCCCGCTTGTGCTCACGCGCGATCTCTCAAAATAAACAAACTTAAGAACACAAAATACAAACAACAACAACAAAACAAAAGCGAAACAGAACAAAGCATGCCTTCTCGGCCTCCGTGTCCTAACATACCCCTGTGTCACCACACAAGAATCTTGACAGGATTCTCAGTGGTGTGCTGACAGGTGTTTTTAAATTTCCTCCCAGGTAGAATTTGTTTACTTCTGTGGGACGGATCCCCCCTCCCGTGGTCAAGTCACTGAATATGCCAATGGGAAGGGATGTTCAGGTGCGGCTTTCCCCCAATTCCTGAATGCTACCAAAGCACCACAGCATTCAAGTTTGGAGAACGGTTTCCATTTTTCTACGAATTAGAGTAGATTCATGTTATCCCTACAATATCAGCACGCTTATGCACTTGCAATCCAGTAAACTTCCTTTATTAGGAGAATGGGTCGTGCACGTAAATGGCACTATTATGTGTATTACAACTGAAAAAAGCCAAACACTGAACTGAATGCTGTAAATCCGCAGAAACTGGAGTTGTTAATGAAGACGTCTGTTGAAAACCATGTGTTGTCACATGCTGGTCAGGAATCTAACTACATCTGAATCAGCTGAGATGTTATTAAGCTATAGATCCCCGTCCCATTCACAAGAAAAGGAAAATGGCCTGAAAATGGGAATGTGAGCTTGCAACAAAGCAGCGGTTTTCAAATGTCCAGGAGGACAAGGTGAGTGAGAGGTTTGATCAACCTACTATCCCACTTTTAAGAGATATGCCAGTCAACTCTCCGTTAGTTACACGAATGGGAACTTGACTCACTAAGGACTTAGTGTCCCCAACAGCACCATCTCCTATGGACAGGGCGGACAGGGAGTCTGAGGCTGTCCCAGGAGTCCTGGCTCAGCCCACATAGCCAGCTTCCCTGTGAAGCCATCTCAAGACAATGCCTCTGGGATCCTTGCAAGCCCAAAGGAGACTTCTGGACATTTGGAACGATGATGGCAAGGGGCTCCCACACGTACACTAGCAAGAACAATGTTTGAACTAAGCCTCTTAAGAGTACCCTGAATCGGGGCAGCAGGGAAGGTATTCACCAGTTACACGCATGGTGTCAGTAGATGTTAATGTGTAAATAAAAGTGGCCCATGGAAACCTGGATGTGCAGATGTTGGGTTAAGTAGTCATATATGAATTACTGAAGGAAATCTCAGAGCATTCCTCAAGCAAGTTCTGAACCACCAAAAACAGGATACGATGACACACAGTGCTTCTAAAACATATTTCACCATGGAATCTTTTTCTTTTTCTTCTGTACATCTGAGACTGATGTTTGGCGATCTGAGATATATGCTGGAATACGGAGATCAAAATACTTAATTTTAGTTATAATTACTTTAAGTGGAAAAATGAAGGGCCTAGGATCCCATGGTGATCTAACCTTCTAGCTGGGGAGAAAGACCCTTCTTGGACCATGTACATATCTCCTACCAGACAATGTAGCAAAGTTTAAATTTCTATTTGTTTATTTTTGAGAGAGAGCACGCAGGCAAGAGAGAGAGCGAGAGAGCAAGCGGGGGAAGGCGAGAGAGAGAAACAGAAACACAGAATCCCCAGCAGGCTCCATGCTGTCAGCCCAGAGCCCTGAGCGGGATTCAGTCTCACAAACCATGAGACCATGACCTGAGCCAAAATCAAGTCAGATGCTCAACTGAGCCACCCAGGTGCCCCAAATGTCTACTTTCCATTGGATGTTTTAATATACATTTTGACGATCTGTGACAGAAATGGCCATTTTGAAGGGCCACTTAGCAAATATTTTAAATTTTGCAGGCTACATATGGTCTCTGCCATATGCATCAACGTACACACTTATTTTCTAGCCTTTTCCAACCGTTAAAAAAAAAAAAAAAAAACCACTTTTAGCTAACGGACCACATGAAAACCAGCTGCAGAGCAAATCTGACCCACAGACTGTAGTTTGCTGATCCCTGATCTGTGGTAACAGTTTCAAAGTTCATTGAAGGATTCAGCATCAAACTGAAGGACAAGGTTTAGATGTTCTCAAAAAGGCTTCCTACTCCCCCTCACCCAAACTTTTGCGGTATCAGAGTGTTAGGGTCTCTAAGGTCAGGCCTATTGTTCCATGCTTTTGAGAGCACATGGTCCCTGGTGATAGCCAGCTTCAAAGATACCCCAGTGATCCTCCCCCTTCGATACTCACAACGTGGCCTTATGCCCTCCCATACCGTCCAGCATGGCTGTGAGTGATCAGCCCCTCCCATATTACCCAGCACTGTTGTGAGTGGTCAGTAGAACGCGATACAAGTATGTGCTATCTGCCTGCCTTGCTTTCACTCTCCTTCTTACGATCACTTGCTCTGGGGAAGGCCAATGTCATATTGTGAAGGCATTCGAGTGGTGCGGGTTGTAAGGAACTGAGGCCTCCTGCCAACAGCCATGTGACTGAGCCACTTGGGAAGTGAATCTACCAGCTTCAGTCAAGCCCGGAAATACCCGCATCCCAGAAGAGAGCTTAAGTGCAACCTCATGAGATCCCCTGTGCCAGAAGCACTCAGCTAAGCGATGCCCAGATTCCTCACTGACAGAAACTGTGGGCTAATAAGTATCTGTGTGTTTAAGTTGCTAAGTTTGGGGATCACTTGTTTACAGAGCAATTACAAGTATACGGCTGCTTACCATTTGGACACAGCCAACTTCATGTGATGAATTAATTTTACTTACTTATTTATTTATTTATTTATTGAGAGACAGAGAGAGAGAGAGAGAGAGTGTGTGTGTGTGAGTGGGGCAGGGGCAGAGAGAGAGAGGGAGAGAGAGTATCCCAAGCAGGCTCCACAGTGTCAGCGAGGAGCCTGATGCAGGGCTCGAACCCATGAACCGTGAAGTCATGACCTGAGCCGAGGTCAAGAATCAGACACTTGACTGACCGACTGAGCCACTCAGGCACCCCTTGATGACACAAGTATTTTTTTTCAATCCCTTTGCCACAGGTATTTTTTTTTTATTTTTTTTTAACATTTACTTATTTTTGAGAGACAGAACATGAGCGATGGAGGCACAGAGAGAGAGAGAGAGAGGGAGACAGAATCCGAAGCAGGCTCCAGGCTCCGAGCTGTCAGCACAGAGCCCAACACGGGGCTCAAATTCACAAACCGTAGGATCGTGACCTGAGCCAAAGTCGGACGCTTAACCGACTGAGCCACCCAGGTGCTCCTGCCACAGGCATTTTTAAGTTGGTTCTGGCAAATCTGTTTTAACTTTATAAAAAATAAGCAAATACATGGATTACACAAATGCAAACTCTTCTATTGCCGGCTCCAATGTTCACACATAGTGAGACACGGATGAGTTAAGAGATGGGCCGGTGCCTGGAGCTGAAGGTGGCAGGAGTGGGGCTTCGGTATGGAGCACGAATGGGATGCAGATCAGAAATGGTCAGAATTAGGTTAGGGTACGCCTACTTACGTCCTTTAATAACTTCTAAAAGACCCTTATTCTTAGCCTGGCCCATGTGCATTTGTCCTGCTTTATTTTTTGAATAACCAAATGATTATCCAGTTTAAGACAAGATTTAAGAAGATTTAAGACAAGCCAATGAAAAGTAGCTAGGTAATTACCCCATATCCGTACCAACCCACTCGTTTCTACCCACAGTTACTCATTTGTACATTCCCAAATACCAATCAATTGAATATATTTTATCAAGTGAAACAAATACAAGCTACTGGAAGGCAAGTGTCCTTTGTGCTCCACCTTTGTCCTAGTGCTCAGTGCCTAACACAGAACCAGAAACCTCGTATGAAGCTAAGCAGAGCAGATGGAACCACAAATAACATAGGACTATCAGTTACAATATATCACTTCCATTCCCATTTAATAGCTTAGAAGAATCATTTTGATTCTTTCATCTTCAATGAGCTCACTGGAAAACAGGGATAATAATACTTTCTCACAGGGCTATTTTGAGGCTCAAATGGAATGATAAATGCAAAAGAGGTCTGGCAACTGGCAATCTATGGAAATGTTAGGTGTTGTTAAAACAAAGCTCCATAAATATGCACTGAGTTAATCTATTCAAATGCTTTAGAGACTCCGATATTTTTTTTTTTCTAAAAATATGAGTCAAGTTTCTTTAAATGTATCCGTTAACAACTGTGTTTCTCTATTAAAGGCAAAAGGCAGGTCTGCATTTTAAAGAACTAAAACATGGCAATTCTGATATGATCCATTTATATCAGCATAAATACATAAGGAGGAAACTAACACTTTATGTATGCTGTGGGTTTGGTTTGATTTTGCTCTATTGGAATTAGTACACATCCCCACCTGTGGTTAAAATTGCATGACTTAAATTTGAAAATCTATTTCTGTGACTTCAGGAATGTGATGTTAAATGCATTCTCTCTCTCTCAATCATATGGTGAGATGCCTGAGATGTTGCATTTTCTTTCATTACGATTCAGTTCTCTGGCTCCAAATTCCTCTTTGTTTCAATTTCTTAAACTTCTGAAATCAGGGCATGCTGCTTGGTAATGGATTTGCTATTCGTTATTTTCTGGCACAGGAGTAGCTTAACTGAATCGTTCACAGTCCATCAGTCTAAAAGAGATCCTACTCCAGCACTGCCATCGGGTGTCAGGATATTATTAATGTTGAAAATATACAGATCCTTATAGATGACCCCAAGTGCTTCGAAACCAATGAGAGCAAGAGAGAGCTTTTTGATTCGGAGAAGGAAATTTGATCCTGCAGAAAAATCTTGCCAGAAGCTCTATTCTCAGACTAGACACACTAGCAATTCACACAATTGAACACATTTTGGCACCGATTCAGGTAAAAAAAAAAAAAAAAAAAGAACCCTTTACATTTTCAAATCGAGTAGAAAATGTTACATGTTATCTGATTAAACGTAATAAACATTTCTTGGGCGTATTTAACGTACCAGTCATTGTTCTGTGCACTTTCGGGGGTACAGAGATGACCTCTGCCCTCTAGGGGCTTATGTGTCTAGAAGACATGTGGATTAAGGAGACATAATGAAATAAATATTCTATGAGACATAATGAAGTAAATGTTAAATCTAGGTAGAAGGATTGCACTCTGAATACAGAAAGGGAAATGATTAATTCTGAATCAAGAGGCCCTAGCCCTGAATGTCAGCCTGCAAGAAACCAAATGGGGCACGTGGCCATCGAGGCAGAGGGAACGGTCTAAACTGAAATGCTGAGGCAGAAAAGTGTTTAAGGTCCACAGAGGGTAAATATTTTGTAAGGCTCGAATTTAACAGTCAAAGGGTAAATTTGGATTTGAAACTGAAAAGGGGGTCTGGGATCCAGATGGAAGGAAATTGGAAGGAAGGAAATTGGGGTTCGTTAACAAATTTTGAGAAACACAATTCGAGGTCTGCTTTATAAACCTTTGCTTTATAGACAATTCTACAAACAGCGTGACGATTTGTCTAAGGAGATAAGAGACTAAAGACAGGGACAGCGGTTAGTCTGGACGGAGATGTGTCTGAAGGAAGGCAGCGGCAATCTGAATAGAAAAGAAGGGGACAAGTGGCACTGTCACGGACACTGACTGGACGGGTTGGGGAGTAGGGATATGAAATTACCTAGAATGAATCTGACGTTTCTGCACAGGTAACTAGAGGCTGTGACGTGCCAGTTGGTGATCAGGACACTGAACCATCAAGTTGCAGCAACGATGTCGTCAGACATACATACCCAAGAATCTACTTACGGATGCAAAGAAAGAAGGCTAGAAGCGATGACTCTTCCTTCCGCAGAGAAAAGGAACTGAGAAAAATACATCGGAAAATAACGTGTAAGTACAAGACGGTGACTCCCATCGAAAGGGTGTGAGTCCGGGCGGAGAAATAAAGAAGTGGTCAGTCTCCAGCTTAGGAGTCTTGGCTTCCGCCCCGGGAAGCCAGAGTCCCAGCTGGGACGGTGGCAGGTTTCGGTGTGGCCTCTGAGACCCAGCTGGGTGGAATGAAGAACCACCAGAGAGGAACGGCAGGCCTAACGTCAGGAGAGCGTATTGAGACATGGAGGCAGCCCAAACGGAATGACTTTGCAGGTATTCAGCCGGGCGGAATCAGGTCCAATGCTCGTAAGAGGTCAACAGTGACAGCGGCGTGGCAAGGTTGCTGTTGGCAGCTTTACATATCAATCGCTGAGCTAAGACCGTTTTATCTTTTTTGTAAGCTCGTCTTATCTTAATTAAATATATTCATATCCCTCTACAGGCAAGAAAGAGGAAGTCTCTGATATTTCAGATGTACCCAAGAGTACGGGGAGCCGGCAATGGGGAAATTTTCCAGTAAGGCGACAATCTATGAAGCTGGTTAAGAAAACTGGACAGACAGACAAGACGGTGCCACCGGTGCAGCTGTCTCCACTCATCAAGCCCGGCTGCTCCTCAGAGTAACAGAGACCGTTACTTTGAAAGTTTCGATAAGAGGAGAGAACGTGAGGGGTGCCTGCCCGGCTCAGTCAGTTAAACGTCCGTCTTCAACTCAGATCATGATCTCACGGTTTGTGAGTCTGAGCTCCACAGCGGGCTCTGTGCTGTCAGCTCGGAGCCTGGAGCCTGCTTTGGATGCTGTGTCTCCCTCACTCTCTCCCCTTCCCCTGCTTGCACTCTATCTCTCTCTCTCTCTCTCAAAAATAAATTTAAAAAAACATTTAAAAAATAAACAAAAACGATGGGAATGCAAGCTGGTGCAGCCACTCTGGAAAACAGGATGGAGGTTCCTCAAAAAACTAAAAATAGAACTACCCTACAACCCAGCAATTGCACTACTAGGCATTTATCCAAGGGATACAGGTGTGCTGTTTCGAAGGGACACATGCACCCCCATGTTTACAGCAGCACTATCAACAATAGCCAAAGCGTGGAAAGAGCCCAAATGTCCATCGATGGATGAATGGATAAAGAAGATGTGGTATATATATATATATACATACATACAATGGAGTATTAGTCACCAATCAAAAAGAATGAAATCTTGCCATTTGCAACTACGTGGATGGAACTGGAGGGTATTATGCTAAGTGAAATTAGTCAGAGAAAGACAAACATCATATGACTTCACTCGTATGAGGACTTTAAGAGACAAAACAGATGAACATAAGGGAAGGGAAACAAAAGTAATATACAAACAGGGAGGGGGACAAAACAGAAGAGACTCATCAATATGGAGAACAAACTGAGGGTTATGGGAGGGGTTGTGGGAGGGGGGGATGGGCTAAATGGGGAAGGGGCACGAAGGAATCTACTCCTGAAATCATTGTTGCATACATGCTAACTAATTTGGATGTAAATTTTAAATAAATAAATAAATAAATAAACAAATCTAAGAAAAACTAAATAAAAAAGAATGTGAATTTAAGATGTTTTCTCCGTGTCACAAAATGTAATTATTGCAGCTAGAAATTGAACACGTATCTCTTTCATTCCAAAGCCTATTTTCTGCTCTGATTCCAGGTTGCCATTCAGGAAACTTCCACGTAAAACTGAGGAAGAAAAGTTAGGGAGTCAAAGACAATTAGTCTGAGGGGCACCTGGCTGGCTTAGTCGGTAGAAGATCAAGATGCGACTCTTGATCTTGGGGTTGTAAGTTTGAGCCCCACGTTGGGTGTAGAAATTACTTTAAAAAAAAAAGATAATTAATCTGAGAAAAATCTCTGTGAAGAGATGAGTGTGAAAGAAAGCAAGAAACCTGAAATGGCAGACGCCTTACCAGGTGGACATATATGAAGCCAGGGCAGGGGGTAAAATGGGAAAAGGGGGCACTGAGCACACAGGAAAGCAGGCCACAGAGAGCTGGCCATTTGGAACCCATTTGCATATTGAAAGACACATAGGGCTTCTAATTTCCAGAATGGGGATCCCACTTCGGTGAACCTCCGGGAACCTTAGCAAGGATGCATCATCATGTGGGTGATTTGTTTCTTCTACCTCCACCTCTGCTCCATTTTTTTTTTAAATGTTCATCTAGTTTTGAAACAGAGTAGGGGAAGGGCAGAGAGGGAAAGAGGTAGAGAATCCCAAGCAGGCTGCGTACCACTGGCACAGAGCCTGACGTGGGGCTCGAACCCCAAACGGTGGGATCGTGACCCAAGCTGAAATCAAGAGACGGAGCTCAACTGACTGAGCCAGCCAGGCGCTTCTGCCGGAGTTTTTAACTAGCTAGATGCTCCTAGTAATCTGTGGAAGCACAAACAGGCTGCAGTGTAATATATGTGAAAGCAACTTCCAGCTGGGAAAAGCTTACCCGGTGGGCAACTAGCTTTCAGGTTGTTGCTAAGAAGAGTACAGTTCCAGGTTCTGAAGCCGCAGACGTGTGTGTGTGTGTGTGTGTGTGTGTGAGCAAACATTCCTGCCAGCTCACACCGGGAGGCTCCCCGAATCCCAGTGCCCCTGGGAGCAGCAGCAGCCCGGGACTGAGTTTCATGGGGATCTGACTGTAGTCTACGATTGTCATTTCACATTCCTATTGTCTTCTTATACAACGTGCCTTAATGAGTTGGTTCAGGACCAAAATGATTGGAAAAAATGTTGCTGAAAGCGACCGGTTCCTACCGAGCAGTTTGCTTTTACTCTCTGTGCTTCATACTAGGAAACAGAGAAAAAGACATACATTTATTCAGCCATTCGTGTATCAAAAATTTTAACTATCTCTCCATATGCAAAACTGTGGTGATCACTGAGAGCAGGATGCAAAGATTAGTAAAGGCGCCGCTCATCATAAATTACAGTTTACAAATAAATTACAGTATACTATACAAATATATATATATATATATATATATATATATATATATATATATATGTATATCGATGTAACAGTATAACACCTTCCTTCTCAAACGTATTCTCAGGGCTCAGAGGTTAATCTACCAGATTATGTGCATGCATATATGTGACTCTTCAGAAACTTCAGAGGTAGTACAAGCAAGGGCACCTGGGTGGCTGTCAGTTAGACGTCCGACTTCAGCTCAGGTCATCTCACAGTTCGTGGGATCGAGCCCCATGTCCGGCTCTGTGCTGACAGCTCAGAGCCTGGAGCCTGTTGTGGATTCTGCCTCTCTCTTTCTCAAAAATAAATAAATGACGTTTAAAAAGAAGAAGAAGCAAAACAAGTCTATTTTGGATCATTTGGAGGTCCACCTTATTATGACATTATCTTTCAGGGCCCACATTGGCGTTTTTGTTTTAAGGAGGTCAGTACCAGGTTTGTGTTCGTGTTTTTCAATCAGGTTCACGCCCACGAGTACCCTTTTGTTATCCGGTACAAGTGAAAGGAACGGCTCTATGATATAGATAATGAGTTCTGGCTCTGCAGAGAACAAATCCTAGCATGGTGTGTGGCACAAACAAAAGTGTGAAAGGAGAAAAGTCATGGAGGAACTGAGGCATTACAAAGCTCAGAAAACTTGACAGAGTCCTTTGTATTATCTATATTTTAGCTCTGATACTTTGCTTTCAGTAAAACAACATCATTGGGGTGCCTGGGTGGCTCTGTCAAACATCCGACTTTGGCTCAGGTCGCGATCTCACGGTTCAGGAGTTCGAGCCCCTCATCGGGCTCTGTGCTGACAGCTCAAGCCTGGAGCCTGCTTTGGATTCTGTGTCTCCCTCTCTCTCGGCCCCTCCCCCGCTTGCACTCGGGCTCTGTCTCTCTCTCTCCCTGTCAAAAATAAATAAAAATGAAAACAAAACCAAAAACAAAACTTTAATAAAAAAAAAAACCCATCATTATATTAAATTATTTGAATTGCGTATTTAGGGGTTTAAACAGTATGCTTTGGAAATGGCACATGCATGATTTTAGGTATAGAAATATTTAAGTAACATTAGAATAAAAGTTAAAAATAATTTCATTGACATGATAATTATTCCTTTAAAAACGGTCTACATCATCAACCAAGATTGAGAATCAGCGTTGCATCATAGGACATCATCCATCCTGTCGCCTCCACTCCGACCACTTTGATAGCAATATGTGACGCTGATCTCCTAAAGGGCCCGGTTTTATAGCTTCTTACTAGGCCTCATTTTAAGTGACTCTGCTGAGGTATTTGATACTATTTTTCATCGTCTTCTTTTCGAAGTTCCTTTTTCTTCCAGCTACTGAAAAATCACTCATCTTCTGCTTCCCTGGCCATTCTTTCTTCGTCCTCTTCTGAAAGGCTTACTCCTCCATCAGTCTAAGAGATACTGATGCTTCCGAGAGTTTTTCTCTCATTTTTTATTTTTAGCACGTTTTTGCACTTGACATGGGTAAATTCATCCGCTCCTAATGTTTCAGTTACTAACAATACAGTAATGGCAAACCCTAAATTGTGTATGTAGCCAAAGCTCCACTTGTCTATCTATAGCTGCGTACTGGGAATCTTCACCTGGATGGTTCGTAGCTGCCTTCTCAAACTCAAGATGCGTAAAACTGAATTTATCAGCTAAACACACACACACACACACACACACACACACACACACACTTGCAACCACTCAACTCCACATCTTTTTACTCTAGTGTCCGTCTCGTGAATGGCAGCCATTCCCCAGTCCTTCTCAATTTCTAGCCCGTTTCCAAGTCAGAAGTCTGCAAGGGTTCGAAGGAACTAGCAGTTGTATGGATGCAAGCAGACCTCAGCTTCCATCTTTCTTTCCACTGTCTACTTTAAACTCACTGTGAGAACTCATTTTAACACCTACGGATAAAACAGTGGGGCAGTTCCAACGAGTTGTTTAGCCACTTTCAAATTCTACTGAAGACGGATTCTTTTTTCATTTTATGTGCTCATCGCTATTTCCCACGCGAATTTTCTCTGATCTCTTTGCTGTCTGGTGATCCACTCTTCTGGGATCACCTAGTTCTCCAATAGCCTCTTTAGGCAGAGTCTCTACACAAGAGGACTTAGTCTGTCTCCCTTCCTGTGGGCTCCCCATCCGGCCCACAGAACACAAAACTCCGTCTTTTCCAGTGACAAACTCTGGAAGTACAGGCCATTCGCTGCGCAGCCCCGTGTCCGTCTGGCGCACGAAGGCAGATGAATTTGAGCCATCGCTTTTTCACTTCCAACTTTCCAGATGTGAGTTCGATAACAGTCCCTACAGCCCTCAAAACTCCAGGGAACACATGTCACAGTCCCCAAGCACCCTTCACTTGATGTGACAGAGGTAGAAGCTTGCTCCTCTCCTCACCCAAAGCACACCCACAACTCTCTTCGAATACATGTGAACCCCGGGCTTCTTCAGCCTCACCATGAGTTCTAAATCTTTTCTTAGGACTATGGATGGCGGGCCATTGCGGACAGAATCGGCTTGTGGCCTTCTCTTTGCAAATGCTGCAAAAATGAACTACCATCTACCTTTAAAATGTTTTCATTTTTTCTTCTAAATTTTATTTTAGAGAGAGAGCGTGAGTGGGGGAGAAGGGCAGAGGAGGGGAGGGGAGGGGGAGGGAGGAAGGGAGGGAGGGAGAGGGAGAGGGAGAGGGAGAGAGAGAGAGAGAGAGAGAGAGAGAGAGAATCCAAAGTAAGTTTCATGCTTACTGTGGGCCCGACACGGGGCTTGATCCCACAACCCTTGGGATCATGACCTGAGCCGAAATCAAGAGTCAGCAGCTTAACTGACTGAGACACCCAGGTGCCCCAAATGTTGTTTTTGTTTTTATTTGACAACTGTTGCTTTGTTCTCAAGCTTTGGTGACTCTTCTGAAGCTGAATGGCATTAGCATAATTCAAACTGAACCTCTTATAATGCAGTCACGGAACTCCCTTTCCCTTATCCCTAAAAAGTGGTATCTTCTGGGGCACCTGGGTGGTTTAGTCAGTTAAGTGTGCAACTTCAGCTCAGGTCATGATCTCACGGTTCATGAGTTCGAGCCCCGCATCGGGGCTGATGGCTCAGAGCCTGGAGCCTGCTTCGGATTCCGTGTCTCCCTCTCCCTCTCTCTGCCCCTCCCCCGCTCATGCTCTGGCTCTGTCTCTCTCTCTCTCAAAAATAAACGTTAAAAAAATTTTTTAAGTGTTATCTTCTATCTCTTACCCAACCAATCCTCTTTCCCTGGTTGACTAACTTTTTTATTTCTCTCATTCATTCTCATCCCCACCGCCCCCCCCCCCAACTTGTATTTCCATGTCTTCCTTACTCACTTGTCTCTAATGGTAACCTTCTCCCCTCCTAATTGGAAATCATCTCAAAAGGAATGGTGTTTCTAAAATGCATGTACAGGCTGATTACAAAAGACATACACACTAAATAGAAAGAAGTATATAGGCTGAAAACCAGAGGTTGGAAGGTGTGGTTATTATGCAAATACTAAGCATAAAGAAAGCTGGTATGGGTTTATTTATGAGACACAGAACTTCAGGATGAAGAGTATCACCAATGACAAAGAAAAGCACTTCACAAAATGAAAGGGTCAATTCATCACAAAGACCATTATCTTACAGCATTCACCTAACAACAAAGCTTCAAGACACAAACAGAGCACATTCTAAGCATGGCCCTGCTTGGGGTCACTTCAAAAAGACCTTCTTACAAGGACCAGTAACAATCTCAGTACTTAAAACAAGAGGTCCTTGTTTCCTAACACGTACAGCCTCACTCCAGTCCTCAGTCAGTGCTTCAGGACTTCTCACAGATGTAGTAACTTCCAGAATTTTCTGATAGTCTCAATTCAATTTATTCAGATTAATGAATGCATGCATTCACGATGGAGAATGTCTGTCAAAAGTCAACAGTTTCAGGGCGCCTGGGGGGCTCAGTCAGTTAAGCGGCTGACTCTTGACCCAGCTCAGGTCATGATCTCACAGTTCGTGAGTCTGAGCCCCGCGTTGGGCTCTGAGCTGACAGCGTGGAGCCTGCTTGGGATTCTCTCTCTCTCCCTCTCTCTCTGCCTCTCCCCCCTCAAAATAAACTTAAAAAAAATCATTTGTTTCTTGTGAGCCTTCTTTTTTTTTTTCTTTAAAAAAATTTTTTTTTAACGTTTACTTACTTTTGAGAGACAGAAAGAGCATAAGCAGGGGAGGGGCAGAGAGAGAGGGAGACACCGAATCTGAAGCAGGCTCCAGGCTCTGAGCTGTCAGCACAGAACCCGATGTGGGTCTTGAACCCACGAACCACAAGCTCACGACCTGAGCCGAAGTCGGACGCTTAACCAACCGCGCCACCCAGGCGCTCCGCTCCTTCTGAGGCTTCCTTTTGATAAGGACTCCATCAAAAATTGAATCATTTGAAAATAAAGACTAAATTCTTTGAGTCAGAATTGGCGTAAATGCAAAGCAGATGTTTTTTGCATGTTTCAAAAAACAAGGATTGGGGAACCACTCTGACAATAAAAAGTAGTTAGCTTTTTTAAAGTTTTTTTTTAAGTTTATGTATTTTGAGCACGTGAGTGTGTGTTGTGGCTGGAATTGTGTCCCCAAAAAAGATATGTTGAAGTCCTAACCCTGGTTGCTAGGGGGGTGGCCTTGTTTGGAATTATTCTTTGCAGACATAATCAAGTTACGATGACGTCACTAGGGTAGGCCCTAGTCCTCTATGACTGCTGTTCTTATCAGAGGCAAAAAGACTCAGACGCTGAGACACACAGAGAGTGCCGCATGCTGACGGAGGCAGAGGCTGGAGTGACGCGGCCACGAGCCATGGAACATGTGAGGCTACCAGAAGCTGGAAGAAAGAAGCATCCACCCACAGATGCTTCAATTAGCATGACCCTAATCCCACCTTGATTTTAGATTATCTAGCTTCAAGAACTGTGACAGCGGGCACCTGGGTGGCTCAGTTGATGAAGCATCGACTCTGGTTTTTGGCTCAGGTCATGATCTCACAGTTCATGAGTTCGAGCCCCACAATGGGGCTCTGTGCTGACAGTACGGAGCCTGCTTAGGATTCTCTCTCTCCCTCTCTCTCTGTTTCAAAACTAAATATTAAAAAAAAAAAAAAAACCAACTGTGGCAGAATAAGTCTCTATTATTTTAAGCCACTAGATTTGCAGGGGTTTGTTACACAATCTAAGGCAACTAATACATATAGCAAAGCCTACTGATACCTTAATGGGAGTTCAATTTTAGAACTCTGGTTACTGTATTAAGGGACTCTCCCATTCCGCGCACAAAACTGCTCCTATTGAGGCTCTACTTCAGGGCTGCCTGTGGGATATGACAATTCCTTGCCGGAACTTACGAACTTACTGACCAGCGGGAACAAGGATAGTGACTACAGGAAGAGGAAGCAGACAGCGGTAGACACCCTAATATTCAGAGAGTGAATAAGCCGTGTAGCGGGATCTCCTGGGATTTCAGCCTGTCGGGAACATTACTAAGTCCTAGCTGCCTGCGTCTGACCCATTTATTGTCTAGTGAGAGCGCCAAGAACTGGGATGGCTCTACACCTTTCATCGTTTGTAACTTCTAATTACATTTTGCATCCCATTGATTGAAATCTTATATATAACGTGGCGGCCAAAATTAAATCGGATTCAAAGATGACTACATTACTTCCTCATCTGGAATACAGTATCTTTTTGTTTGTTTCCTGGAGTTAATTAGTACTGTCGTGATGTGTTAAGGGCTATAGTTCCCAACTGCACTATTCACCTTTCCCCACAATTGCTTCAAGGTGGATTCCCACTGTTCAATTTGCTATCTTTCTTCTTTTTCTTGGCCAGAACCCAAACTTCCCTTGACCTCATTTCTTTCTTTTTATTCCCTTTCTGTGCCTGTCTATGTTCTTAAGTTATTTTTGTATCTTTCCTTCCGCACATCAAGACAGAGAACACCCCAAATGACTCAAGCTCTAACGGGGACCCTCTCCACCTCCTCTACCCTACAGGTGCCTCTGCGTTCACCACACTAATCACTTCTATTGTGTTGCTTTTCGTCTTCCGGGAGAACTCACAATACCCACAGTAATTTCTGAAGAAGATCCAGGAATTTTATGAAACAGACAAAATTGGAAATTCACACTACTAACATCCAGTTACAGGACAACACGATAATCAGGCTATTTTGACATTCTTATAATAATGATGACCATATGGTTGTTGTATTTATTTATGTGTGATCGCTTGACTGTGCTTGACAGTCTTTGCATTCTTTAGAGATACAAATATTTTTCATGTGACGCTTGTCGCTATTAGAAACAAAAAAATTATCAATAAAAGGAAATCAGAGAATTTGACACGACGTTATACGGTTTGTAGTTTTTGTATAAATAAGAAAGGAAAGAAACGTTGGGCTTCTGTTTACAAAATTGCAGTTGGTAGGCAGGCAGTGCTATATTCTGCACAGTCTATTAGTAGCCTTCCTCAATTCCAGGTAATTTTTTTAATAATTACATGTTGCCCCAACATAGCCAAAACACTAATGTGATTTCAGTCGTTATTACTGAAAGTGAAAGTCAAGCATTTGTAACAGATTAACACATTTCCCTGAGGTGTCATTTAAATTTCATATTACCTTTGATTATATATAACTGTGTTCTTGTCCAGGCTTCTGTAACAAAATACCACTAACTGGGTGACTTATAAACAACATTCATTTTTCACAGTTCTGGACGCTGGAACTCTAAGATCCTGTATTCTCCCGTGGTGGAAAGGCCTAGGGATCTCTCTGGAGCCTCTTTTATGAGAACACAAATCCCATTCATGACCACAGCACCTCCTTAAGGCCCCACCTCTTAATACCATCATCTTTGAGGATTAGGATTTCAACATAGGAATCTGAGGTGGGCACAAACATTGAGGCCACAGCACTCTACCATACTTAATCCCAAAAGACCATGCCTTTTTAGAGCTGCTCGTCTTTACTCACGCTGAGCCTTCCTCGTAGAATACCTTTTCCCAACTAGAAAGACAATACTACTCCCTAATGACTTCTGCATATTCGCATCGTCGCCTTCAGTGAAGAAGGAAAGAAACACACATGTATGCACAGCAATATTAACTGAGATCTTATCATTATACTAGACACGTTTACGATGAATAATTTCGTGGATTCCCACACAAAATCTGTGAGCTATAATTTGCACACTTTACATAAAAAGAGACCGAGTCTCACATATTTTAAATACCTCACCCAAAGTTGTACACCTAATTCATGTGGGAATTAGCAGCCTCCAAGCCCAATTCTAACTCCAAAGCTTACGTTCGTTCCATTCTTCACGGTCTTGTCTCTAAAGCACCTTAGTCATACTACAAAAACTACACTTATTGTGATGAGCCCCAGGTAATGCAGACAACCGTCTCAAATCACCATGTTGTACACCTGAAACTCACAGAACATTGTATGTCGACTCTACTTCGACTGTGAAAACGAGTGTCTGTTTCCCCCCTCTGTAATTAATCCCCTTCTGTGGATCCAAGCAGCTAGCTCTTGAGTGTCCACTCCTTGTGCTAAGCAACCTCCTATCACCAACCTCCACAAGACAGATAAAGCAAGTCATTTATCTACTTGACCCGGACTCCATAGCTAGGTTGACCAACTGTCCCAGTTTGAGTCAGACTGGACAGTTTTAGCACTGAAAACCCTCCACAAGTCCACCTGAAGAGTAGAAACTCCTTGGAATATTTTTAATATTCATAATCTGATCAATTAAATACGGAAGTGGGACTCAAACATCAATATATTTTTTTAAGGTTGCCGGAGGTAGGAAAGAAACATTGCTCGAAACCACTGGTTCTTTCTGAACCAACAGCATGAACACCACCTGAATCCTTGTTAGAAATGCAAATACTCCGACCTCACCCCATACCTACTAAATCAGGGCTTCTGGGGGTGGGGCCCTCAACTCTGTTTTAACAAGTCTTCTAGATGATTCTGATGTGCCCTCGACTTTGAGGCTCACCGCTGTTATAGAAGCGACACAAATACACCTGTCCCCTACCATTGCCTCAGGAGCAATCTCCTTTGAGCTCTGCGGTGGGCAGCCTGTGGTCACACTGCTGCTTCCCCTGTGTCCTCTCCTATCCGCCGTCTTGAGTCTCCTTTCGCCTTTATTCCCGTCACTTTCCCGTGCTCCCTGAATGAGTACTACTAACATTGCAAAGTGCTTCCAGGTTAGGAGAATGTTGACAGATTTCGCTGCATTTCAGAATTCTGCCCCACCGAAATACCCACAAAGCAGAGGTGAGCGAAAGCACATCCCTCCAGGGCTCCGGAAGTGTCTCCGGAAGCAGCCCACTGCAAGAACAGAATGTGATTGCAGCTGCACATTTTCCCCTAAAAATTCATGTGGGTTTTTCTTTCTACTTCTTAATATATTCATGTTTGTTGTATTATAAAAATTATTTCCTCCAATTTCCAAGTGAACTTGACTCTGTCCCCAGTTTGTGACCCACCTGTGGGGTACACATATTTCCGTCTGCAAAGCGCAAGAAATACTACCCCACTTAATTCTCACAGTGGCCCTGGGAAGTATTAAACCTTACCATTGCCAAAGAGGATACCAAGGCTCTGAAAGGCTAACTAGTGTTACCAAGGTCATCTAGTGGAGAAATGCCTGAATCAGGCCTGCATAACTAAAGGCTTTGCTGTTTCTACCAGGGCGTATAATTATCTGACATTTTGGACATAAACTCTTAGAGGACAAGGGTACTATTATATTCTATACCCAATATAGTACTTCATACATTGCCCATGTGCGTATTCTGTCCCATCTATATATGTAATAATATAAATAATAAAATAATACAAAATGAGTGGAAAAAAAAAGCGTATTAGTAATTTAAGAAGTTGAATGTGGGGGCACCTGGGTGGCTCCGTCAGTTAACCATCCGACTTCGGCTCAGGTCACGATCTCGCGGTCCGTGAGTTCGAGCCCCGCGTCGGGCTCTGGGCTGACAGCTCAGAGCCTGGAGCCTGCTTCAGATTCTGGGTCTCCCTCTGTCTCTCTCTGACCCTCCCCCAGCTCATGCTCTCTCTCTCTCTCTCTCAAAAATAAAATCAACATTAAATTTTGTTTTAATAAATATTTGTTCTATACTTAGGCAGATAAACTAGCACAAAATAGCATTTCTTTTTTTAAGCTTATTTATTTTTAAAGTTTTATTATTGTTTTAATTATTATTTAATATTATTACTACTTTAAGTTTTTTTACATTTATTTAAGTTTATATATTTTTTTAGTTTATTTATTTTGAGAGAGAGAGAGAGAGAGAGAATGAATCCCAAGCAGGCTCTGTGCTGTCAGCCCACTTGGGGCTCAAACTCACCCACTGTGAGGACCGTGACCTGAGCCGAAATCAAGAGTCAGACACTTCACTGCCTGAGCCACCGAGGCGACCCCAAAATAGCATTTCTTAAAATGTTTTCTTCAGAATAAAGGGTTCCATTATCACTGTAGAGATGTCAATACAACGGAAAGATCAAAGCATTTGGCATTGAAGCGACTCCGTCTCACTTGATGCTATCGCACTTACTAGCTGTATAAACGTGATCTAATCACATAATACATCGGACTTACTGTTTTCTCATGTGATGAAAGCATCTACGAACCTCAACCATGCAAATTCATGAGGGTCATGAGTAGATAGATGTGAATTGTCTAGAGGATCGTGCTGGATTAAATAGAAGTTGCATAGCAAGCAGTATTTCCCCCTCTCTCCATCACGTTCATATGCACTTGCTTTACCAATTGTGTGTAAATACCAAGCCATTGATGAATGGGGTCTGTGAAGTAAAAATAATCAGTCAAATCTGTAACAAGATAATGGCGAGGGCAAACTCTCTGGATGATAGAATAATCAGTTGTGTATAATGCTGTGGTGTTGCATACAACGCTTTCTCAAGTTATTACTGGTTTGGGAGAGCTTTCAAATGCTGAAACGCAAAAAAGTGGCACGTAACGCAATGAAGTACTTGGCCTTTATTTTTTTATTTTTTTTATTTATTTTATTTATTTTTTTTCAACGTTTATTTATTTTTGGGACAGAGAGAGACAGAGCATGAACGGGGGAGGGGCAGAGAGAGAGGGAAACACAGAATCGTTAACAGGCTCCAGGCTCTGAGCCATCAGCCCAGAGCCCGACGCGGGGCTCGAACTCCCGGACCGCGAGATCGTGACCTGGCTGAAGTCGGACGCTCAACCTACTGCGCCACCCAGGCGCCCCTGGCCTTTATTTTTAAGCACTGCTAATTCTTGAGGAGATATTGGTTAAGGGTCTCCACTGATTTATGCAGAAGTTTTGATCTGCTGGATTACATCCTGGAGCCAGACACCAACAATTTACTGTCTGTAAGAAAGGGTTACTCCAAAGCAAGTCAGAGCTTGACCAATTTAGGATTTGCATTAAGTAAGTGGTGTAGATTAAATGTTAGAAGCTCAGAAATCATATCCAATGTAGGGTGGAACTCTCCAACTTGGACTACATTGAGGTCTGTAAGGAGTCGTTTCTTCTAGCCAGCTTTCTTGTCCCCAAGACTCAGCAGTGCTTTTTTTTTAATCGAACAACTGAAGGCCAATATTTTAGTAAAACACAATCTCGAGGCCTTTTGCTCCTCTATCCTGAAGCAGTGAAAGAGCCAGCAGTTTTAAAGCTGCGGCTCAAGGCTAGTTATACTTCGAGAATACTTCTGGATTGCAGGGCCAGGGGGTGAGAGAGCTAAGCTGATGGTTCTCAAAGTGGGGTCCCTGGACCCGTTGCATCAGCAGCACCCTGAATGTGTTAGAAATGCACATTTGGGGGACTTACTCCAGACCTACATCAGAAACTCTGGAGTTGGGAATAAGAAGCAGAAATCTGTTGTAACAGGCCTCCTGATTCTTATTCATGCTAAAATTAGACAGCCATTCATTTTAAATCTTGTGACCCGTGTGTGTGCATGTGTGTTCACAAGCTGATCTTCAAGAGTAAGGTTCTTGGGGCACCTGGGGGCTGATTAAGTGTCCGACTTTGGCTCAGGTCATGATCTCATGGTTCGTGGGTTCAAGTTCCAAGTCAGGCTCTCCTGCTGACAGCTCAGAGCCCAGAGGAGCCTGCTTCAGATTCTGTGTCTCCCTCACTCTCTGCCCCTCCCCCACTCCTGCTCTGTCTCTCTCAAAAATAAATGAACATTAAAAAAAAGGAAGAAGGAAGCCGTACAGAGAAAGACAGATACCATATGTTTTCACTCTTATGTGGATCCTGAGAAACTTAACAGAAACCCATGGGGGAGGGGAAGGGGAAAAAAAAAAGAGAGGTTAGAGTGGGAGAGAGCCAAAGCATAAGAGACTCTTAAAAACTAAGAACAAACTGAGGGTTGATGGGGGGTGGGAGGGCGGGGAGGGTGGGTGATGGGTATTGAGGAGGGCACCTCTTGGGATGAGCACTGGGTGTTGTACGGAAACCAATTTGACAATAAATTTCATATATTGGAAAAAAAAACCATTGGACAATTGTTAGAATCAAATAATATCAATATAACACTACTATTCATTTTTTTTTTTTCAACGTTTATTTATTTTTGGGACAGAGAGAGACAGAGCATGAACGGGGGAGGGGCAGAGAGAGAGGGAGACACAGAATCGGAAACAGGCTCCAGGCTCTGAGCCATCAGCCCAGAGCCTGACGCGGGGCTCGAACTCCCGGACCGCGAGATCGTGACCTGGCTGAAGTCGGACGCTTAACCGACTGCGCCACCCAGGCGCCCCTATAACACTACTATTCAAATCCAGACCCCCCCCCCAAAAAAAAGAAGGTTCTTGGAGTGATATCAGCAAGATGGTGGAATAGGAGGTCCTCCGCTCATAACGCCCCTCAACAGGAACAATTTGGCAGCCATTCACAGACAAATGTGTGTCTGTGGGCCCTTCAGGAATCGGGTAGGAGGTTACAAAACACCAGTGGAGCCCAAGACTGAGAAGGGCCATTTTGAAAAGGCAGGCGCACACCCAGGTAGCAGGTTCGCCAACTGTGGTCCCCAGCTACACACCCCGTAACAGACCTATTGCCTTTGGATTTGGCCACAGGTACATGTGACCTCGGTCCTGCTATTAACACCGTCCACTAGGGAACTTGGAAGGAGAGTAACAGGCCTGCCGACTCGTTTTACTGTGGATATTGAAGCAGCGCAGCGTGTCAGTTCTAACCTTGTCCCAGCCATAGTTTGCGAGTAGTCTCGTCAGCCCAGGGCCCCACTGGGAGAAAACCCACCTATGCCCCTGAGGCAGGTGTGCTTTACTGGTCCAACTGC
Organism: Leopardus geoffroyi; assembly: GCF_018350155.1. Classification (NCBI taxonomy): domain Eukaryota; kingdom Metazoa; phylum Chordata; class Mammalia; order Carnivora; family Felidae; genus Leopardus; species Leopardus geoffroyi. The sequence continues at coordinate 118,406,669 of NC_059343.1, forward strand.
AACCAGCTGAAGTGTCCCCTAACTCAGTTCCAGCCCCTGTCAGCTGTGGCACAGGAAAAGGCTTTCCCACGTAGGGACTCGGCAGAAGACATAACCCATCCTTGTCCCTGAAGACTGGCCCACTGACTTCGGATCCTGAAGTGGCCCCGTAAGTCAGCTCCGGTCCGTCTCAGCTACAGTCCTGTCCACCCAGGGACCCGCCCAGTGACCTGGAAGCAGCAGGCCTCCCAGAGACCCGGCAGGAGTCCCACACAAGCACATCCACGCCCCTGGTAACGGGCCTTGCCATCTGCAGACCCTGATGTGGACCTCTGGCCCCTTGCCAGCCCTACTGACTGAGGTCCTGGAGGCAGTCCTGTTCCCTCGGGGACCACACAGGATCCATGCCCACCCAAGGCCCTGGGAATAGGCCTGACAAACATGGACCCCACTGTAGACCCAGCAGCAACCACATTACCCACCCCAACCCCACTCAAGCATGGTGCAGAGGCAATAGCGTCAGTCCAGGAACCCAACAGGAGACAGTCTCTGTCTGAAAGCAGACAGTCTGTACAGACTGGAAGACGTGTTTACTGATGAAATGCTCAGATCTCCATGCAAGGCAACAGTGACCACAGGAGCAGGCCAACGTGACCTCACCAAGGGAAACTAATAAAGCCTCGGCAAACGACAGCTAAAAGCGGACATCTCTGAATTGCGTGACAAATAATTCACAATCATCACCTCAAAGAAGCTCCAGCAGATGCAAAAGAACACAGTTAGGACTTGGCCACGGAAAAGAAGGAAATCCTGCCGTCTGCGAGAACACAGATGAACAGCAAAATGAGCCACACGCAGAAAACATCACGTGGGCTCACTTATTTGTGGAATCTGCAACAGTCCCACACAGAAGCAGAGTCGAATGGTGATCGCTAGGCGCTAGGGGGGGGAGGGTAAAGGAGGAGATGTTGGTCCAAGAATACACGTTTCCAGTTCTAACATTAACGGGTTCTGGGGAGCTAATATACACCATAGTGACGGAAGTTAATACTGTTGTATATTACCGAGGTTTGCTAAAATAGATCTTCTCTATTCCATAGGATTTCTTTTTTCATTGAGATCTGACACGTATTAGTTTTTTTTTCACTGAGGTCTAACTGACATATGCTAGTTTCAGGTGTACCACGTAATGATTTGATACTTGTATACGCGGCAAAGTGATCACCATCCATCACCATACAAAGTTACAAAATGAATTCTTTTGTGTGACAAGAACTTTTAAGATTCACTCGCTCGGCAACTTTCAAACAGGCACTACGATATTATTGACTATATAGTCACACGCTGTACATTGCCTCGTCACAACTTATGTGTTTTCTAACGGAAGTCTGTACCTCTTGACCCCCTTCGTGCATTTCACCCCATCAGTCCCCCTCCCCTCTGACAACCACCATTCTGTTCTCGTATCTGTGAGTTTTGTTTTGTTTCTTCGTTTTTTTAGATTCCACACATAAGTGATGTCGTACAGAATTGGTCTCCGACTTAATTTCACTTGGCAGAACGCCCTCAAGGTCCATCCATGTTGTCGCAAATGGCAAGATGCTATTTTTTTTTATGGCTGACTAGCATTACATTGTCTGTGTGTATGCACACACACATGCACACACCCCACATCTTTCTCCACTCATACGCTGATGGCCAAGGGTGTATAAGCTCCTTTCTGTGGAGGACTGGAGGGCTGCAGCAAGGCAGCGGGATCACGCAAGGATTGCAGCCACCCCCCAGCATGGGCAAAATGGAGGGCGAGTGCAAACTGTAAGATCAGCAAATAATTCTCCCTTTCATACAGTCTCGGCACCTTCCAGCCTGCTGCTTTTGCACTGGGCTCCGGGGCAAGGGAGTGGGTCCACAAGCCCTTTAAGAGCAGTATCTCAGTTCCCTATAGTCCTTTGGGTCTCCTGGACTTAAGCCCTCCTGGTTTTCAGAGACGGATGTTTTGGGGGCCTGTCTCTCTGGTGGGGGTGGGTCCCAAGGGCTGGGGTGCCTGACGTGGTGCACAAACTCCCCACTCCTCAGGGAGAAGCTTTTGATTTGTGATTGCGGGTCACGATGCCAGGGCTGGGTTTTTTGGCAGGGCTAGGTCTCTACACCTCCTACCTGTCCCGATGCGGCCCTTCTACTGTTTGTTGAGAAGAAGTTGTTCATCTGGTTTTCAGGTCGTTTTCAGAGGGAACTGTTCCACATGGAGCTGTAGACTCGGTATGTTCACACCAGGAGGTGAATTCAGGATCCTCCTACGCTGCCATCTTGGACTGCCCTGAAAATAGGAGATCTTAAGTATTGTCACCACAGGGTAAAAAAACAAGTAACCCTGCGAAGTGGCAGATGTATTAACTAGACTGTAATGAGCATTTTGCAACGTCTATTAAATCATCACTTTGTACACCTTAAGTACATACAGTATTTGTCAATGATACCTCAATAAAGCCGAAAAAAATAAGGATCTTGCTCAAGGAGCTCTCTATCCATAGTAGGGTGAGAGACAGCTGCACCCCCAGTGGTAGTACAGAGCAGAATTGAACAAATTCTAAAATGTCACTGTAGTCATATTCTCAGTTCTGACCAGGAAGGTCAGGTCTAACTAATACTACCTCCTTTTAGGAAGTGGTCTACACGGATCCTTGATCCTCCTTTTACGAAGGCAGTATCAGAGCTAAGTGCTGAAAACTAGCCATAAATTTGACAGTAAAAAATACATTAAAGAAAAAGTAATGTGGGAGCCTCTAAACATTGTACATTGGGAATCGAAGTGTAGACTGGCACAGTGTTGTAGATTTGTCCAACAGGACTTCCTGAGCTGACAGAAAAAGTTCTCCCTCTGTTCTGTCCAATATGGCAGACACCATGCTGACGTGGCTTCTGAGAACCGGAAGCAGGGCTGGGGAGAGGGAGGAAATTTGTTATTTCATTTAAATGGCCATATGTTTCTGGCTACCTTTCTGGAGAGCACAGCCTTAGGAATGATCATATTCATGAGCTGCCCCCTACACTCTCCCTCACAATACAAAGACAACTTCAAGACTTTCCTAAATCCCTAATCATACAGTTGTATTTGTGAAGGATATTCCTGAGCTCCTTGCTCTTACTTTTCAGTCTTGGAAAAAATTATTTATGGGGATGAAACTCCCTTGAATTTTCTCAAGTTCCAAATGCCTTGACACAACGCTGTCTCGGAAACAATACATTTTGGACACAGCCTGGGCTGGAAGTTCAGGGTAGCAGCATGATATAAACACCCGGGTGTTTTAGCCCCTCAGGTCAGAATGCTGTTATCGCTTAGATTTTTGCCTTAATGAGCAGGACTATCCTTTAACAGATACTCCTTTTTCCAGCATCTCATCTTTTCAGCTGTGTATCCAATACGGAAGGCTAAGGAAAAAAGATGATTAAATTGGGCCAGACCTTTGTCCTTTTGACTGGTGCATTGAACTCTAGTGGATTCCCTTTCAGGGTTTGTGAGTTTAGGGGGAACTGATCGCGGATGGCGTCAGAGACCTGCCTTGTTGCCTGTCTCTACGACGACACAGGAAGGATTGTACACGTAGATTCCGAGTGGAAAATCTGTGCAGTGAGCACTGTCCCGTCTTGGGCCTGCCATCTCTGGGAATAGAGGGAGTGGCTTCAAAGCTTATTATGAACAGATGGTGCTTGTTCTCGCTGAAATGTCCAGGAGACCCAAGTCTCAGGTGATGCTACCCCACCCTTTCACAAATCTCTGTGAACTATGTTCATAAGGAGACTGCACATCGAAACTATGTGTTCTCAATGTTGATGTCTAAAGTGGTTTGAGTCAAGTTTCTCACAAACTTTGCAAAATGAGACAGTCCAGGTTCAGAGTGCTGAAATGACACGGTGGATCCCGAGCGTAGACTTAGCTGTGTCTCAGTCCAATGCCTGTAAAATGCAGTGGTGTACATATGGATCCTTGAGGACAGAAGCCCATCAGGTTTAGTTGCTAAATGTTCACAAAGGCAACATGTGTGGTTGTGCTCTACCATAATTTGTCTGCTAAGCAAAAACAGACTTACAAGTCCCTTTCTCTGTATCTACATATCTCATCTTCCCCTCATAAACTCCTAGAGCCGCACTGGACCAGGATAAACGAGACGCTCTCATTCTCCGTCCCCCAAGCCGCAAACACATTTTTGACTAGGTAGCCATGCTTAACGTGGACAGGAAAGGCAGTCTGGGGTGTGTCAAGCATTGCCAATAAACAGAGCCAAGCAGGCTAATCCTTGTCAGTGGAAATGCGCCACAGTTGGCGTTAGTTTAGTGGTGACATCGGATTTAACCAAAATTCCTTTATACAAATTTCTCAGTTCTAACACATTACAGGTTCGTTCATCTTCAGTTTATGTCACAAACCTACTCATCCTCTGGCAGCCCATTAGCAGTTATTTACAAAACAATTACTAAACAATAGTAGGTGCTAGGGCATTTCCTAAATCTGGCCAATGAATGTGATTTGAGTACAAAGGAGGTTAAAAAAAAAATCGTACACAGCGTATATGTTTTACCTTTGATGCAGGACAGAGCATTTCTGGCTACAGGAAGACTGAACTAGGACCCATTCTCACTTGTCTGTTTTAAGGGTTGGTAAGGAAGACCGGAACCGAGAGCTACAGTGTGTCAGAAACTGACAAGCACCTTAGAAACACTGTGTTGTATGTAGGGGCCCAGGGCAGGCAGCCTCGCGAGGGGCCACATTGGCGTAAAGATTATTTTGAGTTAAGTGATTAAAACAAAGCAGATGCGGGAAAAGCTCTCGCCCCCCCCCCCCCCACGACTGTCGAAATTTACATTGGAAAGGGCAGCCCGTAACAGGAAGAGAGCTATTAAGAGGGCCTCCCCTTTACCTAAGGAACTCATCTGCATAGTAGGGCAACCTTGTTTTTCCAAACGCCTCCTTAGACCTTCTTGCCAATGCACTTTCTCTCCTTTGGATCCTCAGGCCTCTTCTTGGTTCTTCTAAGGCTCCCCGTTGCCTGTCTTTAGGATCTCCGTGGATTCCCGCCCCAACGCCCATTCAATTACATTTCCTGCTGTTAAACGGTCTCACGTCAATTTGATTCTGAATCCCGTTGGAAGGATCTCGAGGAGCAGACGAAAGGCTTTCCCCCGAACAATGTCCTGTAAGCTCCACTGCGGCCTTAAGAGGTAAATGCCATGATGGTCTTTCTACCGATAGCAACTCTTAGGGCGCCCGAACCGAGCTCCAGCGTCATTGGGCAAGTTCCCCACACACAGTACCAAGCCATTCCCAGACACGGTTCGCCCGGAGAGAGCTCCGACGGTCAGGGTGAAGGGCTCCGTTTACAGGACGGCCCCACCCCCACCCCCACCCCGACTCGAGACCCAGCTGCGAGCCCGGGTGCTTGGGACTTAGCCGCGGCAAAGGTTCCCACAGCGCCCTCCTTGGGTCCGAGTAAGATGCCGGAGCGGCTCACAGAACTTAGAGAACCGGCTTCCTTACCAGATCGCGGGGTGAGTCAGAAAGGCTGGGACTCGGGAACACGGCCAGGCGGGCGCGTTACCGAGGAGGAGGGGTGCAGGGCGGGCGGGCAGCTTCCCGCAGTTTCCCTGCCCTCGCCAGGCCGCCACTCTCCCCGCCGTTCCACGTGGTCACCAACCGGAAGGTCTCCGAAACCCTCTTTTTTGGGGTTTTTATGGGAGGCTTCATAACGGAAGCAACATTAAGTTATTGGTCATTGGCTGCTTCACCCCCTGCCCCTCCCCTCCCCTGAGTCAGGGGGTGGGACTAAAAGTCCCTACCCTTTTATCACTTGGTTGGTTCCCCTGGCAACCAGCTCCCATCTTTAGGCTACCCTGGGGTTTTCCAAAAGTGACCTCATTAACATAACAAGACACCTTTTAAGCTCTCTTCACTTAGGAAATTCCAAGGGTTTTAGGGGCTGTGAGCCGGAAACTGTGAATGAAGACGAAATACATACGGTACATTTGGTTATTCAAATGACCACAGACATATTTCTCATGAACCGCAATATCTAAGCCTTCACTCATTTTACAGGTGACAAAACAGGTTCAGAAAAACTGCCCCTTGTCCAGGATCGCAGAGCATAAAACTGATTCCTATGCTTGTGCTTTCAATCACTGTGCTCTGCTGTCTCCTTCCGGGGGGCGCCTTCCATCTCTTCTCCTTCACAAAGCCCTCGGCCTCTGAACATTGGAGGATTTGGGCTTAGAATCCAGAAATTTAGACCAGGGATTTGTTTTCCAGATTTGACCAATGATAAAATGTGTTCTTCGTAGCAAACAGAGGGCCTATTAAGGCCGGTTGGAACACAAGTTCAGACATGAGGTTTCGGGAGATGACAGAGCATTCTTGACATAAGAATGATAATAAATGGGGCGCCTGGGTAGCTCAATCGGTTAAGCATCGGACTCTTGAGTTAGGCTCAGGTCATGATCTCACCGTTGAGGAGTTCAAGCCCAGCCTCGATATCTACACTGATAGCACTGAGCCTGCTTGAGATTCTCTCTCACTCTCTCTCTCTCTCCCTCTCTCTGCACCTTCCCCCCCCTCAAAATAAATACATTAACTTTGAATGAAAACAATTTTTAAAGAATAATCATTATCATTTATTGAATACTTACTATGTTCCATAACATTTACATGTATTTTTTTAATCCTCATAATAAATCTATGAAATACAGATGAGCACAAAGAAACACAGAAAAAAGAACTGCTAAGGATTAAAAACTAAGCAATTTCACAGTGGCTGTGATTAACTATGTAGTCTTTTGGTATTCTGTATTAGAATAGGAACTTGGGCACAGACCATTCCTTATTCTTTTTAGTATCTGCAGCACTGAGCCCAGGGTTTAGCACAAAATAAGCAAGCAATAAATGATAATCCCTATTACTATTCACTGTAGTACTAACTCCTAGAATCTGAATATAAACTGGACATACCTAAGAATTTGATATGAAATCCTTTGCTAATATTTGCTTAAAGGAATTTATTATCTATACCCTATCCACCACTATTCCAGATAGTAAATGGAAAGCTATTTTCCTTTGGAGAAGAGGATGAGAGAGAAATACATACAGCTATTGCTTAAGTTTTTGATAACTTCCTCCCAAATACTGCCAGCTACAATAACATTTAATAGGTCTTGCTGATTGTAGATATCAGACTGCTATATTTTATCACTAACATATGGATGAAAACACATGGCATGATCTTTACCTTGGTGACAGTCCAGAAAGAGAAGGGACCTGAGTGTAAGGTAAACAAACTTGAATACAAATATAGTTTTGTAAGTTATGGGAACAGTATTGGGTATCCCAAAGCACAGAATGCCTACTGTCCGTGTTTGATTTGATTACTGAATTCACTGTAAGAAAAATATGGGTTTTGGGGCGCCTGGGTGGCGCAGTTGGTTAAGCGTCCGACTTCAGCCAGGTCACGATCTCGTGGTCCATGAGTTCGAGCCCCGTGTCGGGCTCTGGGCTGATGGCTCAGAGCCTGGAGCCTGTTTCCGATTCTGTGTCTCCCTCTCTCTCTGCCCCTCCCCCGTTCATGCTCTGTCTCTCTCTGTCCCAAAAAAAATAAATAAACGTTGAAAAAAAAGAAAAAGAAAAATATGGGTTTTGTTAAGACACATGTCTTAATCACATCAGAGTAGATTCTAACAGCTGCCTTTTGGCGGATCTGGGAGGCATTTTTTTTCCTCTTTTATTTCTATCGTAACTTATACATTTCAAAATAGTTTAAGACTCACAAGAAGTTTTGGAAATGGCAGAGGGTTCCTATGTGCCCTTCACTCAACTTCCCCCACAAATAATATCTTTTTCTCAAAAACATTTACTTATTGTGAGAGAGAGAGAGACAGAGAGCATGAGCGAGCTAGAGCAGGAGAGGGGCAGAGAGAGAGAGAGAGAGAAGAAGAGAGAGAATCCCAAGCAGGCTCCACACTGTCAGCGCAAAGTCTGATGTGAGGCTCGAACTCACAAATCATGAGATCGTGACGTGAGCACAAATCAGGAGTTGGATGCTTAACTGACTGAGCCACTCAGGTGCTCCTTCCCACATATGATATCTTCAATAAACATAATGCATTGTCAAAACAGGAAATTGATGTTGGCACAATACTAACAATTCAAGTACTTTATTCAGATCTCACCAGTGTTCATCTGCACTTTGTGTGTGTGTGTGTGTGTGTGTGTAGTTTGATGAAATATTATCACACGTGTAGATTCAAGTAATTGTCATCAAAATCAAGATTCAGAATTCTCCTGTCACCACAAAGCAGCTTCCTCATGTTACCTCCTAGTGATGTTCATTTTCCATGTCAACTTGACTGGGTCATGGGATGCCTCGATGTCTGGTTAGGCACTATTTCTGAGTCTCTGAGCATATTTCCAGACATTAACATGTGAATCTGTAGAATGAGAGTACTGCCCTCCCCACTGCGAGCAGGCATTAACCAATCCATTGAGAGCCTGAATACAACAAAAAGCTGAGGGAGGTAGAGTTCCTTTCCTTCCCGGCTGCCTGCTTCAGCTGGGACACCAGTCTTCGGCCCTTGGACTGGGATTCACAAAATCAGCTTGCTTGGTTCTCAGGCCTTCAGACTTAGATTGAAATTAAACCACCAGCTTTCCTGGGTCACCAGTTTGCAGATGGAAGATTGGAAACTTTTCAGCCGCCAAAATCACAAGTCAATTCCTCATAATAAACATTATGATATTATGTATATATACATACATGTATACACACACACACACACACACACACACACACACACACACACATCCTTTCGGTTCTGTTTCTCTGGAGAACCCTAACTAACACATCCTACCATTAGTTTCTTCTCCAGCTCTATAACTTTGTCATTTTAAAATACTATGGTACATTAGATCATATAGTAATGTAACCTTGAGATTGGCTTTCTTCACTCAGCATAATGCCCTTGAGATCCATTCAAGGTGCTGCCTGCACCAATAACTTGTTCTTCTTCACTGCCAAATAGAATTTTATTGTATAGACGTGCTATTTGTTTATTCATTCACCAGTTGAAGGACATTTGGGTTGTTTCCAATTTTTGACTCTAACAATAAGGGATGCTATGAACAATAGTATACAGGATTTGAGGCAGACATCAGTTTTTCATTTCTCTGGATAAATGCCCAGAAGTACAATTAGTTGTGTCTTTTTGTTTTTTTTCCAAAAAAACTTTTTTTTTTCCAGAGTGGCTCTGCCATTTTACATTCCCGCCAGCAATGTTCGAGGGATCCATTTTCTCAGCATCCTTGCCAACATTTTGTTTGTCACTGTTTTTTATTTTAGCTATTTTAATAGGTACGTAGTAAAACCACATTGTGGTTTTAATTTCAATTTCCCTAAGAGCTAATGATATTGAACATCTTTTAATGTGCCTATTGTTCATCTGTATATTCCCTTCAGTGAAATGTCTCTTCATGTCTTCGCTCATTTTCTAACTGTTCATTTTCTTTTTGTTGCATTTACAGATTTTAAAAATATATGTTGTAGACACAAGTCCTTTGTCCGATATGTGATTTGCAAATATTTTCTCCCAGTTTCTACCTTATCTTTTCATCCGTTTAATGGGGTTTTTCACCAAGTAAAAGATTTTTTTTTAAGTTTATTTATTTTAATTTTTTTTTTCAACTTTTATTTATTTTTGGGACAGAGAGAGACAGAGCATGAACGGGGGAGGGGCAGAGAGAGAGGGAGACACAGAATCGGAAACAGGCTCCAGGCTCTGAGCCATCAGCCCAGAGCCCGACGCGGGGCTCGAACTCACGGACCGCGAGATCGTGACCTGGCTGAAGTCGGACGCTTAACCGACTGCGCCACCCAGGCGCCCCAGTTTATTTATTTATTTTGAGAGAGAAACTGGAGGAGGGGCACAGAGAGAGGGAGAGGGAGAGAATCTCAACACAGGGCTCCAACCCACAAACCTGAACCAGAATCAAGAGTTGGACGCTTAACCAACTGAGCCACCCAGGTGCCCCTTGAGATCTGCTGTATTTTTTTTCTTTGATGGACCATGCTTTGGTCATGTCTATGAACTATTCTCCTAAGAATAGATCATGAAGATTTTTCTCCTATGTGGTCTTCTAAAATTTTCACATTTGAACCTATAATCCATTTCGAGTTAACTTTTGTAAAAATTTGGGGTTTAGGAGAAGGTTCATTTAGTACCTATGGATTTCCTGAATCTGGGGCTTGAGTATGATTAATATATACATGGGTTTTGAATAAAGCAAAGATGACAGAAAAAAGCCGTACGAGAATGGGCTGGGTAAGCAAAACCAAAAAGAAAAGGTTCTTTGTTTTTTTAATGTTTTTATTTATTTTTGAGAGAGACAGAACACGAGTGAGGGAAGGGTAGAGAGAGAGGGAGACACAGAATCTGAAGCAGGCTCCAGGCTGTGAGCTGTTAGCACGGAGCCGGACGCGGGGCTCGAACCCAAGAACTGCACGATCATGACCTGAGCCGAAGTCGGAAGCTCAACTGACTGAGCCACCCAGGCTCCCCAAGTAAAGGCTCTTTAAAAAGTAATTTATCTAGAGGACTTTTGGTGTGTTAGCAATGGCTGATAATTTGTGGCTAAAGCCCACAGGATCCAGCAAACTGCTTACTGTGCCTATACTGACACTTGCTTTTGGGAACACAGGGCAGACTTCGAGGGTGTGCAACCAGCATAGTGACACAGGGCCCTATGCTCAGAGAGCACTGACATATGGGGTTTAATGTGAATATTCTGAAACCCTGAATTTTATCTTTGAACTCCTGTTTTGTCAATACAGTCTGACGGGACAGTGGAGGATCTTTCTCGGGTTGAAGTCTCAGCTCATGTCTGGTTCTGTCACCCCACCTACACAGGATGGGTTCTCCATGGTTGCCCCCCCCCTTGCTCCCCCCCAACACACAGCAACTACTGCCCCCTTTGCCCTTGGCAGGAGCCTAGGCCTGAGACAGTTAGGTTTGGGTGTACATACCCTTGAAGCCTCCAGCTCTACCCCTCTGGTCAGTTTAGTAGTCTTTAAGTTTTAGCAAGCACCTTTAGCCATGATTGATTAACTAAACCCTTCTTTGTACATCTATAGATCACGCATTGTTTCCTAGAAAGACTGGGAACCAAACCCTCTTGCACAACTTCCCCCCGGGGCACCAATACACAACCTCCGAGCACTGTGGTAATGTCTGTAGCTGGCACCATTGAGTGTGCACACAATCAAGAATTATTACAGGAAAATAAAAAAGAATTATTACAGGGGTTGGGGACGCAAGCTGGTGCGGCCACTCTGGAAAACAGGATGGAGGTTCCTGAAAAAGCTAAAAATGGAACTACCCTACGACCCAGCAATTGCACGACTAGGTATGTATCTGAGGGATACAGGGATGCTGTTTCAAAGGGACACATGCACCCCCCATGTTTATAGCAGCACTATCAACAATAGCCAAAGTATGGAAAGCGCCCAAATGTCCATTGATGGATGAATGGATAAAGAAGGTGTGTTATATATACACAATGGGGTATTACTTGGCAATCAAAAAGGATGAAATCTTGCCATTTGCAGCTACGTGGATGGAACTGGAGGGTATCATGCTAAGCGAAATGAGTCAGAGAAAGACAAATATCATGTGATTTCATTCATATGAGGACTTTAAGACACCAAACGGATGAACATAATGGAAGGGAAGCAAAAATAATCTAAAAACAGGGAGGGGGATAAAACAGAAGAGACTCTTAAATATGGAGAACAAACTAAGGGTTACGGGACGGGTTGTGGGAGGGGGGATGGGCTAAATGGGGAAGGGGCACGAAGGAATCTACTCCTGAAATCATTGCTGCACTAGATGCTAACTAATTTGGAAGCGAATTTAAAAAAATAAAATTGAAAACAAAATGAAAACTGAAAAAAAAAGAATTATTACAGGGGCGACTGGGTGGCTCAAGTGGCTGAGCATTTGACTTCGGTGCAGGTCATGATCTTGTGGGTCATGAACTTGTGGTTCATGGGTTCAAGACCTACATCAGGCTCTGTGCTGACAGCTTGGAGCCTGGAGCCTGCTTCAGATTTTGTCTCCCTGTCTTTCTCTCTGCCTCTCCCTCGCTTGTGCTCTCTCTCATAAATAAATAAATAAACTTAAAAAAAAGAATTCTCACAGACCACTGTAAGTGGTGCCCTAAAGTTGCTTTAAAAAAAAAAAGTTTCTTTATTTTGAGAGAGAGAGAAAGCACGAGTCAGGGAGGGGCAGAGAAGAAGGGGGAGTGAGAAAGGATCCCAAGTAGGCTCTGTGCTGTCACAACAGAGCCCAACTCGGGGCTCGAACCACTGAACCGTGAGATCATGACCTGAGCGAAATCAGATGCTTAACCAAGTGAGCCAGCCAGGGGGCCCCGGCCCTAAAGTTCCTTTAAAAATCTCTGGGCCGGGCAGAAACCTCAGAAATGGGTTTTGGACAAGAGTCCACCCTCCCCTCCAGGTGGCCAGCCTCCTGAAAAGAGCTCATATTCCTTTCCAGTCAAAACTCATCTCTCGCGTATTGCCTTTTGGAGCGATGCGCAGCCAGACTTGTTTTCTTCTGTAACACCCCATGCATCAAGTCACAAAGCACCTCTGGGAGCCTGGCCCCTCCTCTTTACAGCATAATGCCCAAGGCACCACACTGTTAAAGGCCAATAAAAAGCACCAAGACAGGTTGAAGGAGCTTCCTCTTGGTGTTTGAGTAAGGGGTCCTACACTCTTGCTTTACATTAGGCCCCACAAAATATGTGGCCAGGCCAGTGTCAACGTAGCAACTTGTTTACTTAATTATGTTTCATAAAAATTCTTAGAACGTCCAAATTATAGTCGATAAAAGAATATAGGTCTATGACAGGCTCCATTATAACCCTCGACCGAGAGGCTTCCGGATTTAACACAGGAGATAAAATTTGAGTGTCCCCACTTATTTCAAAAATCACCCGAAAGCTGAGGTATAAAAGAGAAATAGCAATACAAAGTACATGCGCAGAAAACAAAATGAAGACATTTTTGAAACCTCCAAATACAAAATAGAAGGAATGACTGCCAAGAGTAGTGAAGGTCGAACAGTATGCGGGAAGACGCAGACAGAGTGAGCCTGTGAATGCTGATCCCCAAAGAAAAACATGCACGGCGCACTCGTCCTTTGAATGTGGTATAAACTCCATCCAGACTCTTGTTTGCAGAACTGGAATGGAGTCAAAAGCTCGCAAAGGATAATTTCTCTAGACTGTATTTGGTTCTGGGAAGTCGAAATGGGGGTAAATGAGAAATCAAACTGGCAGTCATAGGAACAAAAAGCCGTGAGTCAGTAAAACAATGGACCAAGGGGAGACGGTCTTGCCAGCTGCTCTCCAGTGCAAACTGGGAGAAGGAATAAAAGCTTGCGGAGCTCACAAACTGTGAGGAGAAACCTTCCTAATATGAAAAGGAACCCACCTCTTCTTCTTCTACACAAATTTCCTGCATCTAATCTGTCTAAATTGCACCTGGACAAAGATACAACGTAAAACGAGGAAGCAAAGATTTGTTTTTTAAGTTTATTTATTTTGAGAGAGAGTGAGCTGGGGAGGGCAGAGGGAGAAGGAGAGAATCCCAAGCAGGCTCCATGCTGTCAGTGCGGAGCCTGATGTGGGGCTCGAACCCATGAACCCTGAGATCATGAGCTGACCTGACTCAAAGTGGGACGCTTAACCGACGGAGCCACCAACGTGCCCCAGAACCAAAGATTTTTTTAAAAAGGCAAATATTAGAGAGAACACTCATCAACAGCAACACAAAATGTCACCATGGAACTGATAAAAATGTGAAGGATACTCCCAAGAATTTCTTTTTCTTTTTCGCTTTTTTGCTCTCATTCTCTCTCTCTCTCTCTCTCTGTCTCTCTTTTTTTTACATATGTATTTACTTTTGAGAGAGATAAACGTAGCGTGAGCAGGGGAGGGGCAGAGAGAGACAAGGAGACACAGAGTCTGAAGTAGTCTCCAGGCTCTGGGCAGTCAGCACAGAGCCCGACATGGGGCTTGAACTCATGAATGGTGAGATCATGACCTGAGCCAAAGTCGGACGCTTAACTGATTGAGCCACCCAAGCGCCCTTAGCTCGCTCTCTTTTTTAAAGTAGCTCCATGTCCACAGTGGGGCTTGAATTCCCAATCCTGAGATCGAGAGTCACATGATCTACCTACTGACCTGGCCAGGCGCCCCCCTCCCAAGAATTTTTTTTAAATACTAGTGCAATGATTGTTATAAAAAACAAAAAACAAACAAACAAACAAAAAAAAACAAAAAACTTCTCTCTCTCTCAAAAATAAAAAAACATTAAAAAAAAATTTAGGGGCACCTGGGTGGCTCAGTGAGTTAAGCAAATGACTTTGGCTCAGGTCATGATCTCATGGTTTGTGGGCTCGAGCCCCGCATCGGGTTCTGTGCTGACAGCTCAGAGCCTGGAGCCTCCTTCGGATTCTGTGTCTCCCTCTCTCTCTGTTACTCTCCTGCTCATTCTCTGTCTCTCTCTGTCTCTCAAAAATGAATAAACGTTAAAAAAAAAAACTTAAAGAAGAAATACAATAATCCAAAGAAATATGAAGTGCAGAATTCTGGAGAGAAATTAAAATGAAATAGTACATACTGAAATTAACATTAAAACTCAACTGTGGATGCTTTTTCCATTTCATGGCAAAACGGGCAATGGTGGTCTCCTTGTTATACTGTACTGCATTTTTGAAAGTTCCTAAGAGCAGATCTTAAAAGTTCTTGTCACAAGAAAAAAAAATCGTAACTATATGCGGTGATAAATGTTAGCTAAACTTCTTGTGGTAATCGTTTTGCAATATATACGTGTATCAAATCATTATGTTGTACACATAAAACTATTACAATGTTATATGTCAGTCATATCTCAAAAATGTGAAATTAAAAGCAGCACAAAGGATAATGGACATTGCTGAAGATAAGGCAGCAGATGTATACAAAAAGTTAAGAAAAGCTTGTAAAATGGTGGGGTGCTTGGGTGGCTCAGTCGGTTGAGCATGTGACTCTTGATTTCAGCTCAGGTCATGATCTCACAGTGGGTGAATTCGAGCCCCATGGTGGGGCTCCATACTGTCAGCTGGGGCTCCAAGTGGAGCCTGCTTGGGATTCCCTCTCTCTCTCTCTCTCTGCCTCTCCCCTGCTGAAGCTCTCTCTTCTGCCTTTCTTTCTCTCTCAAAATAAATAAAATAAACTTAAAAAAAATTTAAAAAGTTTGTAAAATGGAACGGATATATATGTGACCATATGCATATATATATATATATATATATATATATATATATATATATATAACTAAAACACACACATATATATATGTAACAAATTTTCTTAATTTATAGCAGCTATAACAACAATGAACATTTGTTTTCCTTAGTTTCTGTATGTTGAATTCAGGAGCATCTGAATTCTAAGGAATTGAGTTAAGAGGTCAGTTGAGATTCCAGTCCTATAAAGGCTTGAAATGGCCTAGAATACCCACGGCCCAAGTAACTCACTTGCCTGGATGGAAAATTAGTGTTAGTTGTTGTTGGAAGGTCTCAGTTACTCCCTCTGTGATCCTATCCATGAGTTGTTTGCCTTTACAATGTGTTGACTGCCTTTCCCAGAGTGAGTGACCCAAGAAATGAAGTCAGAAGGAACAAGGAACATCACTGCCACCACATTGTGGTCACTAAAAGTGAGGGACCAAGGCCGGCTCGAAATCAAAGGAACTAGAAATTAGGTAAGCTTTACCTTTGGAAGGGAGGAGTGTCAAAGATTCAAGGACTTATTTTAAAACCATCACAATATGCAAAACTTGTATTTTTTATGTTTTATTATTTTTTTTGAGAGAGTGTAAGCCGGGGAAGGGCATGGAGACAGGGACAGAGGATCTGAAGCAGACCCTACGCTGACAGCAGCGAGCCCGATGTGGGGCTTGAACTCCCAAACTGTGAGATCATGACCTGAGCTAAAGTCAGACGCTCAACCGACGGGGCCACTCAGGTGCCCCCAAATTCATATTACTTTATTTCATTGTATTTTAGATTTTATTTTTAAGTAATCTCCACATCCAACATGGGGCTCAAACTCACGACCCTGAGATCAAGAGTCACATGCCCTACTGACTGAGCCAGCCAGGGGCCCTGATTTTTTTTGTATTATTTTAAAATATAACTGTAAAAATAAAACATTCATCAGGAAAACTTTGCAGAAATAGAAAACTTGAATCTCTAAATCAAAGGGGCATACTATGTCTCTTAAAAAAATGAAACAGAACAGTGAACATCTTATGGGAGCCTTAATAATTTAATGGATTCTAATCGTTCTTTGGGCAAGAGATAAAAATTCAACTTGCTCCTAAGGGGAAAATAAATCACACTGCCCTCCAGTTTTGGTTTTTCTTTTTTTCACAACGAGAGTCAAATTTAGTAGACGTAGAACAATCCCGCAGAAAGAAAACTAGGTACAAGTGTTTTATAAACAGACAATTTATATTTCGACATTAAAGCAACCGAAAACATACCTCTGAACGGAAAATAACTCAGAGAATATGAATCCCATGAATCCTCCTTGAAGCAGCAATCACTGCCTATAGTTGACGAGTGGCGATGGTGTCAAGCCCTTGAAACTATCCAAAACATATGCTTACAAAAGTTAAAAAAAAGTAGAGGAAGACTGAAGGTCCGATAAGCATTCTGATTTGCTTACTTTTTATAGTCAAAATCAAAGAGATTACTTCTCTCAATAAAGCAGCAGAGGGGTGCCTGGCTGGCTTGGTCAGTAAAGCGTGCAACTCTTGATCTTGGGGTCGTGAGTTCAAGCCCCATGTTGGGCCCGGAGTCTACTTAAAAAATAAAGTAGCATAGATTTAAGCACATTAAAAGGTATAAAAAAGATCAGTATGACACCTAATGCACAGCAACAAAATAAAAAATCAACAAGTGGAACTATGTCAAACTATGAAGCTGCTGTGCAGCAAAAGAAACAAAAATGAAAAGGAGAAAATATTTGCAAATTAGATATCTCATCAGGGGTTAATATCCAAAATATAAGGAACTCATACAACTTAACAGCAATTAACTGATTAATTAATAATGCAATTGAAAACATGGGCAAAAGGCCTGGTTTTCCCAAAGATATTCAGAGGACCGATAGAGCCGTGAAAAGGTGCTCATGACCACTAATCAAGAAGAAAATGAAAATCCAAGCCACAATGAGATATTAACCCATTCCTACCTGTGTATGCACCCTGTGTACTACTGGTGGGAATGCAAACTGGTACAGCTACTGTGGAAAACAGTATAGAGATCCCCCCCCCCCAAATTAAAAATAGAACTACCATATGACCCAGAAACCCCACTTCTGAGTATATATCCAAAGGAAATGAAAGCACTATGTCAAACAGATATTTGCACTCCTATGTTTATGGCAGCCTGTTTTACAAAAGCCAAGCCATGGAAATGACCTCTGTGTCCATCGACAGATGAATGAATAAAAAAAAAAGTGAGATATACATATATATATATATATATATATATATATATATGTATATATATATATAATGGAATATTATTCAGCCATAAGAAAAGGAAATCCTGTTTGCAACAACATGAGTGGATTTCGAGGGCATTATACTAAGTGAAATAAGTCAGACAGAGAAAGACCAATACTGTATGATCTCACTTACGTGTGGAATCATCACACTCGTAGAAAAATAATAGAATGGTGGTTGCCAGGGGCTAGGGGTGGGGGAAAGGAGATGTTGGTCAAAGAATACAAACTTTCAGTTATAAGATGAGTAAATTCTGGAATCTAAAGTACAGCATGGCGTCTATAGTTAATAATTCCGTGTTGTATGCTTGGAAGTTGCTATGAGAATACACCTTCAATATTCTCACCAAAACGACCATACGGTGATTATGTGAGCTAAAGAATGTATTAACTACTCTCACTGTGGTAAACACTTCACAATAAATACGTGGACCACATCCTCACACTGAATAAACTTACACAGCATTATATGACAAACATATCTCAATAAATCTAGAAAATACAGTGTAGCGAATGTCTCCCAGTTACTGCATTTTTTTTTTTTTTTAATTTAAGCCTTGGGTCAAATTAGTCAACAACACTGAACTTGTATTTAGAGTGCAATTATGATAAAAATGCTACATCAAAGAACATATGGAGATACAGCCGAAGAAGTGCCAGAGGAAAATGCACAGACGTAAATATCAATAACAAGAAAGAAGGAGGTCGCCTTCCAGCGTCTGGTCCGGCACGCACAGAGCTGGGAAATCGCCTCTCCTATCCTCACAAGAGGAACGAAGCTGAACAAACAGAAAGCGACCACTGTCCTGAGATCCGTCACAGACACAATGTCGCGCGGCAAACCACGCACCCCAAGTTAGAAAGACAGGCGGATTCGGAGAATCACAGGTTACCAGAGGCTAAGGTCAGGGGTAGAAGCCTGCTGCTGGAGCCAGTCCAGGAAAAGGTAGAGTCTCCTTGATGAACCCCTGGAGGCTCCGTGCGGAAAAAAAGTCTGCCGGGGCCGGCCCCGCTCCCGTGCCTTTCTACCTCCAGGAACCCCACCGGGTTCTCGCAGCGATGACGGGAGGAAAATCCTGTGCTTCAGGAAGGAGGAGGAGAAAAGTGGCTATTTTGAAAGACGCCCAGAGCATTGTGTTCTTAACAAGCCTCCCCTCGAGAAAAACAATTTTATCGGGGCCTTACCTATTGGGATTTTACCGGAGCCTAACTGATGGGGGGGAAAGGGAAATACCCAAGCCCAGCGGCAGGCTCTAACCTTCAGATGAGAAAGGGTAATGCCTGCCTCTAGCCCCGGCTAGTCTTCCTGTCTTGAGGGGAGGGGGTGGCCGACTGGCGAGTATGAGTGACAGCCACAGCCCCGGGGGCACGGGCCTTACTGAAAAGCCCAGACTTAATCACACAACCGAGGATGCTTCCCCTCCCCTAGGCCCGACCACCACATCGATACAACTCCTGTCTCATAAGGGAGGAATACGGCAGAAGCAACTGCGTGTCTCACATTTTATTTAAGAAGTCTCTAGGGAAAGCCAAAGACAACAGGGGAGACAGAGAGAGAGAGAGAGAGAGAGAGAGAGAGAGAGAGAGAGAGAACAGCTCGGGAAATTTTAGCGTCTGACAACTGCGGCTACAGCAAATAGGAAACACAGCCTAACTCTCCCAGTTAGATAAATATAAATCCTCATTCTAAGTCTTTGTTTACCTCAGTTCCTTTTACCCACTACAGTGTGTTTGCCTTAAAACAAAACAAAACAAAACAAAACAAAACAAAACAAAACAAAACAAGGGGCCCCCTGGGTGGCTCAATGGGTTAAGACTCTTTCTTTGGTTCAGGTCATGATCTCACAGTTCATGGGTTCGAGCCCTGCATCGGTCTCTGCGCCGACAGTGTGCAGCCTGCTTGGGATTCTCTCTCTCTCTCTCTCTCTCTCTCTCTCTCGTCTCTCCTCCGCTCTCTCTGTTTCTCTCAAAATAAAGAAATAATCATTTAAATAAATAGTTTAAAAAATTACAAGGCATATTAAAACACAAAAGACATAGTTTGAAGAGACAGAGTGACCATGAGCACCAGACTCCGAGAGGGCAGAGATGCTGGAATTATCAGACCGGGAATTTTATTTTATACATTTATTTTTTTGAAATACAATAGGCTATATAAATTAACAGAAAATAGAAAAACAATTGAAGCAATAATTAAAGCAAAGACTTGCTATTCTATTTTTTTAGACATTATTTTTTTATTTTTTTAAACATTTATTCATTTTTGAGAGAGAGAGAGAGACAGAGTGCAAGCAGGGGAGGGGCAGAGAGAGAGAGAGACAGACTGACAGACAGAACCCAAAACAGGTTTCAGGCTCTGAGCTGTCAGCACAGAGCCCGACGTGGGGTTCGAACTCATTAACTGTGAGATCATGACCTGAGCCCAAGTCAGGCACTCAACCGACTTAGCCACCCAGGCGCCCCAACATTATTCCTGTTTTTAAAAAATGTTTGTTTATTTTTCAGAGGGGGAAGAAGGGGCAGAGACAGAGGGGAGACAGAGGATTGGGCTCTGTGCTGTCAGCAGAGAGCCTGATGCAAGCAAGGCTCGAACTCACAAACCACAAGATCGTGACTTGGGCCAAAGTCAGAAGATTAACCGACTGAGCCACCCAGGGTCCCCAAGACTCGCTATTCTAGAAAATAGTCAAGAAAACAATATATCATTAAGTGACTTAAAGAAAGCACAAACATACAAAATGAAGGTTAATTATCAGAAAACAACCATCGTACGAGATAAGAAACACAAGTGACTACTTTTGAAAATGTCATGCAAATACATGTTTTCAGCCATTATTTCTTCAAATAAGTTTTCTGACCCTTCTCTCTTCTCCTTCTGGAACTCCTATAATGAGAACATCACTCGGCTTGATTTTGTCCCATGAGTCCCTTGAGCTATTTTCACTTTGTAAAATTCTTTTTCCATTTTGCTGCACTGTTGGAGGGAACTGCTCAGCCCTGTCTTTGAGTTCACTGATCCTTTTTTGTGCTTCCTCTTGTCTGCTGGCAAACCCCTCTAGTGTATTTTTCAGTTCGATCATTGTACTCTTTGTTCTGTTTGGAAAGTTCCTGTATTTCCTCGTTGTTCAAGTTCTCACTGTGTTTATCCATTCTTCTCCCAAATTTGGTGAGCATCTTTATGACTATTACTTTGAACCCTTTATTAGGTGAATTACATATCTTCATTTCATTACGGTTATTTTTCTGAGGTCTTATCTTGTTCTTTCATTTGGAATATATTCCTCTGTTTCCTCACTTAGCTTGACTCTCTGTATTGGTTTCTATGCATTAGATGAAACAGCCATCTCTCTTTAAGAGAGAGAACCTCTCTTTGAACCCTCTTTGAAGGGTTGGCCTTGCTGGTCTCTCAAAGCTTTGTGATTGTTCACGTAGCCTATTTTATTTTTAATAGCTCCCAGTATTTGGGCAGGGGAGGGGGTGCGGTGTCAAGATCAGTCAATGTCCCGAAGTACCGAGATTCAAGCTGATTGGAAGCCAGACCCTTGGGCACTAGCTTTATTGTTTTATTTTTTATTTTTTAAGATTTATTCATTTTTCAGAGACAGAGAGAGACAGAGTATGAGTCAGGGAGGGGCAGAGAGAAAGGAAAACACACAATCCGAAGCAGGGTCCAGGTTCTGAGGTGTCAGCACAGAGCCCAACATGGGGCTCGAACTCATCAACTGTAAGACCATGACCTGAGCTGAAGTCGGACGCTTAACTGACTGAGCCACTCAGGCGCCCCTTAGGCAACAGCTTTTAAAGAATCCAAATATATAGGGTCCTGTGGGACCACAAGTATAAGCTCTGCTGGCCATCAGAACTCTGAAAAGATCAGAACAATATTATCAACTTTTATGACTTAGGTGACCTTTGTATAACAGTATACTCAACATTTGCAGAATATATTTTCTTTTCAAGTACACATGGTACAGTCCCCAAGACTGGCCCCAAAAAGTCTCAATACATTTGAAAGGACCAACATCATCTAGAGTAAGTTCTCTGACTACAACTGAATTAAATTAGAAATAAAAGAACGAAATCTAAAAGCACACTCCTAAATAATCCATGGATCATAGAAAAAAAATCATAAAGAAAGTTAGAAAATATTTTGAACTAAATGACAGTACAAATACAATACATCAAAATATGTAGGACACAGATAATGTAGCATTAAAAGAAAATATGTAATTATAATGCTTATATCAGAAAATAATGGCCTCCATTCGATGACCTAAAATTCCATCTTAAAAAGTTAGAAAAAGAAGAGCATTGTAAAGCCAAAGTGAAGAGATGGGACAGAATAATAAAGATAATACCAGTTATAAATGAAATTGAAAACAGATAACCAATAGAGAAAATTAACAAAGATGGCTAATGGCTATGGATTTCTTTCTGGAGGAAAGAACATGTTCTAAAATTAGATAGTGTTCATTATTGTATATTTCTGCAAGTACCCTAAAAACATTAATTGCACATTAAAAAAATTTTTTTAACGTTTATTTTTGAGGGAGACAGAGTGTGAGCAGGGGAGGGGCAGAGAAAGAGAGAGACAGAATCTGAAGCAGGCTCCAGGCTCTGAGCTGTCAGCACAGAGCCCCATGTGGGGCTCAAACTCACCAACCTCAAGATCATGACCTGAGCTGAAGTCAGACCCTAACCGACTGAGCCACCCAGGCGCCCCTTAATTGCACATTTTAAATAGGTAAAAAGCATGGTATGTGGCTTATATCTCAACTAAAGGTTTTTTAAATTGGTTATGGTTACTAGAAAAGATCAAAAAGTAAGATAAATTCATAGATTTCTCAAAGGAGAGAAATTACTAACATCAGCAACAAAAGGGATTATAAACATAGATCCCACAGCCATAAAATAATGCTAATGGATTTGACAAATAGATGAAACAGACAAGTTCCTTACAAAATGATACTTAACAAAACTGACACTTTTAAAGTTTATTTTGAGAGAGAAAGAGAGCGAGCGAGCACAAGTGTGCATGTGCTAGCAAGTGGGAGAGGGGCAGAGAGAGTGGAAGAGAGAGAACCCCAAGTAAATGAATTCATTATTAGAAATATTTCACAAAAAAATCTGAGACCTATTTCAAAACCTCTCAAACATTTAAGGAAGAAACAAAGCCAATCTTGCTGAAACTCCTAGAAATAAGGAGGAAACATTGCTTCTTGACGTGTGTGTGTGTGTGTGTGTGTGTGTGTGTGTGTGTGTGTTTAATTTTAGAGAGAGAGAGAGAGAGCATGAATGAGGGAGAGGGGCAGAGGGAGGGAGGGAGGGAGGGAGAGAGAGAGAGAGAGAGAGAGAGAAAATGAATCCCAAGCAGGCCCCACACTTAACAGAGTTCAAAGATCATGACCTGAGCCGAAATCAAGAGTTGGACACTCAACAGACTGAGGCGCCTGGGGGCCCCCACATCTTGACATGTTATGAGACTAGGGTAAAACTAACACCAAAACCAGGCAAAGACATTACAACAAAAGAAGACTATCAAGTAATGTTCTTCATGAACATAACAGAAAGACTCTCAACAATATTAGCGAAACAGGGGCACCTGGGTGGCTCAGTCGGTTAAGCGTCTGACTTTGGCTTAGGTCATGATCTCACAGTTCGTGAGTTCAAGCCCCACATCGGGCTCTATGCTGACAGCTCCGAGCCTGGATCCTGCTTTGGATTCTGTGTCTCCCCCTCTCCCTGCCCTTCCCCGGCTCGTGCTCTCTCTGTCTCTCAATAGTAAATAAACGTTAAAAAAAATATTAGCAAAACAAATCCAATAATATATAAAAAGTGTAATATGGAACGACCATGTAAGATTTAGCTCATAAAATCAAGGTATAAATACAACTTAAAAAAATTTTTTTTAAATGTTTATTTTTGAGAGAGAGAGAGAGACAGAGTGTGAGTCAGGGAGGGGCAGAGAGAGGGAGACACAGAATCCAAAGCAGGCTCCAGGCTCTAAGCTGTTAGCACAGAGTCCAACGTGGGGCTCGAACCCACAAACCGTGAGATCGTGACCTGAGCCAAAGTTAGATGTTTAATGGACTGAGCCACCCAGGTACCCCTGGTAGGTATATATAACTTTTGAAAATCAATCTAAACCATTTACAGTTTAACAGTAATATTCTAGATCTTGACAGAACTTTGGGTTACACAAATGTTGTATTTGTCAAACACTTAACATGGCTGCATTTCCTTTCATGTAAGTTTTGCTTCACATTTTAAAAAATCCTATACACAAGTACTAAAGTCTAGTTAATGCTATGCATACTGAATTCTTTAGGGTAAAGTTTACTAACGTCCACAGCTTACTTTGAAATGCATTACAATTTTTTTAGATTACTAGAGAGATATATGAATGGATATTTTTACTTTGAAATGCATTAACATTTTTTTAGATTACTAGAGAGATATATGGATAGATATTTGATAGAGCAAATATAGTAAAATGTAAAGGGTAGAATGTATGACTTATCTGCAGGAGTTTAGGTATGTTTGAAACTTATTATAACAATATGCTAGGAAAAAAGAATGACATAAATCTTTAAAAATACTATTGAGAGATATAGAATAATGCTTGCATGATTCATAAGGCATACCATGTTTTTGAGTAGGAAAACACACTGCATAAACACATCGCTTTTCTCAAAGTAAGAGATAACTAGCAAAGTGGATTCTATAATCCATATTTTAAAAAGTGGGGCACCTGGTCATGATCTCACGGTTCATCGGTTCGAGCCCCGTAGTGGGCTCTCTCTGCTGTCAGCATAGATCCTCTGTCTCCTTCTCCCTCTGCCCTTCCCCCTTTCACTCTCTCTCGAAAAAGATAAATAAATAAATAAACATTTTTTTAAGTAAAAAAAAAGAAGGAGGAGGAAGAGGAGAACTAATCTTAACAAATATTCAAACACATTATAAGCTTTTTAATAATTTAAAGCGTATGATTCTGGCTCATGGGCAGCTCAATAGCATAGAATACACAATTGAGCTATATATGCAAATAGACACAGGAGATTTCTTTTTTATGATACATTGCCATGTTTGTGGATAGAAATCAATTATTCAATATATGGTTCGGTGTCCCTGGGTAAGTGTCTGGAAAAAAATTAGGTTAGATCTCTTCCTCACGCTTTATTATTATTTGTAATGTTATTTCCTTTGAGAGAGTATGTGCGCATGTGGGGCAGGGGCAGAGAGAGAGAGAGAGAGAGAGAGAGAGAGAGAATCCCAAGCAGGCTCCGTGCCCCCAGCACACAGCTGAACATGGGGCTCGATGTCACGAACCATGAGACCATGACCTGAGCCAAAATCCAGAGTTGGATGCTTAACAGACTGAGCCCCCCGGGTGCCCCTCTTCCTTACACTTTAAACCAAAATAAATCAATTCCACATGTCGCAAATATTTAAAAATAATGAAGTCATAAATATTCCAGAAGAAACTATGGAATGTTTTTCAGTAATTACAGGGTAGAGAAGGCTCGTAGTCGTAACACAAAACCTAGAGGTCACCAAAAAAAAAGATCATTAAAATACTACATTAAAATAAAGTCCATGGTAAGGAACACAGTAAACAAAGTCAAAAGAAATAGAAAAATTTAAAAAATTTTTTTAAATATTTGTAACACATTATAAATGGCCATTTCGCGTTATAAATGTCTTGCGTTCACACATAAAGAAAGCTTAAAAACTCAGGAGAAAATTAAGCAAAGGATTCCGATAGACAAGATAGAAACAGACTGAGTAAAGGAATGGAAATGAATGATTTTAAGGTGTCCTCAGAACTTGCTCTATGATCTCTTCCAGATTTACTGCTGATGCCCAATACCACTTGGATAGATATTTCCTAGCGTAGTTCTTTGCTTTGTGCTTCCACTTAAATTGGGTCTAAATCCAAATGTTGGCCAATGCCTAGAACTGTGCTGTTCAACCGGGCAACCACTATCCCTATGTAACTATTTATCTTTAACTTAATTACATTTAGAAGTTAGTTCTTCAGTCATACTAGCTCTGTTTCAATAGTCACATGTGGCTAGGGGCTTCTGTATTGGATAATGCAGATATAGAACATTTGATTATCGCAGAGACTTCTACGGAGTTCTTTTGGTTGTTGTTGTTGTTTTTTTTTTTTTTTTAATTTTAAAACACGGAAGCTTCACGAATTCGCGTGTCATCCTTGGCGGGGGCCTTGCTGACCTTCTCTGTATCATTCCAGTGTTAGTATATGTGCTGCCCAGGTGAGCACGGAGCACGAACAGTTCTGATATAGAGCCCAAACTGCAGAATCTTGCTTACTACACCTGAATACGTGTCAGATTCCCTGGAGAAGTTTATTAAAAATATCAACTTCTATCTCACACGTAAACGGCACACCACTGTTTAAAACCTGCCGATGGTTCTTTATCACTTAGATCAAGGGTAGACAAATTATGACCCCTGGGTCAAATCTAGCCCATTGCCTTTTTTTTTTTTTTTTTTTTTTGCCAGTAAGATTCTACTGGAACGCAGCCATGATCATTCATTTACTTATTATTCGTTGCTGCTTTTGAACCCAAGGGTAGAATTGAGGCAGAAATGAGTAATTGCAAGACAGAAGGTAGGGTCAACAAAGCTCTATTTACTATCTGGCCCTTTGCAAAACAAAACAAAACAAAACAAAACAAAACAAAACAAAACACCAACACAAAAAACAGTTGTTGATCCTTGACTTACAGGATAAAGTCTAAACGTTGGCCTGACCTACACAGGTAGTATCTAAGATCTTACAAAATTTAGCCACTGCCTCTCATTTCATGTCATGACCCAGCAATAACTAACCTTTGGTACCTGAACTAACCCATTTTGGTATCCTAGTACTTTCCTCTGTGCCCTATTTGTACCATGTCTCTTACGTAGTGTCCAACATCCTGACTTTCCTTCTGTCCTACACCACAATGATCAGGGGGGACAAAAGGGAAAAGGAGGGTGCCTTGGCTGGCTCAGTCGGTAGAGCATGTGCCTTGATCTCTGGGTTGTGAGTTCAAGCCCCGTGTCGGGTGTAGAGATTACAAAATTAAATTTTAAAAAATTAAAAAAAAATTGAAAGGAATTTTTTAAAGAATTAAAAAAATGTTTAAAGGAAAAAGAACAAAAGGAAAACCATACTCTTTAATGTCTTTATTCTCTGACCACTAATTTTCGTGGCCCATGCCAATTGTTATGGACAAAGAAAGTGGGTTCCTTACCAGGACAGATTCAGAATCTTAATTTTTTTTAGGCATCTCTGCTTTTCTACATATATGATGAAATGTACTTTGTCTATCACTTCCATACATACTTTGGTCACATCTTTACCACAGTAATGCAATTGCCTGGTTACACGCCTACTTCCCTCAACAGAACTTGGAGCTCCTAAAGGAAGGAAGCCTGACATTCATCTCTGACTCCATAGCGAGTACAAGCCCAGCACTGAGTCAATGCTCAGAGAACACCCACCGAAATAAACCTCAGTCCCCAGGAAGCATTCATTTTCTGGAATGAGAAATTGGAGGGGAGAAGTGGAGGGGCTACCTGTTCATCCTTTTTCTCTTCTCCTGTGAAGCTAACATCTAATTTCTGGTGCCCCCAAGGCATAGCAAAACGTCTTCTTAAATTAGCATATTATTGACTTCCTTTTATCATGTTTGCTTAATCTGGTTTAATGATATTTTAATTATTTGTTGGTGAGATTCACATCTTAAGGTAACTATTCTGTCAAGCACAAGTTTAAAAGTCTAATATACAGGAGAGACGGAGGGTATTTGTATCTCTAATATGTGACTAATGGAATACAAATAACTAATGTGATTCCAAATTACCTTTGGAGTTTGGATCAGACGTGGCTGGTAAATGAGGTTTTCGTAGGAGGTTCATTTATTAAGAATTTCCATGTAGTATCTATCCCTGGGTTTTTATAGGACTGTGAGTCCTATACTTTTGTTCTAAGTATTCAGGACGCCAAAGCAGAATAAACTGATTGCCATCTCTTGTGTGCAAGAAGCGGGAAGACTGTTTTGGGAAGATTTGTCCAGTTGGATTGGCGACTGGTAGGGCAAGGTTTCAAGTTAGCAATCCTGGAATCCCTAAGACCTATAAAAATCCACATTGCTCTCAAACTTTTCCCAGAGGAGCCTTCAAGAGACACCTTTCACACACATTGCCGAACCGTGGATTGGGCTTAAGTCTACAACATTAACTCCATATTACTGAATTCAGCCATCCGGAATCAACTTCGGCTGGTCCGTGTTGTCATATCTGCATATGTAATCGGAAGCGTGTCTTCATCCAAAGAGAAAGCGTTTCCTCCCCCGAGGAATCGGAACTAAGAAATTTCTTCCTTTCCTCAAGTCAATCAAGGCTGTTTTAGACACTTACCGCACATACAAACATGAACAAAATGAAGCGAAAAGAATAGCGACTCTCTGGCAACTTTGATCGATTCCCACGAGGGGAACTCAATATGGAAAAAGTCAAACCACCTGCGGGGCTGTTTAACCACGTACCCTTCAGGGCTGAGCTCAGACTGTCCCATCGGTTTTGCTGTGAAGGCCTACTCAGTTTCGTTGCTCATGCTAGACTTGGTCACACATCATGTTGCATTTTCCTCCATTTGTTGTTTAATTATATAATGCAGGAGAGAAAAAAAGTATATTTTTAAAGTTGATCAGCTGGCCTCTTCTTAGGAGTATATTGCTTTTATCTGGGAAAATAACTTGATGGTTACCTAATGTGTGAAAAATAAAGTATTCTCCTGCAGCCCCCAGCCACCTTACACTTGGGAATGGGCTAGCGTGAGAGACATTTAAAAAGCCAGAACATACTATCTAATAAAACGGGAGGAGTTGTTGTTATCCTGGAAAAATCTGAACATGATAGAGTCAAAGTGTTGATAATGAAGAGGGGAAAGAGGGACAGAGAGGGTTTAGCAACAAGACAGGAAAACAGGGATCCTGAGGAGCAAAGTCATCAAGTGCAAAGTTTGTTATCATCACGGCGCCCGGGTGGCTCAGTCGGTTTTAAGTTTCCAGCTTCGGCTCAGGTCATGATCTCAGGGTTTGTGAGTTCGAGCCCCACGCTGGGCTCTGCGCTGACAGTGCAAAGCTTGATTCAGATTCTGTCTCCCTCTTCCTCTCTGCCCCTTCCAGACATGCGTGCGTGCACTTGTGCTCGCTCGCTCTCTCTCTCTCTCAAAAATAAAGCAGTATTTTTATAAAAAGCTTGTTATCATCAGAATGGCTATGGCACTTAAAGAACAGAAATGCATAATTTAGATCGCAAGTAAACTGTTTTGCTGTTCTGTAAGTTCCCGTCTGTTACCACGCATCTTCTATATCCTATGCACACCTGCCTCTGAGAGAGGTATTTTGGGTCGATCCAGAGAAAGATGTTACGTTTAGGGTTACTAGATAAAACACAGAAGGTCTGTACCTCGATGTCTTTTTTAAAAATTTTGCTGAATCTTGCAACTAGTTAGGTTACATGTCCAGATCCATAGATCCATATAGGGTGGAGAAAAAGGAACAAGAAACAAGATACAGACATGCCAGAGAATTGAATGTAAGCAAGAAAATGTGGCAAGAGGTCACTAGCAGATCTGTAAGCCCTCTGAGCTATTGGCGGTAGGATGGAGTCTTTGTTTTCCTCTAGAAGTGAGTCCGTAGCATTTAAATTTTTTAAAGTTTATTTATTTATTTTGAGAGAGAGAGAGAGAGAGACAGCACAAGCGGGGGAGGAACAGAGAGAGAGAGAAAGAGAGAGAGAGAATCCCAAGCAGGCTCCACACTGGCAGCACAGAGCCCGATGCGGGGCTCGAACCCATGAACCATGGGATCACGGCCCGAGCCAAAATCAAGAGTCAGACGCTCAACCGACGGAGCCACGCAGGTGCCTCGGTCTGTAGCATTCTTAAATTAAATAAGCAAGGGCTAGAGCACTTGAAGATACCTAGCCACAAGACACCTAGGTTGTGATTCATTCCACGTTATGTGTATTATCACCTTACAAGCTTAAC
Source organism: Leopardus geoffroyi (assembly GCF_018350155.1). Taxonomy (NCBI): domain Eukaryota; kingdom Metazoa; phylum Chordata; class Mammalia; order Carnivora; family Felidae; genus Leopardus; species Leopardus geoffroyi. The sequence continues at coordinate 118,436,371 of NC_059343.1, forward strand.
CTCTCTCACTAGAGGAAACTCCCAGAAGGCTGAGTTCCCCACAGCTGCTGCCAGGGGAACAGCGTGTGGCTGCGGTAGGAACAGCAGCTGGGACAATTCGGAGAACCACCCTTTCCCCGGCACTCCTTATTCTGAGCAAAGCCAGAGGGCTGCAGCCAGAACAGAGGCGCCTGTGGTCCCCCGGTGGATCCGAGCCCGTGGAAATGAGAGCGACTCAGGACTGTTTCTGGGGACGACTCCGGTAGCAGACAGCCGAGGTGTGTCTGCGGGAGGGTACTGAGCAAAATGAGGTAGCACTCGTGGTGGAGCAGGAGCAGTTTTCTTCAATTCGTTTGCATAATCATTTGCAAATAGATGTGCAGCTGTGTTATTTGTTTCAACATCTGGCTGTAAATTCATTCCCTCCCCCCTCCCCCCCACCCCAAGGTCACTTTCACTTATGTTCTCTCCGAATCTTTTGTTATTCTGTCGACTCCTTTCGCCCTCTTCCAAGCTGGGAGATTACTTCGATGATGTAGCTCAAATTAGGCAGTTTATCGCTCAAAAAGCTTTACGACTAGCCTTTCTTCTGTCACGTGTATAATTTTGCTGAGGCCAGGATTTGACTTAATGTGTTTGCGAGGCTTCACGGAAAGGAACGCATTGCTTAGCAAGTGAGTCTAGCCATCTGCCCAGTGTCCACTCTGTGATCCAGCTGTTGTCTTCTGGTATTTGTCCAGCTGTGGTATTTAAGAATTAGTGAAGGGGCGCCTGGGTGGCTCAGTCGGTTGAGTGTCCGACTTCAGCTCAAGTCATGATCTCATGACTTGTGAGTTCGAGCCCTGCTTTGGGCTCTGTGCTGACAGCTCGGAGCCTGGAGCCTGCTTCGGATTCTGTGTCTCCCTCTCTCTCTCTGCCCCTCTCCCACTCACTCTGTGTCTCTCTCAAAAATAATAAAAACATTGAAAACCCAAAAAAAGAATCAGTGAAATCCTTGGATGTCTCACTTGGGAATGAAAAGATTCAGTGTGCCATATGATCATTGTTAATATAAACAGATGGTCTCATTTCTGTTTCTCGTTTCAAACTCAGGCTAGACAAGGTAGTGTGGAGAAATGTCCTGGGCGGGGGGATACTTTCAGGTAGAATGGAGAACATAAGCAAAGGAACAGACAGGGCAATGAGCGAACAGGAGTTATTTACAGAACTGCTAATTCGGTATGACAGGAGTAGAGGGTATGAAGGAGAACGTGGGTGACGTGTGGCACATACGAACAATAACTGTACAGAAGTAGTATTGATTGAAGAAGTAAGGGCAAGAAAAGACCAGACAAGGTATGAAGTTCGTCTGCACCAAGAAATCAGAGCCCAACTTTCTTTTTGCTATATAAAGGCAGTTACTGGGTGCTATCAACAATAGCCAAAGTCTGGAAAGAGCCCAAATGTCCATCTATGGATGAATGGATAAAGAAGATGTGTATATACATAAAATGGAGTATTACTCGGCAATCAACAAGAATGAAATCTTGCCATCTGCAACTACGTGGATGGAACTGGAGGGTATCGTGCTAAGCGAAATGAGTCAGAGAGAGACAAATATCATACGACTTCACTCATAGGAGGACTTTAAGAGACAAAACAGATGAACATTAGAGAAGGGAAACAAAAATAATATAAAAACAGGCAGGAGGACAAAACAGAAGAGACTCATAAATATGGAGAACAAACTGAGGGTTGCTGGAGGGGTTGTGGGAGGGGGAATGGACTAAATGGGTCAGGGGCATTAAGGAATCTACTCCTGAAGTCATTGTTGCACTAGATGCTAACTAACTTGGAGGTACATTTAAAAAATAAAGAAATTATAAAGGTAGCAGTTTGGGTGCAGCGAAGGCAGAAACGATGAGGACGGTTCCTCTGGCCATTCCAGGCTAAAAATGGGGGGCAAAGTATTATCTGCCCTTTCCCTTTCAGGTGCAGGACCACTTTTGTCTTGAAAGATCTGGGCTTCTGTAATGGTTATTTCTGCATTCTATGATTTTGACCGGCCAAAGTTACATTTCATACATTCAGAATGAAAAACAGCATCTGTCTGGAACCAACGAGAAGGACTCCTCCCTATTACAGGCCTGACGTGCGTCACCGGTGACGAGCAATGGGCGACATGTACTGGAGGTCACGGCACTTAAAAACATCAGCTAAAAGTCTCTTGTGTCTTACGTATTCCAAATACAAATAGTCCAACCTATGGCCTAGTGATCAGTACTTAAAAATTCACCAGTTAACAATACGAAGTGCAAATGTTTCTTTCAATGATTTCAACTCGTGTTAGCCTGAAAGCTCCTGATGTAGGATGTTGGTGAAGAGGGATATCAACTTTATAAGTCTGGCCACATACGAAGTCCTCCACTGCATGAAAATCTCTGAGCCACAACATATCAGAGACTAATTATGAAAATTGACTTTTCAATTTGCTTCTCACTGTAATTATCCAACTATCGTACATTATTTGCTTGGAGTAATTTCTTCTATGCAAAATGGTCTTTTTCTTATCACCAGAAAGAGGCGGTGCAACAGACTCACGGAGTCAGGAAATTGTGAGCACTTGAAAGGTCTACGACTTTTTAATATTCACTTCAGTAGAGAGATTTCCTGGTGAGGAGAAGAGGGAGGGTGACAGAGATAATAGGCTCACAAAAGGTTTCTAAATAACTTATTTGTAGAAATTATTATATATAATGAGATATACCCCTCCAAGCCAATTCATTCAACACAGACGATGGTAACAAAAAGCCCACAGTCAAAAAAATGTAGGGCTAAAAGGAGCTATTGCACCATCCACGAACAACAAATCCCTGCGATAGCCCTGCAAGGGAGATATGATTATCCCCATTTTACATGATAGAGCTGAATGTCAAAGAGTTTAAATAATTTATTCAAAATTCTACTAAGAAGTGGCAGATTCCAGCTTTCCAGACGCCCGTGTTCTTTCCATGACATCTGATTGCTGGCCAACTCTATACCCACTTCCTCGATGCACTGGTCCGGGCCTCAGGACGAAATAAAGCCTCTGGTCAAATGCCCTACTGAAATAGCATTTCCCTATTTTAAAAATTCATGTCATCAAAAAGGAGGTATAGCTAGCTTGGATGCATCGTCCTTGGCTCTGACTGATTTTTAGTGATCACCACTTCTCCAAGTGCTTTCTAAATATAGTAATAACATGTAATTATTATTATACAAAAGTATAGGGGTGCCTGGGTAGCTCAGTTGGTTAAGCATCTGACTTCGGCTCATGTCATGATCTTGTGGTTCACGAGTTTGAGCCTCGCGTCAGGCTCTGTGCTGACAGCTCAGAGCCTGGAGCCCGCTTCGGATTCTGTGTCTCCCTCTCTCTCTGCCCCTCCCCCGCTTGTGCACTCTCTCTTTCTCTCTCTCTCTCTCTCTCTCTCAAAAATAAACATTAAAAAAAGTATATAGCACTGTTTTGAGTATCTTATATTAATTCATTTAATCTTCTCAACAACCCTGAGATACGTATTATTAGTATCATTTTATTTTTTTTTAACACAATGTTGATTTATTTACGTTTGAGACAGAGAGAACAGAGAGAGCTCACGAGCTGGGGGAGAGGATAGGAGAGAGAGAGAATCCCAAGATGCGGGGCTTGAACCCATCAGTCATGAGATCACAACCTGAACCGAAACTAAGAGTCAGACACTTAAGTGACTGAGCCTCCCAGGGTGCCCCTCTTGTTTCCGTTTTAGAGATGAGGAAACTGAGGCACTGAGAGGATAAGCAACATGCTCAGGGTCGCACCGTGTATGGCAGAGCAGGGATGAGAACCCAGACAGTAGACAGAATCCATGCTCTTAACTGCTGTGTTAGATTGGTACGCTTTAACCGTATGCTGAATAATTCATTGTGAAATCTTGCCACAGATTGCTTTCACGCTTATTCATCTTTGTTTTTCCAGACTCCATCATTTTCCCCCTTTTAATAAAGGCAGCAGTGTTTATTCATCCCCAGTCTCCCAGTTAGTCTTTAATTTCTACAGCTTCTCAAGGGTAATATTGGTTATTTACTTTGACCTCTATAATCTGTCTGTATATAGAGCCTTTAACTCCTTTAGAGTCTAAATACTCACTCAGAAATTCCTTACCTGTACTTCCATCCCCACCTTTTCTCTAAACTTTTTTCAATTTCTATTTAAGTTTATGTTTTTTTTAGTAATCTCTGCACCCAACATGGGGCTCGAACTCACAACCCCAAGATCAACAGTCACATGCTCTTCTGACTGAGCCACCCAGGCACCCCTACTTCCATCCCCTTTTACCCATGTTGCTTCACTCTACCCAGTTTAAGATTATTCTCTTTAATGTGAAAGCAATTGAGCAGTTGGGGAGTTCTGCCCTTTTTTTCCCATCTCCAAATGCCTCTATCCCATGTAGGGAACCACTCCCCTGCTGGCTGGCTGTGTGTTGCAAAATTAGATCAGGATTTTGTAGTTATGAGAAATAAAAGCATGGGTTTTTATGGGATTCATGTAGTATTATGGTCAAGGATCCAGAAATGTCTGACTGTTACTGTGCCAGGTACATTTCTCCCTGTGGGGAAACAGGCATGGGCGCGCGCACGCGCGCGCGCACACACACACACCGGCTCATTATCAGCCTTGTAAGTACCCGACTCTCCCGTACAAGACACCTTAGCAGGTTTTTAAGAGAAATTTATAGTACACATATCCTAAGATCTAGTAATTTCTTTTTAAAAGGAATGTTTTGAGTACATCCGTCGCCACACAGTGAGCTTAGCAAGGTTCTACTGGCATAGACAGCCTTGCCAAGACATCCGGCTAGCACCCGTAAGGTCAAAATTCGAACCTGCGTTCTCGTCTCTTTGTGATTGCCACACAGAACAAGAGGCAGTGTGGCCCAGTCGATTCAGCGTCTGACATCAGCTCAGGCCAGGATCTCATGGTTCGTGGGTTCGAGCCCTGCATCGGGCGCTGTGCTGACCACGAGGAGCCTGCCTGGGATTCTCTCCCTCCCTCTCGAAATAAATAAATAAGCGAAAAAGAATGTTTCCTGCATCGTGACTGTACAGAAGGAAGGAAACAAGAATGCCGTTGTGGTGGATGGGAAAAAGTTTCTCCCTCATAGAGGGACGGGCTGCATGAGCTAGTTCAGCCATGTCCAAAGTGGTCTCGTGACTCTTAACTCCACTCGCCACGCAGATATCAGGAGCACGCCGTACTCTGTAATCCTCTTCGCCAGCACTCTACCAGTGCACGGTTCTGTGGATCTGAGCGAGCGTAGCTGCAGCAGCGATGCTGACAGGAAGCAGTAACAACAGCTTCTTGACCTCTGGTTGCAGTTATGACGGTGTAACCTTGAAATCAATATCCCTGGGGCAGACCTGTAGCTTCTGTTTTTCAGGACCTAAATAGAATTCCATAAGTTTGTACTTCCCTGGATGAAGTATATTCCTGCTTGAAATATATAGAAGGGTTTCTGTCACCGTACACATGTACACACACATTAAAAGAAACAATAAACTAAGGGGGTGCCCGGGTGGCTCGGTCAGTTAAGCATCCGACTCTTGATCTCACAGGTCACGAACCCACAGTTTGTGAGTTTAGGCCCACTGTCAGTGCAGAGCCTGCTTGGGATTCTCTCTCTCCCTCTCTCTCTGCCCCTCTTCTGCTCATACTCTCTCTCACTCTCTCTCTCTCAAAATAAATAAATAAACTTGGGGCACCTGGCTGGCTGTCAGTTAAGCATCTGACTCTCGGTTTCGGCTCAGGTTATGATCTCATGGTTCATGAGTTTGAGCCCCACTCGTGCTCTCTCTCTCAAAATAAACTTTTATAAATAAAAACAAACAAACAAACTTAAAAAAAAGAAATAATGAACTAAGATAAAAGAACTCATAGTGGAAATGAAAGTCTCCCACCCCAAACCTCTCTGTTCTTAGCTCCACTCTAGAAGTAATCTGTTAGACACGTGTGTTTACTTCTCATGAAGTCTCCATTGCACTAAATAATATCTCTATGTCACTATTTCTTGATATATCAACTTGAAAACATGAAGGCTATATTCACTTACACCACCTGGAATTTTTCATGCCGTCCTCCTCCCAAATGCAGGCAGCTTTATTGTACTGGTCACCTTTCTAACCTACGTCATCAGCATGAGCCTCTGTATTTTGTTCTGTCACATTCTTTTAAAATAAAGTGTACTTAATTTTTTTTTAAATTTATGTATTTTGAGAGGGAGAGAGAGAGAGAGAGGGAGCAGGGGAGGGGCACAGACAGAGAGGGAGACAGAGGATCCCAAGTAGGCTCCGCACTGTCAGCACAGAGCCGAACCTGGGGTTAGAACTCACGAACCATGAGATCATGACCTGAGCCGAAGTCAAGAGCCAGACACTTAACCGACTGAGGCACCCAGACGCCTTGTCCTATCACCTTTAAGCATAGCTCTTGATGCCCCATTATGTAAAAGTGTGATACTACTGTCGTCTACTCTTCCCTCCGCCATTCCTCCTCTTTCCTGTGGCCTCATTTCTGCCAGCTAGCATCCCCATGCTGTCAAATCAACATGAGATCTCTAGAGAGAAGAACACGCCTATCATTTGTTTAAAAATATACTCGGGGTTTCCTGTGTCACTCATCACTCTGCATGGGTAGGGGAGTCAACACTAACAACAATACTAAGTTATTCTATCAACACTTTCAAATAATGCCCCTGTTTTCAGCACCACTAATAAACCCTGTTACCTGTACCCACCAACTCCAAGATCAGGCCTAGAACATCAATTGACCGTTAGTGCAGTCGTCCCCTGGGCTGTTTCTTCTTTATATTCAACTTCATTTGTCACTAAGTTTCTATTTCCAATCTTCTAGAAATTTGTTGAAATGCCTTAATCACTAGAGGTCCCCTCCCCAACGCATTCTTGTGTCAGTTCTCTATCTGCTCAGTGACATGGCATAATGACAAAACACAAATTCTCACCGGCATACAACTATACACACCTATTTTGCTGATTTTTCTCTGGTATTCAGCTGACGTGACCTGGACTTGGCCGATCTTACCTGGTCTCTCTCATGCATGGGAAGTGAGCCCTAGGTGTTCTAGATGCTCATCTTGGCTAGGCTCCCTCAGATTCCTGGAGTAAACTGCTTGTCAGCTGGGGCAATTCTGCTCTGCTTTACGAATCTCTCCCATCTCTCCGGCAGCCCAGACACGTTCTCATGGCAAAGGCAGGGCTATAAGAGCAAGCAAACTCAAATTTGCAAGCACTTTTCAAGCCTCTGCTCGTGTCACATTTGCTAACATTGCCTTTGCAGAAAGAAATCACACTCACTATTCCCAGAGTCCGAGCAAGAGGGCACTACAGAGTTGCACGGCAAGGAGTTGTAAAGGGGGGCGAAATTAAGGCCATTAATGAAATCTATCTGTCACATTTTCTTTATCTCCTATTAATAGTGTCTCTGGACGGAAGGAAGGTGGATGTCAATGCTCGGTATACCAAACTGAACTGGTAGCCTTTGTGCTTTTTGGTTCACGTGCCATTACCCACGCTGTTTCCTGAATCCAGAATGACCTTTTCATTTCTCTCCATCTCCTAGCCATCTTTCAAAGCCCAGATCTAACCCCATCACTTTGTGGATGCCTTCTGTACATGACATCAATTGCTTTTGCCTATTTATCAGCCATTCCCCCATTGTTCTAATAATAGAACTTCAGTGTCACTGTGCAGAACTGACATTTCACGTCAGTTTTTAGGGTTTCCCATGAGACAGAACCCATTATTCAATTCAAGGGGTGGGTGTATGATCTGGCCCAATGGCAGACCCAATATCCTGGTGGTAGTGATGACTGCTTTGGATATAGACATGTGGTCAAACTGGTCCAGGTCAAAGAGGACACTGAGATTTAGGCTGAAATTACAGGAAAGAGGCTGATACATTTCATTGCTATTGCCAAGCAGTTAGGATACAACGCTAAAGCCTCTGGTGATCATGTTTCTCACTACATTGGTAGAGCCGACAGTGAGTAAAAGCAACACTGAGAAAAACAGAGTCAGGTGATAGAAACAGAGAGATCCCCGAAGACATGATCTGAACATCTAGCTCTAGACCTAGCTGATATTTTTTTTTCCATTTATTTTTAGCGCTTTTAAAAATTCCTGGACCTTTCAGTTACTTGAATCAATAAATTTCATTTTAGCTCAGACCATTACTTGTAACCAGACAGATTCTAACATAATTCTCTGAAAACCTAAGCCCCCGTCTGGTTTTACTATGACTATTAAGTGCATATTTCTTTCTTTTTAATTTATTTTTTAAGTTTATTTATTTATTTTCAGAGAGAGAGAGAGAGCGCACAAGTGGGGAAGGGAAAGAAAGAGAGAGGGAGAGAGAGAATCGCAAGCAGGCTCCACACTGTCAGTGTGGGGCCCAATGTGGGGTTCGAACTCACCAACCGTGAGGTCACGACCCGAGCCGAAGTTGGGCGCTTAAGTGACTGAGGCACCCAGGCGCCTCTAAGTGCATACTTCTTGAGGTTTATCCCCTTCCTTCCATTCTCTACTTGGGAGATTCTCGGTGGAGGCACACATTGAAATGGAGTAGCACAGGATCACCAGAGGAAAGAACTTTCTCTAGCTACTTCTTCCTGCTCTGAAGATTCCGGTCTGTCCTCTAGTTGCCAGTTAGAGGCAACTGACATGAGTTTGTTGGGTCCTTCAGGTGTTTTGGGACGGAGGTAGGTAGAAAGTTTAAAGGGCACTAACGATGATCTGTCTCACAGGCCATGTCATAATGTGCTCCTTGTAAGTTAATATTTATGTCTATGCTTGATAACTACCTGTCCTTTGTGCTAGGCTGTAAGTTTTAGGATGACAGTGCTTAGAACAGTGCTTGTCCACTGATTTATCTTCAGGTCGAAAGACAGTGTCTGGTACATGTTAGGGACTCAGGAGATTGTTGTTAGGAATAAATGTCGAAAATAGATTTTGTGTTTTATTTCTCTCTATACCAGCACAACAAGGAATTCAGTGTTTGCTAAAATAAAATGAAAATAAATACAATCGGCTCCAAGCCATGAGCTGACTGTTTCACACTCTACACCATCAACGTATCTCCTCTTCACCCTCATTTTCTACAAAGACCTTTCTGTTCATACTTAGCACTTCCATGGATTCAGAAATCCTTGAAGTTAGCCTTCCTGGAGATTTTCCACGTTTGTCCTTGGTTGTGTGCTTCTCCTTGTATTTTTCTAGTAAGTCGCTTTTAAGTTGGAGACCTTGCCGTGAAGCTTCATTTGTTTTGTTCAACGCCTTCTCTTCTGATTTTACAATGGTTATAATTTGGGTAGCCCAAACTGCATTTTTCCAGCCTCCTTTCCTTATTATAGCTTTATATATTCCTTTTTAGAGTTTCAGGTCATTGAATTATAACACCTTTTTTAAAATAACCTTTATGATCTGAAAGTCAAGGGTAAACATGACCTCCACCCTGTCTGCACGCCACCTGAACACATCTTTAGGAAACAAGAGAGAGGGACCCCCAAGCTACGAATGTCAGGATTAAACCATTTTGTTCTTGGCTTCCTCATATCGTTTATGTAAGAGGAAACCCTGAACTCCTATGTGCTCCAGAGAAGACTGCCTCTCCTCTAGCTTCCAAATTTCCATTGAAAGGACTTACATAAAAATGTAACTTCCTCCTGTATGCTCCTAGTAAGACACTCATCCCTCCCCTACTCTTCATCATTCTGCCTTTAGACAACCCAGGACTAATCTTACTATACTCTTCATTTATTTATGTCAGTTCTGGTAAGCAGCCAGATCTCTGAGGACATTCTCCATCCCCTGGATTCTAATCCTTATACTTCTCAGTAAATCCCCAATTCTGACCCCATTACTTCCCCCTTTGAACTCCTGAAGACATACTACTGTGCCTCCTGGATCTCACGGTATATCATCTGTGCCTCCTGGATCTCATGGTATATCATCAGCAAAAATCCCCCATGTCTTTAACCTCTTCTGTGTAAGTTTCCTTATGCTTCTTGTTCTACAGAAACACTGGCTGTCCCTCCTAATGACACCATGGCCCCTACAGCCTTCCTTCTGGTGACTGTATTCTCTCTCACACTTCTTTTTTTTTTTTTTTTAATTTTTTTTTTTCAACGTTTATTTATTTTTGGGACAGAGAGAGACAGAGCATGAACGGGGGAGGGGCAGAGAGAGGGAGACACAGAATCTGAAACAGGCTCCAGGCTCTGAGCCATCAGCCCAGAGCCCGACACGGGGCTCGAACTCACGGACCGCGAGATCGTGACCTGGCTGAAGTCGGACACTCAACCGACTGCGCCACCCAGGCGCCCCACTCTCTCACACTTCTTATACTCTTAAGTCAGAAAGTGAGTTCTTCTTTGCCATTTTCACATCATTATTACTTCCACTCACTCCAAACCCCTGAACTTTTACCCCCAACTCATCAGACTATACCACATCTGCCCTTCCTGTAACAGACACCTGCTACATTCGAGGTCACTTTCTTCTATTCTTAGAAGAGTTTTGCTCTTGGCTCTTGGATGTTTTCTCTAACACTACTTGGGTCACAATTTTTGGTGATTTCAATATCCACATAGATGATAATCCTAATAAACTGTATATGATTTCTTGACCTTCCCTCCTCATCTGCTCAACTCTGTTTTAGCCATTTATCTCCATGGCTGCATTCTGGATACCGTCATTATCAATCAATAGGACTCCTCCGTAATCCCAGTTTCAAGCACGCTCCTTTTCCACCATGACCTTCCAACTGTCAAGACTACTCTCCCTATTTTAGCTCCCTGACTTCAATGATCCTTTGCCTCACCAGCATCTCCAACCCACTGATAGTAACACCTTTTCACCACCTTCATCCCTTTGACGTCTTCGCTTCCTTCCTTACCCACCTTTGAATCCCATGCATGGCCCATCACTATGATCACTTTCTTACATGGTCACACAACTTTTTTCAGCCTTCTCTTCCCTCATTTATTCTCATGGCAAATTCACAAGCCTGGTGAGCCAGATCACCACCTAAACATGTACAGCCCACTGTGGCTGTGAAAAAACAAAGAGCCACGCTGATCTGGCTCACTTTAAATTTGTCACTACTCACCTCAAAGGAGTCCTTACCACTGACTTACAACCTTACCACATTTTCTACTCCACTCACTTCTCCATTCCCTTCAGTAATCCCTTTATACGTTCTTGTGTCTCTTTTTAAAATCCTAATGCCTACTCTTCTGACCTGATACTGAACTGATGACCTTGCTTACTTCTTTCCCGAGAAAATGTAGTCAGAAGAGAACTTCCACCATCCCGAATCACGTCTCTCTGTGAAGCACCTCCGAGCACATGATTTTGCTTTCCCTTTTATTAACATGGGTGAGACATTTGTGCTCATTTTTAAGCCAATCCCTCCATTTGTGCTCTAGATCTTATCATCTCATCTCTCACCTAAGTAAGGTGACTGTTCCAGTAAATCCCTCCCTTTCCCCTGCGTCGTCAATTTTCCCTACTTATCAGACTTCCCCACCAGAACACAAACAAGCTGTCATTTTTCACATCTTAGAAAGATATTTTTTCTCCACTCTCCTCCCTCCAGATATCCCCACATTTTTCTGGCCCTGTCACTACCTATAATTCCTCTTTCCTCATGCTCTTTTTGGACCCATTCCAGTCAGGTTTGCATTTTCACCCTTCACTGAAAAAGCGCTTCACGAATTCATTAATGATGTTCGTGTTGCTAAACTCAGTGGGCAATTCTCCATTATCAACATACTAGGCCCATCACCAGCATTTGTAAAAGTTGATAACTTTCCCCTCCTGAAAACTCTTTCCTACTGGGGTTTTTGGAGCCCATCCACTCTTGGTTTTCTTTCTACATCTCTAAGCATTCTACTTCTGCCTCCTCCTCCTCCTCCTTACTCCTTTTTAATATAATTTGTCAAGCTAGCTAACATACAGTGTATCCAGCGTGCTCTTGGCTTCAGGAGTAGATTCCCATGATTCATCACTTCCATACAACACCCAGTGCTCACCCCAACAGGTGCCCTCCTTAATGCCCATCACCCATTTTTCCCTCTCTCCCACCCGCTCCCCCCCCCACTCAATAGTTTGTTCTAGGAGTCTTTATGGTTTGCCTCCCTCTCTGTTTGAAACTATTTTTTCCCCTTGCCTTCCCCCATGGTTTTCTGTTAAATTTCTCAAATTCCACATATGAGTGAAAACATGATATCTGTCCTTCTCTGACTGACTTACTTCACTTAGCATTATCCCCTCCAGTTCCATCCACGTTGTTGTAAAAGGCCAGAGTTCATTCTTTCTCATTGCCAAGTGGTATTCCATTGTATATATGAGCCACATCTCCTTTATCCATTCATCAGTTGATGGACATTTGAACTCTTTCCATCATTTGGCTATTGTTGCTAGAACTGTTATAAACATTGGGGTATATGTACCCCTATGAATCAGCACTCCTGTAACCCTTTGGATAAATTCCTAGTAGTGCTATTGTCTAAGCACTCCACCTTAATCTCTACCTTCTTTCATCCTCATGTTCCTGTTCTCTTAATGTTGGAGCATCCCAAGGCTCAAGTCTTGAAATACTTTTAAGTACTTTAACTTCCTTGATGATTTCATAAAATTTCATGACCATAATTAAACTTTGTACACTGGAAAAATCCAAATGTATGTTGACAACCCAGCCTCCAGCCAGCAATCTACACTCTTATATTCAACTACATACTTGTCATCCATACTAACAGTCACTGTAAACTTCGCATTCCTAAAGAAAGTTCCTGGAATTCACTCCAAACCTACTCCTGCAATTCTCTCCATGTCAGTTGATGGCAATTTCATCTTTACATTGGAACAAGCCAAATCCTTGGAGTCATCTCTTTCCCTCACATTCTTTATTCAACCTGAGGCAAATCTGTTGGTTTTACTTTAAAAATATATTCAGTTATTTGCAAATGACACATTGGATACAGGGCTAGTATCCAAAATCTATAAAGAACTCACCAAACTCCACACCCAAAAAACAAATAATCCAGGGAAGAAATGGGCAGAAGATATGAATAGACACTTTTCTAAAGAAGACATCCAGATGGCCAACAGGCACATGAAAAGAGGCTCAACGTCACTCCTCATCAGGGAAATACAAATCAAAACCACACTGAGATACCACCTCACGCCAGTCAGAGTGGCTAAAATGAACACATCAGGAGACTATAGATGCTGGCGAGGATGTAGAGAAACGGGAACCCTCTTGCACTGTTAGTGGGAATGCAAACTGGTGCAGCCGCTCTGGAAAACAGTGTGGAGGTTCCTCAAAAAATGAAAAATAGATATACCTTATGACCCAGCAATAGCACTGCTAGGAATTTACCCAAGGGATACAGGAGTGCTGATGCATATGGGCACTTGTACCCCAATGTTTATAGCAGCACTTTCAACAATAGCCAAATTATGGAAAGAGCCTAACTGTCCATCAACTGATGAATGGATAAAGAAGATGTGGTTTATATATACAATGGAATACTACTTGGAAATGAGAAAGAATGAAATCCGGCCATTTTCAGCAACGTGGATGGAACCAGAGAGTACTATGCTAAGTGAAATAATTCAGGCAGAGAAAGACAGATACCATATGTTTTCACTTATATGTGGATCCTGAGAAACTTAACAGAAGACCAGCAGGGAAGGGAAGGTGGGGGAGGAAGTTACAGAGAGGGAAGGAGGCAAACCATAAGAGACTCTTAAATACTGAGAACAAACTGAGGGTTGCTGGGGGGTCAGGGAGAGGGGAAAGAGGCTGATGGGCATTGAGGAGGGCACCTGTTGGGATGAGCACTGGATGTTGTATGGAAACCAATTTGACAATAATATATATATATATATATATATATATATATATATATATATATATTCATAATTGAACCAGTTTTCAATATTTTCACCACTACCATCCTGCTCCATACTGCTACAAACTCTTTGATTTTTATGGTAGTTACCCAAATAGGGTTCAGTTCATCCTTGCCCCCATACAATATATTCTCAGCATATTGGCCATGGCTATCTTGTTATAAATATAAATCAGATCATGTCACCCCTCTGCTCTAACCCTTTGATGACTCCCCATCTCCTTTGGAATAAAAGCCAACTCTGTAAAATGGCCTCAAGACTCAACCTGATGACATCATCATCTACCAATTTTCTCCCTGCTCATTGCACTGCTTACTTGCTTACTATTTTTTTCTAAATGTGCATTTATTTTATTTTGAGAGAGAGAGTGAAGCATGAGTGAGAGTGAGCATGTGCGAGTAAGGGAGAGGCAGAGAGAAAGGAAGAGAGAGAATCCCAAGCAGGTTCCGTGCTGCCAGTGCAGAACCTAGTGCAGAGCCCAATGTAGGGCTCCATCTAACAAACCACGAGGTCATGACCTGAGCCAAAATCAAGAGTTAGACGCTTCACCAACTGAGCCACCCAGATGCCCCACTCATTGTTTCTCAAATATCCCAGGCATGCTTCCACCACAAGGCCTTTGAACATGTTCTTGCCTCTTCTTGGAGTGGTCCTCTCCCAGGTACTCCCATCATGTTCTCCTTTACGGGCTCTATTAGGTCTTTGTTTAAATGTCACTTGTCTCTGAGGTCATTCTTTTTAAAAAAAATTTTTTTTAATGTTTATTTATTTTTGAGAGAGAGAGAGAGAGAGAGACAAAGCATGAGCTGGGGAGGGACAGGGAGAGAGGGAGACACTGAATCCGAAGCAGGCTCCTGGGTCTGAGCTGTCAGCACAGAGCCCGACGCAGGGCTTGAACTCACGAACCGCGAGATCATGACCTGAGCCGAAGTCGGACACTTAACTGACTGAGTCACCCAGGTGCCCCTGAGGCCTTTCTTGATTACCATTTTAATAACTGCAGTCTCCAACCTGGCATTGCTTATCCCTCTTTTACAATCCTGTTTTTCTTCACGGCACTTATCACCATTTTATACTAGCTAAATACTTTAATTACTGGTGCTTTCTTTTTTTTTTTTTTTTTTTAATTTTTTTTTTCAACGTTTATTTATTTTTGGGACAGAGAGAGACAGAGCATGAACGGGGGAGGGGCAGAGAGAGAGGAAGACACAGAATCGGAAACAGGCTCCAGGCTCTGAGCCATCAGCCCAGAGCCCGACGTGGGGCTCAAACTCACGGACCGCGAGATCGTGACCTGGCTGAAGTCGGACGCTTAACCGACTGCGCCACCCAGGCGCCCCAATTACTGGTGCTTTCTATTGTCTCCCAACTACAACGCAACTGCCAACAGGGTAGGGATTGTTTGTTTTATTCACTAATACAACCCAGTATCTAGAACATTGCCTATCGTAGAGTAATTGCCCAATAAAAATTTCTCGAATGTACGAGTGCCTCCCGCTATAGGGGGTTGCCCTCCTTCCTTTAATGTCATAAAGTGTAGTAAAATTATGCTTTACTTTTCTTGTTATTTCCAAACATCTAAGCTGTACTTTTTTATACCACTAGTGAGACGAGTTGATCGTCTTTCCATCATTTGAAAAAAAAAAAAAAGGTAAAATAATGATTTCACATTTCCTACCACCACCACTATTCTCCTCTCCACAGTGAAACTTCTCAAAGGATTTCTCCAGAAACATTTCCAATTCCTCACGTCTTACTCACTCCTCTAGTCACTTCATGTGGACTCTGTCACAAATAACCCACCAAAAACGCTCTCCCTCAGGTCACCAATGGCATTTCTGCCATTAAATCCAATGAACACTTTTCAGTTATCCCTTTTGTCGATATTTCAGTGGCATCTGATACGCAGTTTTAAAACCATTCATTTTGGGGGCACGTGGGTGGCTCAGTCAGTCAAGTGTCCGACTCCTGGTTTTGGCTCAGGTCATAATCTTGCGGTTTGTGGGTTTAAGCCCTGAGTCGGGCTCTGCGCTGACAGTGCAGAGCCTGCTTGGGATTCTCTCTTTCCCTCTCTCTCTAACCCTCCAACCTCCCCTCCTCACGCGTGCTCTCTGTCTCTCTCTCAAAATAAATAAACATTAAAAAAAAAACTATTCATTTTTTTTCTTGACTTTCACAGTGCTAAGATTCTTAATTTTATTCCTCCTCCTTTAGACACTCCTGTGTCTCATTTGAAGGTTCGTCCTTCTCCATCTGATCACTAACTGTTGAAGATTTCAAGTCTGAGGCTAAGGCCCTTTCTCTTTATTTATCTAATTACTCTTCCTGGGAATTTCATACATAGGCATGGTCTCACTTACTACCTGTTTGTAGGCTACTTAAAAATTTATATATCCATGTAGCTTCTTCTCTGAACTCCAAACTTGAACATTCAAATAAAGTTTACTTTTATTTATTTATTTTGAGAGAGAGAGAGAAAGAGAGAGAGAGAGAGAGCACGCATGTGAGCAAGGGAGGGGCAGACAGAGAGGGGAGAGATCCTAAGCAGACTGTGCAGTCAGTGAATATCATACCTACACTACCAAGAAAGGAGAAAAGTTGCATATTTACCTCATACCATTCACATAAAAGATTCCAGATAGATTAAAATAAAGTATCTAAAAAATATAAATAGAAGAATACATAGGTTTATTTTGATTATGCTGTAGGAAGGGATTTCCCAAGCAAGACATGATAACCTCAAAAATAATAAAGATACTGATAGATTTGATAAGGTAGGCTATAAATCTTGGTTTGAAAAAAATTTGTAAGCTATGATGAGGGAACAATAAATGAAAGAATCTATTTGAAACATATATAAAAATAGATTGAAAACCACAGTATATAAGGATCATCTATAAAATAATAAAGAAACAAGTCCCACAGTATGAACAAAAATTGACAGAATATATAAAAACGCCTAGCAACCATTGGGAGGGTGGCTGAATACTGTTAATACTAAAATAGCTATAGATGTAATTTCTTAACGTTCAGATTTGCCACAAAAATATAGATTTCTACTATACATTGGGTGGTAAGAGTATAGGAAAAATGAACCCACATATACTTTTGATACTAATATAAATTTGCACAGACTTTAGAGGATATTTTGGGAGTATTCATAAATATTTTCACTGTACCTAGCAATTTTACTCTTAAATAGCTATACTTTAAAAATAATCACAAATTTGGGGTGCCAGGGTGGCTCGGTTGGTTGAGCGACCAACTCTTGATATTGGCTCAGGTCATGATCTCACGGTTCATGAGATGGAGCCCCCCCCGTGGGTCTTTGCCACTGAGAGTGCAGAGCCTGCTTGGGATTCTCTCTCTCTCTCTCTCTCTCTGCCTCTAATCCCACTCACACATGTGTGTGTGTGTGTCTGCCTGCACACTCTCTCTCTCACAAAATATATAAACATTCAAAAAGTACTCACAAAATTATGCAAGATTATCTTGACAAGGATCATTGATTCTGACCATAAAAATTAAAAACAGTCCAACTTCCAACCAAAAGGAAAATAATTAAGTCAAATATTAATCCACATGATAAGGACTATGAGTAAGGATTTGGTAATTCTACCTAGAAAGGTGTCCATAATGTTATTAAGATTTAAAAAAAAAAAAAGAAAAGAAAAGAGAAGAAAGGAAAAGAAAAAAAAAAACAAGAGAAAAAAGAATGCATAGAAAGCTTTGCAGGAGTAGACCTTGCCATTAACCACAGTAACTTCCAATTACGAATTTTCAGTAGAACGAGATGAGATGGAAGGGAGGTGGGGGTTCTTGTTTAACATCATACCCTTTTGGATTTTCTCACAATGATATGTATCACTTTGGTAATTTGTAAAAACAATAAATGTGAATGAGTAGAAGGGCAAGTAGTAAAATTATAAATTTGTTGCATGCTTTTACATGCTGTCTAAAGCCATACATATTCTAGCAAGTTTCCCAAATCATTTGACTTCATAAACTGAGAATAACATGTCAGCATAAAAATATCGAATCTAAAAGTTTTGAGCACAAATATAAAAATCTGGGCCCTTCATTCAGTAATACCTATGTCCAACATTCTTCACCACTTCGCTGGTTTAAGTGCATATTGCCTAGACTGTGAGTTGGTGACTTCAAGGTATAATGGTTAAGGAGCAAAGTCAAGTAGTAGGTTAATGTGGTAAATTCAATCATGTCAGTTCACAGGTTGGGAGATGGGAATGGGACTCCTCAAAATCCTCATATAGTCCCCCAAATACTCAGAGTAATTTGTATTAAGTCAAGGTGTTTTTCTTTAGCTTGTTGGATACTTCTTACACTGATGACTTAGCTCAAAGAATCTATTATACACCGTTATCATCAACTGGCCTCTTAATATTTCTTTGGTGTGGAAGAAATTATATAATTTAATAGACTAGACTTTTAACAACTGAAAACATCCTAAATACAAATACTCCACCTCTTCTGAATTTTCAAGGTTTTAAATTTGAACCTACTACAGTAGTAGCCAACCACTAATCTTAGCATAGAGTCAATTAAAATACCTTCTTATCATGTAAAATGTAGAGATTTGGGGGGATTTTTTGCAGTTTGCTATAATTCTGCCGTATTTGCTCAGAAACCAAATGCAAATCAACATTAACTAGAATGTTATATTTAGAGTTCCTAAACATAAATTACAACTTCAATTTGATTAAAACAGGAGTGCATGAAGTATTAAAATCTTCTCCCCATGGCATCTAGTGCCAATTTCTTTCTGTCCATAAAAATCACCTGATTTATTGTGGCCTATATGAAATATTTAGTTTTCCTTATTTATCCTTTGTTGTGTCTTCTGGGTGACACCTGAAGAGTAGAAAGGGGGCAGGGATGCAGACCTCTTGCTATGCTATAAAGGTAGCTATTGGGTGAAGGGTGAAGGTCCAGCACTATGCATGCTGGGATGACAATTTCTTCTTGGACTCTTCCTCTGCAGGTGGTAGGCGAAAAGCAGGTTAATGTTCTCAAACAGGTCCTGTTGACTGACACTAAGGTCCATTAGAGACATATCCTCAAAGGTGTATAAAAGGCAATGTACTCAGTGTTGGGCTACCTAAAAGACTTGAATTCTGGGCATCTGCCCTTACAACGGGCATGGAAGGAACAATGGTGATGTCTTAGAATTTTCCTAGCCTGTAGAGAGGAGAAAGTCCAGATCTGAGGTCGTTAGGCTGAGTTTGGTTTAAAGACACATTATAAAAAACAAACAAACATACATCATTATAGCTTTTCAGTAACTGGCGTCAGTAGTAGTGGATGATTACATATCATATCAGTGGAGGTGCCCCATTTCCTTTATGGGAGAACCATAACATTTCATACAGGTTAACGGATTTTTAGCAAGATAGGATCAGAGTAATACTGTTGGTTCTTAGTAATTACCCCAATCTTATCTCTCATTCTTCTCCTACAAATACCTTAGGTTCAAACCAATCTGGCTTTGTCGTGAATATGCCCTTAATAAGTCCTAAAATCACATCTTTGCTCATGATAAATCTCCCTAGAACCCACAACCACCCTCTATCCCCATCTATGCTGTTCAATAATATAGTCTTTCTTCATATCTTCTGTCAAATTATTCCAGCTGTCGTTCATATTTAAGTTCTTGTTTTTAAATAGTTACTTGGTGCCTTCCTATGTGATAAAGATCCTCCTTCCTTTTTGTGCCCATATGAATCATGACTTTCTTCACATAACACACCCTAATTTAACAATAACTACTCAAGGGCAGGGACAAACTCTTATTGCTCTAACTAGTCAGAATCTAAGGCAGGGTTTGGCACTAGACTATCTGTTCAATGAATATTTATTGATAGAATGGCATAAAAGGATGACTATGAAAATCATACAGGTATTTTCATTGAGAAGATATAGTCACCCTGTACTTCCCGATTCTTAAAAGATGCTTTGTGAGGCTTCTAAAACAATGCATAACAGTGTATTTATATTATCTCCTATTTGTAACAGACTGATGAGGGAAAAAGAAGATATCTGGGGAAAAAAAGTAAAATGGCAATGAAACTAGGAAGTAGCTACTCCCTCAAACATAAAATATGAAGGCTATCTTCCAAATCAAATGGAATTAGAAAGACTTCCAGTTTCCGGTTGCACATATAAGAAGCCTAGAAGTCATCACTCTGTCCTAACAACAAGTGAAAAGCTGAATGGACTGAAAAATCAATAGCTCTTCTAAGATCCAGAAGAGGAGAGAAGAGGACACAGGGCAAACACTGCTCCTGAAACTGGAGAGCCAGACAGGTGAAAACAGGGAGTCTTGGCTTAGCAGAACATAGAAACACGAGCAGAAACCTTCCTAGTGAACAAGTACCTGGGCAAAACAACCTGAACTGTAACTGACAAATTATTGGAGGCTCAGAATGGAAACTGTGATAGGTATAGACTTGAGGGGGATCCAGTCATAAGGGGATCACCACAATTTTGTGGGATTTACCTCCAGGGACTTGACCAGCTTCCCGCAGTAAATATAAGGGGACTAATTATCGCAACCAGCTTCCCACAGTAAATGTAAGGGGAATAATTATCTCCTGCCTCCAGCAGGGACAGGGGAAAGGAACCATTTTGAAAAATACTTTTCAAAGCCAGCCCTTGGGAGGAACTACTAAACCAGAGTGTAACCTGCTGGGGTATTATCAGCAGGTATTATCCTAACCTAGCTGTGGGAAGGGAAGTATCCAACTCAAGCCTACTCTATCCACCCTCTAGCATCTTAGGAGGGAGAAAAAAAAAAAAAACCCTAAGAAACAGATGAGAAGTCCACAGTCCAGAGGCAAATACCCAATATGCAGGAGAGTAGAAGAAAGTAAATTTAGTAAAATGCACAAATCTCGGGGCGCCTGGGTGGCTCAGTCGGTTGAGTGTCCGACTTCGGCTCAGGTCATGATCTCATGGTTCGTGAGTTCAATTCAAGTGCCGCATTGGGCTCGGTGCTGATAAGTCAGAGCCTGGAGCCTGCTTCGGATTCTGTGTCTCCCTCGCTCTCTGCCCCTCCCTGACTCGCGCTCTGTCTCTCTGCCTCTCAAAAATAAAGAAACGTAACAAAAAAAAAAATTCAAAAATAAATAAACATTAAAAAATAAAAAATAGATACTGCCTTTTTGAAGGGCAGTGAGGAAATATCCACGAACACAGAAAATGTTCATACTCTTTAACCAAGCTATTCCAATTTTAGCAAATCTTGGATCTCTCAAATGCAAAAGTATGTTAAATGCTAAATTGTTTGTAATAGAAAAAATGAGAAAGGCTAAATGTTTACCAGTAGGTCAGTGTTTAAAGAAGCATAATGCATCTATACCATGGGGTATTCTGCATGTGCTGAAAAAGACTGAGCTAGATCTATGTGTATGAAAATAAGAAGATCTTCAAAATGAATTATAAAGATAATAAAGTACACTGTAGAAACCGTGTATGCTGTGATCACATTTAAGTTTTTTTGAACATACAAAAACAGTGTGTGTGTGTGTGTGTGTGTGTGTGTGTGTGTGTATACACATGTATATGTAAGAATATATTAACAGGGGACTTCAACGTTTTGCTCCATATTCTTTTATTTCCGCTCTTTAAAAACTACCTCTTAATAACTTGTCACTAGTATTTTCTTTAATATGAATTCCAAAAAGAAACAGAAGTCAGATACAGACTCAGATTCACTGAATGTGAGTCTCTAGGGTTAGAGATTGAGCATGTGTATTTTGTAACGCTCAAGAGGGGCTTCCGATGCAAAAGTGAGGCTGCGGAAAATCGTCTGGCGGGACTTCAAAGACATTCAAGATGCAATTACCATATGACCCAGCAATTCCACCTCCGGGAACATACCCCAAAGAATTGAAGGCAGGTACTCAGATATATGTATACCCATGTTCCTAACAGCCTTATACACAGTAGCCAAAAGGTGGCAGAAACCCAAGTGTCCATAGATGCAGGAATGAATAAACAAGATATGGTGTGTAGATACACTGAAATACTATTCAGCCTTAAACAGAATGCGATTCTGACATCTGCTACAGTGTAGATGAAAGTTGAAGACATTACACTACGGGAAACAAGCCAGGCACAGAAGGATAAGTAACGCACGCTTCCACTTGGAGGAAGTACCTGGAGTAGTCAAATTTAGAGGCAGAAAGTCGAACGGTAGTTGTCAGAGGCCAGGGAGGGGGAGAAATGGGAAGACATCGTTTAATAGGTACAACGTTTCAGTCTGGGAAGATGAAGAAGTTCTGAAGATGCGTGGGGGTAATGGTTGTGCGGGAGTGAGTGTGCGTAACGCCACTAAACTGTACGCCCAGAACTGTTAAAATGGTGATTTTGATCTTTTACCCCAATAAAGATATTTTACTTATTTATTTTTAATGTTTATTTATTTTGAGAGAGAGAGTGCGCACACGCGCGCACAAACTGGGGGAGGGGCAGGGAGCCAGGAGGCAGAGAGGTGAGAGACAGTCCCAAGCAACCTGCACTAATAGCACAGAGTGTGATGTGGGGCTCGATCCCTCAACTGTGCGATCATGACCTGAGCAGAAATCCAGAGCTGGATGCTCGACTGACCGTGCCACGCAGACACCTCTCAATAAAAAACATTTTAAATGGAACTAGACCAACTCAAAGAAGAAAACAAGGATGAATAAATATTATTACAATCTCTAGCTGGATAGGCAATTCTCTGAAAACGAGATAGCTTCTTGAAATTTCTAATCAACAATCCATCATTTAGAATTATGAGGCCCAGAGATACAGTGAGACCCTCCCCCTAAATGGAGAATCTTTAGTGAGTCTCCTTTTTAAGTCACACAGTGGAGGGAGAGATAAAGTGAAATGAGAAACTGTACTGTAATTCTTGCTTTATTTTTTGGCATCCTGTTCCCAAATCTGTAGAAAAGTCCTGGAGATAATACAGGGTGGAGGACATAGCAGAAGGTGAAATCAGATTTGTAACTGTTGACCAAGGTTAATTGAGCAGAAAAAAATGAACAGCAACTCTCCAGACAAAAAACCATGAGATACAGGGACAGCCACAATGACAATCACCCAGCTTGATTTGCTTATTTCAAAGAAACAAATAACAAACAAACAAACAAACAAACAAATAAGAGAGATATGTCCCTGGAGAGGAGAAACATTTATAGACAAGGTTGTCTGAGAACACACGACCAAATTAAAGATACCTGCTACCCCAAGTCACTTTCCTTAGTTCTCCCCACAGGGTTGAAGCAGCTAGAAGCTCAAGTAGAAATGACATCAATATAACAGGAATAACAGACAGTAAGGATAATTGCACCTATGAATAGATGCCTCCTCCAAAAGGAACAAATGCTGATCAAAGACGACAAAGAATACACAAAAGGGGCCCCCAGGTGGCTCAGTCGGCCGAGGGTCCAACCTCGGCTCAGGTCATGATCTTGCGTTTTGGTTCGTGAGTTCAAGCCCCACATCAGGCTCTCTGCTGTCAGCGCGGAGCCTGCTTTGGATCCTCTGTCCCCCTCTCTCTGCCCCTCCCGGGCCCACGCGCGCACAGGCGTGTGCGTGCTCTGTCTCTCTTTCTCAAAAATAAACATTAAAAACATTTTTTTAATCTATTTAAAAAAATTAAAAATCTTAAAGAAATAGAATAAACGACAGAGGGAAAAATACTCCCCTCTTAAGAAGAATGACTCCACAAACCACTTGAACTGTTGTACATATCTTGCCTTTTCTTAACTGCACACTCCTAAAGAAATCGTCTAGATTCACTCTCACCAAACTCTCTGCTCCTATTCTCTCTTGAACCTGAACCAGTCAGGCTTGCCCCTACCATGCCTCAGAAACGACACTTACCAAGGTCAGCAAGGAAGTTTATGTTGCTAAATATAGTGATCATTTCTCATATTATTTGATCTATCAGAAACATTTGACGCAGTTGACTACCTCCCCCTCATTGAAATTCATTTTTCACTTGGCTTGCAGCACACTCTATTTACCTGGCTGCAACTTTGCAGTCTAGCTGCTCTTTCGTCATTTCCTGGACTTCTAAAGGTTGCAGTACCCCAGGCCTTGATCTTGTTACCTATCCTCTTTTATATTGACACTCGCTACTTTGGCGATTGCATCCCTAAGATGATCTATACACTGATGACTCACAAATGTTTATCTCGAGTCCACCCTCTCTTTGGAAGTTTAGCTTCCTAAATCACATTTTTTAAACTTCATTTGTTTTGAGAGACAGACAGACAGACACACTGCGAGCAGGGTAGTGGCAGAGAGAGAGGGAGAGAGAAGATCCCAAGCAGGCTTCGCGCTGTCGGCGCAGAGCCCGATATGAAACTTGAACTCACCAACGATGAGATCACGACCTGAGCCGAGATCAAGAGTCAGATGCTTAACCCGCTGAGCCAGGCGCTCCTATCACATTTTCTACTAAACATTTTCATTCACATGATTGACAGAAATACTAAACCAAACCAGTCCCAAACCGAGCTAGCAAACTTTCATTTTCATTTTCTACTCATCGTGCCTTTACCTTGGCCTCCCATTAGTCCGTTTTCCACACAGCAGCCAGAATGATCCTACTAAATATAAGTTAGATTGTGTCCCTTCTATCATAACATTAATCCAAGTCACCAATATTTTAATCTTCCCCTTTGTATTCCAAAAGTTTTTACAATGATCTACACACCCACATAACCTGCTCCCTCCCCTTGCTTTCTGACACCTCTCACTGCTCTCACACACACACACTCCACTCCTTAGAGCAAGCTTTGTTTTCCAAACACACCAAGTAAACTTCCACCTAGAACCCTGCCGCTGGCTCTACCCTCTGCCTAAGACTGTTTTGCCCCATTAGCAGTGTTCCATATTCCCTCACATTCCCCATGTCCTTATGTCAATATCAACACTTCGCGGGGCGCCTGGGTGGTTCAGTTAGTGAGGCATTGGACTTCAGCTCGTGTCATGATCTCACAGTTTATGAATTCAAGCCCCACAGTCGGGCTCTGGGCTGACAGCTCAGAGCCTGGAGCCTGCTTTGGATTCTGTATCTTCCTCTCTCTCTGCCCCTCCCCTTCTCACTGTCTCTCTCTCTCTCTCAAAAATGAACATTTAAAAAATTTAAAACAAATATCAACACTTCAGTGACACATTCTCTTTTTTTTAATTTTTTTTTTACATTTATTTATTTATTTTTGAGCAAGAGAGAGAGAGAGCACAAGTGGGGTAGGGGGAGAGAGAGAGAGGGAGACACAGAATCCGAAGCAGGCTCCAGGCTCTGAGCTGTCAGCACAGAGCCCAATGCAGGGCTCGAACTCACAAACTGTGAGACCATGACCTGAGCCACCAAAGTCGGAAGCTTAACCAACGGGGCCACCCAGGTGACCCACAGTGACACACTGTCTTAACCACTAATCTAAAACTGCCACTGTTGCCCACAATATTTTATATTTCACTCTGCTTGCTCTATTTTTATATCTCACATTTTACACACTATGTGTTTTACTTATGTATCCTGTTTATTGTCTGACTCTTCCCATTGGCATAGAAGCTGTTGATTTACTCCTATGGCAATACCCTAACATCTAAGATAGTACCTGGTACATCATAAGTTCTCAACAAATATTCATTAAGTAAGGAATTGACTATGCAAGGAAATAGAAGAACATTTTAAAATGTTGACACTTTTCATTAAAGAAAAAAGTTCTGAGAAGTGAGCTAAAAGAACTGGAGAGACACATCTAAAGAATAGTGAAATTGTAACAGGAATAAAAAAAAAAAAAAAAAAAAAAAACCAGAAACTACAAGGGGTAGAAAAGACGTTAGAAAAGCTATTGAGGCCAGGTTTGAGAAATTATTGCACAAACACAAAAACATGCAAAAACACACACAGAATAAAGTGATAAGTGAGAAGAGAGTATGTGATAGATATAGATGACAAAGAAAAGTCAGCATTCAGGGAATTGGTGTTCCTTGAGAGATTGAAGAGAACAGAGGGATCAAAAGACACCATTCAAAGTTCTAATACTAGAGGAATCTCTTGAAATAAAAGAAGACATAAACCTGCATGCCAAAGTGACACACAGTGTTGTGGGGAAAATATATGAAATAATCAATCCCACAACATATCCTGGGGAAGTCACTAAATGCTAATTATAGAGAACCCCACAGGTATCTAGGCAGAAAAGAAAGCAAATCACTTACATAAGGGGGAAAAATAAGTCTAGTATTAGAGGTTTCCACAGGAACGTTTAATAAAAGAAGCCAATGGAGCAAAGTATACAAAATTCCTTGGAAAGAAAAGCACAACTCTATGATTTTACAATTTGAAAATTCTCAACGTAAAAAAAGTGTTTGAAAAATACTCTCAAATGGAAATGAAATTCAAAGATTAGTACCTTGAACAAATCAAGCCAATTAAAACATTAACAACAATAAAGAGATCACTAAAAAAAGTATAGATATGAAAGGATAATGAGGGATAAATAATAATGGAAAATATACTACCAAAACATAATGCAATGACAAGTGCTAAAAATATCAGTAATTTAAAAAATAATGTTAAAATAGCAAAAACTAGAATACTAGTGGAGGAAGAGGAGAGGTGGAAATGTACCAACTATTTTTTAACTTTTATAGATGAGTCGGTTGGCTGTATAAAGCTCAATAAATACAAGAATAAGCATATTAGTAAAAGTTAAAAAGTAAATACTATGATAAATAAAATTAGCTAAACATGAATTATCTAAAGTACACAAAAGAATAAAATAATCAAATATCACACAGTCAAAACAAGTATTAAAAGCAAAATACAAGTGTCAGGAGGGAAGATGGCAGATGGTAGGAGGACCTTAGGCTTGTCGCATCCTATGAACTCAGCTAGATAACTATCAAATTATTCTAAGTACCCCAGAAATTGACCTGAAGACTGACAGAACAAACTCCACAACCAAAGGGAGAGAAGAGACCACATGGAAGAAGGTAGGAAGTATGGAGATGTGGTTTAGGGGAGAAATGGATCCTGTGGAGGGGAAGGAACCATGGTTGCAGACAAGGGAGAAAGGGAGAAAGGGAGAAAGGGAGAAAGAGAGAGAGAGAGAGTGAGAGAGTGAGAGTGAGAGAGAGAGAGAGAGAGAGAGAGAGAGAGGAGCACACAGGGGAATGCACAAAAGATTGTTTTCCCCAAGTCATTGGCTTGGAAAACAAGAGAGGCTGAATTTTGTGAGTTCTTGCAACTAGCAGAGATTAAATCCTGGGATAGAATCTGGAGAACACTGCACTGCTCTTGGAGAAAAGACAGGCAAACAACAATGGGGGTGGGGGTGGGGTGGGAGGGTAGAGCAGATGACATGGACACCCCTATCTGAACAATGCCTGGGGCACACAGAGGGGGAGATTATTTGCTCTTTTCAGAGCACTTCCCTGATTGAAACCTCTCTAGGAACAAAGGAACTGGCTGGAGCAGTGTCCCTCCACCCCTCAGCATAAACACACAGGTTCCTGCAGGAAGCAGCATAGGGCCAACAAAGGCTGCCTAACTTGCTTACACCAAGCACCACCCTCCTGCACTCTGGCAGAACCACTCTTCTCAGTCAATCTTGCCTCAATTCTAGCAAGGCAGGGCCCTTTCCCAGAAGAGGAGGACAAATCCCTTTCCATACCACATCTCTCAACCAAAGAGATCTGCAGGGCCTCAGTTCTGGTGGAGGTGGTGTCAGGTCTCATTTCACAAGCAGACCAGAGCATACCTAGCTAAAGCTCACCACATTCAGGCCAGGGACCAAGCACTGCCCACAGCATGACTGGCCTAAAGGATAGAGCAGTCAAAACACAACACCAGAGTGCACACAGCACATATTGAAGACACTCTCTGAAGGGCCAGGCCTTGGACATTATATGACCTCTTTTTCATAAGGCATTAACTTTCAGGAGCAGGAGACATAACTGGCTTTTCTAATACAGAGAAGAATGCAGAGAGACTCAGACAAAATACCAAGACAAAGGAATTTATCCCAAATGAAGAACAAGATAAGGCCACAGCCAGAGATCTAAGTGAAACAGATATAAGTAACAAGCCTGATGGAGAATTTAAAGCAACAATCATAAGGATACTCACTGGGTTTGAGGAAAGGATAAAAGACATCAGTGAGACACCACAGAGATAAATGAGTTAAAAAAGCAAAGGGGGGGGGGGGAAGAGAGACAAACCAAGAAACAGGTGCTTAACCATCAGAAAAAACTGACGGTTACCAGAGGGGAGATGGGTCAAATAGGTGATGGGGATTAAGGAGTGCACTTGTCATGATAAGCCCAGGGTATTGTATGGAAATGTTGAATCACTATATTGTACACTTGAAACTAATTATCACAGTGTACATTAATGAACTGGAATTTAAATAAAAACGTTTTAAAAAGGTAAAATTACGTAGCTATTAGTATTTACTACATAACTATTTTTTTTCTGTTAAATGTTTATTTATTTTTGAGAGAGAAAGCCCCACTGGGGGAGGGGCAGGAAGAGAGGGGGACAAAGGGTCTGAAGTGGGCTACACGCTGACAGCACTGATGCAATGTGATGTGATGACAGCGAGCCCATTGCAGGGCTCAAACTCATGAACTGTGAGAAGTCAGACCCTCAACTGACTGAGCCACCCGGGCACCCCTCTACATAACTATTTAGAATGTATTTTGCCTAGTGGTGTGGAGAACTTCAAAAAGGGCCCTGGCACAAGGCTAAATAAATAAATGAATATAGTAATAAGGAAAAAAAAAGCAAATAAAAGCAAAATACAACATAAAATAGACAAAAACAAAAATTTTTTGTTATGCTAATTATAAGTAAAAGATTACCCAATTTGATCAAAAAATAAAATTCTACCCTTGCTAAATACAAGGAAAGCAAATCAAATTCAGATAATTTAAGGGGCACCTGGGTGGCTCAGTCGGTTAAGCATCTGACTTTGGCTCAGGTTCATGGGTTTGAGCTTCCTCCACTCTCTCTCAAAAATAAATAAACATTAAAAAATTAAAAAGAAATAAGGGTGTGTGTGTATCAAACAAATATAAACAAAAGAAAAAGCAAACAATGTCATTAATATCAGTGAAATGTAAGAGAAAGAATTTAAATGAGATTTTAAGGAGAGATTTTATGTAAAAAATAGGGCAGCTGGGTGGCTCAGTTGGTTAAGGGTCTGACTTCAGTTCAGGTCATGATCTCACAGTTTGTGAGTTCAAGCCCCGCATTGGGCTCTGTGCTGATAGCTCAGAGTCTGGAATCTGCTTGGGATTCTTTGTCTCCCTCTCTCTGCCCCTCCTCTGCTCACACTGTCTCTCTCCCAAAATTAAAATAAACATTAAAAAAATTTTTTGAAAATGGATATACTCCATAATGAAGAGCTTACTTGTCCTGAAACATCATACACAAATAACATAGCATCAAAATTCACAGACCAAACTCTCACAAATAATATGTGGAGAAATGGAAATACAATTGTTATAGAGACTTTTACTCATGGGTTCATGATAAATCAAATAGGCAAAAAACAAATAAGAATGCAGAGTTATTTTAAATAGTTAACAAGGTTAAATTTATAGATACAAGAAACAATGTAGTGTGTAATTGGAGAATAAACTCTCTTTCAAACATCCACATACCCCCATATTAAGGTATAAATAAAGCTTTGACAAAGTCCCCAAAGTAGAAAATGTACAGGTCAGATTATCCAAGCACAGAGCTATAAAATTAGAAGGCTATAATACAAATGATAACAAAGAGATGAAAAATACTGATAGGGAAATTAGAAGCAACAACAAATGCACAAATTCTTTGCTATGTAGTTCCTATGTCCTATATGAAACTAAAATTAAAACTGCAGAACATCTGGAGAATGGCGATAATGGAAAGAACATGCATTACATCATCATACAAAGTCACGCCATTAAATATGAAAGAATGAAAATAAATCAAATAGAAAAAATTCACTAACTAAAAAAATACAAAGTTAAAGCAGAAAGAAATGATTAATAATGGGAAATTAGATAACAATGATTTTGAACACTGAAAAATGGGAGAGCAATTAAATACTTCCAAGAGTGTATTTCAAGAAGATATCGGGGCGCCTGGGTGGCTCAGTTGGCTAAGTGTCTGACTCTTGATCTTGGCCAGTGTCATTATCTCATGGTTCGTGAGACTGAAACCTGCATTGGGCTCTGTGAGGACAGTGCAGAGCCTGCTTGGGATTCTCTCTCTCCCTCTTTTTCTGCTCCCACCCCACCAAGGCACGTGTGCTCGCTCGCTCTCTCTCTAAAATAAATAAATAAACATAAAAAAGGAGATATAGAAAGCACTAGTTATTATAATGTGTAAAAACTGAGATACCAAGGGGTACCTGGGTGGCTCAGTCGGTTGAGCAACCAACTCTTAACTTCGGCTCAGGTCATGAACCTAGGGTCATGGGATGGAGCCCCGAGTAGAGCTCTGCACTGAGTGTGCAGCCTGCTTAAGATTCTCTTTCTCTCTCCCTCTGCCCCCTCCCCTGCTCACATGCATGCTCTCCCTCTCTAAAATAAAGAAAACAAACTTGAGAAATCACAAATATAGAAAATTATGAATTACATGGAAGAAGTAATTTTACATACAAATAATGTTTTAAGTATAAAAGATTAATTTCCACAAATTTTGTGCAAATAAACATAAAATTTTGGGTTAAATGACTTTCTAGAAAAATTTAAATTACCAAAATTGATTCATGATAACAATACTTAAGCAACCTACTAACCAGTATCCATGGAAGAAACTGAAAATATTTTATAAAGAGAAAATCTTCTCCATCATTTCCCACCCATATAATTTCACAGAAGAGTTTTGTAAAACAGAGAAGACACAGATAATGCCAAGGCTATTTAATCAGGTACAGAATACAGAAAAAGAATTCAAGCTTCCAGTTTTTAATAAACTCAACATTATACAGACAGAAAAACTCAACAGACATAACACAACGAGAACTACAGAACAATCTAATTGGGTATTACTGATGCCAAAAGCTTAAATAGAGTGTTAGGTAGATCTTCCTGTAGCATATTAAGAAAGTAGTATCAATCACTTTATGCTTGTTTCCTCACCTAAAGAGTGGGAAAATTAAATGACCTCATAGGAATTTTGTGAGGGTCAAATAAGTCAATCCACATAAAGGGCTTAGAGAATAGCCTCTGGTTTACAGTAGACGGATGGATGGATGATGGATGGATGGATGGATGGATGATGGATGGATGAAGATAGAGATACATTTAGTTAGATTTATTTTTTTAATGTTATTTTGAGAGAGAGAGAGCAAGCGAGCATGAATGGGACAGGAGCAGAGAGAGGGAGAGAGAGAATCCTAAGCAGGCTCTGCCACGGTCAGCACGGAGCCCAACACAGCGCTTGATCTCGTGGGTTGTGAGATCATAACCTGAACTGATATCAAGGGTCGGATGCTTAACCCACTGAGCCACCCAGGAGCCCCCATTTAGATTTATATTTAAGATTTATAATTAAGGTATATATATACATATATATATATATATATATATATATATATACACACACACACACACACATATATATATATCTCACACACGCACACATGTCATACCATGTGAATGTCTCCTATGTTCCTATATTTCAATCTCAAAGAGGTGTTACTATCAAAAGAACATATCATCTGCGGTGAAAAATTGATTTAATAAAAGCGAGTGTTTTATTTGCATGTCTTAAACACTAAGCTAAGGACATAGTCCCCAGAAACACTTCTTCAAACCTGTTTCTTTCCTTCTCTTTTCCATTTCCTTCATGTTTTAAAGCTATTTCCATTACTATGTCCTCAGAAAAACCTGAGATGTGAGCAAAGCTCATCAGTCCTTAAATTTTCCCTTCTTACCACCATTCCATCTTCATATTTTAGTGCTAGCTTAATCGATTGCACTTAAACCCCCTTCCTCCTCCTCAACCTTCTCAAACTAAATTTCTTTTTTCTCATTCTTTTTTTTTTTAACTTTTATTTATTTTGGAGAGAGAGACAGAGTGTGAGCAGGGGAGGAGCAGAGAGAGAGGGAGACACAGAATCTGAAGCAGGCTCCAGGCCCTGAGCTGTCAGCACAGAGCCAGACGTGGGGCTCGAACCCACGAACCGCGAGATCATGACCTGAGCCGAAGTCGGACGCTTAACCGACTGAGCCACCCAGGCGCCCCTCTTCTCATTCTCAAATTTAAGTCACAAAAGTCAGAAATGTCCCCTTGCTAGGTAGATCCTTTCTCATAGATCCAGTCTAATTTCTTAATTCAACAGAAGGAGAGCAATGCTGAGAATACTTAAGCAGTAGTAACTTTTATCCTGTTGTATCTAAATGTATGTACTTGTAAGTGCACAGATGTTCACACACAAACACAAGCAACACATACTTGTGTTTGTGTAATAGAGCTAGGCAACATTCCATATCAGGTAAACAGAATTACTGTCTTCTTCTCAAGGGATATATAATATTTCATCATTTGACTTGAACATAGCTCATTTAATCGTTCTCTAATAGATATTTAAGTTGTTTGGTGGGGGTTTTTTGTTTGCTTGAATATATTCCAAATACCTCCGTGAATTTGTGAAAATATATGTGTGTGAGTGAATCTGTATGCGTGTATGTGTGGGTAGGTATACCTAAAAATGTTTAAAATACATATTATAGGGGCGCCTAGGTGACTCAGTCAGTTAGGTGTCTGACTTTTGGTTTCAGTTCAGGTCATGATATCACGATTTGTGAGTTCAAGCCCTGCGTCAGGCTCCGTGCTGACAGTGTGGAGCTTGCTTGGGATTCTCTCTCTCCCTCTCTCTCTCTCTCTCTGTCCCTCCCTTAATCATGCTCTCTCTCTCAAAATAAATAAATAAATTTAAAAGAATACATATGTTTTATATTTTATTACTATACATTATATATATTTTATTACTATATATAGCAATATGTTATTACATATATATGTAACACAGTCAGGATGAAATATATATATTTATATACCTATATATTTTAATTTATATATATAATAATAAACATATATACACATAAATACATATAATACACATATATTATATATACATAAAAATATATATAGCTTTATCATAGGTGTATCAATTGTTTCCAGTTTGCCATTTTCCTTTTGACTCTTTTGGCGAACACAAGCTTGGACATTTTGTAACATAATTGATCCTTAATGTCTTTTAATTTTTTTTATCATTCTGAGACGCCACCAACATGGAAATTATTTTAAAAATATTTTTTTTAAAGTAATCTCTACACCTAACATGGGGCTCGAACTCACACCAAGATCAGGAGTTGTGTGCTCTACCGACTGAGCCAGCCAGATGCCCCGAAATGATTTTTAAAACTCGTGATTTTATGAAATATTTCTCTTCTCATTGAAAATATTTTAGGCAATGTTTTCCTAGTTACCCAACTGTCCCAACAACACCTGTGTAAGAAAAAAAATCCATCTTTCTCTACAGATTTGAAATGCCAAATTTATGATGTGCCCCATAGATATTTGGGTCTATTTCTTTTTTTCTTTCTTTGACATTACTACCTTTGTTATGTTTTAATATCAGCCTTTATTCAGCTTTGTTGCTGAAAACATAGAGATATAGCTTAGTCTGAGCACCAAATGGGTTTACCAAAACTGATATTTGGATCTATTTCTTTTTTTTTTTTTTTTTTTTTTATTATTTTTTTTAAATTTTTTTTTTCAACGTTTATTTATTTTTGGGACAGAGAGAGACAGAGCATGAACGGGGGAGGGGCAGAGAGAGAGGGAGACACAGAATCGGAAACAGGCTCCAGGCTCTGAGCCATCAGCCCAGAGCCCGACGCGGGGCTCGAACTCACGGACCGCGAGATCGTGACCTGGCTGAAGTCGGACGCTTAACCGACTGCGCCACCCAGGCGCCCCTGGATCTATTTCTTGATCTTCTATTCTGTTGTTACTTCTTGCACTATTATAAACTTCTATTAATTACTAAAAATTTATAAGATGTACATCTAGACACTCATTCATCTTTTGCATAAGTTTCTAGTTTTACCAACCTTCACTTTCTGTCCCTTTATTCTCTGCTTCCTCATAAAGTTCTCAACAAAACTTCGTTATTATCCTGCTTTCCTTTCCTCCAATGCATTCTTGAACCCAGTGGTTTCTAATAACTTTAAAGTCCATTTCACAAGCCCAAATCTCTTTCCCAGTTCCACCTAATATATACAGCATGAGCCCATTTGTGTGTGCACATGCATGGGATAGGATACAAGTGATTAATGCATGAATACAGGGCCAACTATTGTTCCCTCCGTACCTAGCACTGGTATCTATTTGCTTGTTTATGTATTCACTGTCTGTCTTACCTGCCATAATGCGAGATCCATAAGCCAAGGTTGTTTCGGGTCGCAACTTTGTTCCTGAAGGATATTGTCCCTGGGTATGGGATGGAGTTAGTTTTTAAGCTTAAAAAATCATTGGCTTCCAATGAACAGGAATGCTATCACCAGCTGGTAGAGAACCTGTCTTCTTGGTGCCAGCTCCAGCAGATCTAAACGTGACAGCTGCCCCCTTCGTTATGAACCTTTGGATCACTTTAGCTTAAGGAGGATTTCATACACGAAGACTAGGTTCTTTGGGGGGAAATTAGCTGATTTTGGCAAGTGTGACACCATTTCCCTAGAACACTGCTAGGGCTACTTGAGGGTGAGAAAAATTAGCATAGTCCCCAGGCCATCGTCAACCCAGTCCCCTACAGGGGACTCGGGTACTATTTTCTCACCTGACAGAAACTAACCCACTTTCCCAAAGCCACACCTGGTGGGTTAGTAAATCTCCTCTTGGGAATGTATATGCTTCGTTGAAATCCATTGGAGCCACTCATCAGAGGACTTAATTGCCTGTCCCTGAGAGGCTGTCAGCCATAAGAACCGTGTCACTGATTTTAAAGGCAAAAAGTGAGTGTCGGAATTCGTTCTACTCTTAATGGATGGGGTGGATATGTCATCAGTGACATTACTAAAAGTCATGCCTTATAGGGAGCATAAAGTGTCCTACTTACAAATATAGAACTTCATTAGAGCATCCACTCACTGCTCTCTCGCTTTCCTTTGCAAAAGCTTTCTGCTATTTGTCATAATCAGGCCTATAGGTCTAACTTTGGCAAACCTAAGCTCTCTGCAGGGTAGATTAAGCTTCAGAAGAAAAAGTCAATCAAAACAACATCTTAGTTAAAAGACACCTTTAAGATCACCTACTCCACTTCCCACATTCTGCAGATAAAAAAGAATGAGAGTCTGGAAAGGCAGTGCATTCTCCCCAACACGCCACCACGTTTCCATGCTAATCTGAAGTAAGTGTACGTGGACAATAAACATAAAATGAAGGCATAACAGGTTTCAGCTGAGTGACACCAAAGAAGAAGCCTCCTTTTCGGACGTGTCACGTGTAAAACATCAGGAGAATTTCTGATTGGAAATGGCATCTAAAATATAATCATTTCTGGAACTGGCAGAGTAAGGAATTCCAGACGTTTATTTTTCTGGGACAGCAAGGGAAATACTAGCAATAATCGTCAAAATCAACTCTTTGAGAATTACAGAAATTGACAAAAGGCCTGCAACAACCTAAGGAGTGTTTGTCAAAGAAAAATGGCTAATCAGCACAAAGAGTGAGCTCTCTGGGACTTCAGTCGTCCTATCCCCATCCCCTTCCCAAAGCTCCACGGTAGACTTGAAAACGAACAGCCTCACAGCTGCAACGTTCTTAAAATCAGTCACCGTAGGGCGCAGAATGTGTTTGGAACTCACCGTATCACCCAATTCCCAAATAACTGTTACTACTTGACCTGTTTGGCAGCTCTCTGGAACAGTCCCATTTACCGTGTCTTTATTTGATGTGATTCTGAGTTCTCTCAGGTGGAAAAGTCCTAATCCCCAGGGTGTTTGTCAAGAACAACCAGTAGCAACTGTTGAATACTGCAGCTGCATGAAGCGGTGATACCAGTTGGGACGAATAAGAGATTGGACAAAAGTTAAAACAAATACTTGGAAAACGAGATATCCCTAGAGGCCTTTGAAAAACTACGTATTTTTTTGAGGATCTAGAAGTCAATGCACATGTGTAGAGTTGGATGAGTGGCCAGAGAATATCTGAAAACACTCAAAGCAGGGCGCGTGGGTGGCTCAGTCAGTTGAGCATCCATCCGACTTTGGCTCAGGTTATGATCTCACAGGTCGTGAGTTCAAGCCCTGCATCTGTCTCTCTGCTGTCAGCACAGAGCCTGCTTCAGATCCTCTCTCCCTCTCTCTCTCTCAAAAGTAAAAAAAAAAAAAAAAAAAAAAAAACCACTTAAAAAAAATAAAACACACAAAGCTTTCACCTCAGACTGATCTTAGGGTTCTACACAAGTAGGAAGTGAAAACTAAGACAGAATTGTCAACTGCTTGCCTAAGAGTTGAAG
Source organism: Leopardus geoffroyi (assembly GCF_018350155.1). NCBI lineage: Eukaryota > Metazoa > Chordata > Mammalia > Carnivora > Felidae > Leopardus > Leopardus geoffroyi. The sequence continues at coordinate 118,472,886 of NC_059343.1, forward strand.
GCATGCCTAAGCATACATGCAGAAACCTTGAAAAAATCAGGGATAAATATTGGTTCAATCATTTAAGTAAACCCCTCTTCAGTCAGTATCTTTCTACTTCATTTGCTTGGATTATCAGAAAACCAAACTATGAAGTCAAGGGAAAGATATGAAATCAGTATAGCAGATATGCACTCACCGAAAGATGCAGAGACCAGCAATGAGACTGAGATCTGTGTGTATGGGTCATATTTTGACATATGAAATTTCACTTTTAATAAAGGTGGCTTATATTGCTTACTGGATGTAGTTCTTCTCAGTCACCTGGATGGGTTACACAATGGCCAACACCAAGGGAGCTCTAAATGACCTTTCACTGGCCTCAGATTCTTTTAGAGTTCTATTTGCCACCGGAATCACCGTGGAAGCTAAGATACTACCACCAAAATGAAAGCAGTAAGTTAGTCTTAGGCTTGGCCCAATTTGCTGCAACTGTAATTTTTTTGGTATTGTTGTTGAATCTCCATTCTCTACAAATTTACCTAACTCTATCTTAGCAGTTTTTAAGCATATCGGGAAAGAGGGGGGTTATATGACTTCATCAGCATGCAAAACCCAAGCATTTGTTCAGTTTAATTGGTCTTTCATACCTCTCCAGAGAACAGGGATAGGTACATAATTAAGGGCCTGGTGCTTTCAGTTTTCCAGAACAAAGGGAATTTCCCCCTGTTTTAACTCTTCTCTCCATGAGGGAAAATAAAACTACTAGAAACTTTTAGAAAACAGGTACCCACTATAAAACTTAAGAAAAAGAAATGAAGACAAGAAATCGCACTTATATGCATTTCATGAAATTCCTTCACTCACAACAGCCTCACCTTTCTATCTCTCTCTCTGACACACATGTACACACACCTCACTAACCTTCAAGAACTGGGTAAGATGATTAGTAGAAAGTTAGTTTGTATGCCAGGACCCTTACTTTTCGTTTTCTTTCTTTTTTTAATGTTTATGTATTTATTTTGAGAGAGACAGAGGTTCCATCCAGTCGGCGCAGAGACCGATGCGGGGCTCAAACCCATGAACCGTGAGCTCATGACCTAAGCCGAAATCAAGAGTGGGACGCTTAACCAACTGAGCCACCCAGGTGGCCTGACCCTTCCTTTTTCATATAGAAAATTCTTCCCCAAATCTCGTGCACCTCCATGTCAAACAGGAGATTCTAGTGAAATCTTCTGTTTTCATATCCCTCTCTTCTCAGTCATGGTTGATTGGTTTTGTGCTGCTGATCAAAGTGGGCCAAATATTAATACCCTGACTCATAACTACACATCATTGATCCAGAGTTAGGAACGTGACTGAAGCCTAGCCAAACAGAATTCTAACTTGAGTTTTGTTTTTTTTTTTTCTAAAATGCAACAGAGGAAAAGATACACAGTCTGCTTCTGAGTGCGATGCAAAAATGTGAAGCATGAGAAATGCTGGTGTGGAAAAAAATCAGGTGGAGTGAATAAAACCAACACAGAAAGAGAAGGAGCGATGAGAGACAGAGAATCCAGGTGATATTGGAGCTCATGGCTCTCGTTATCCTGGAGGTCAGCTGAACCGCTGCCATTTCCATGGTTACGTAAGCCTTAGAATGACTTCTCCTGCTTGCTTCAGCTGGTTAGAATGAAGTTTCTGTCAGTAGTGACCAAAAAAGTCCTGACTAACATGGAAATAAATTTAACCATAGCCAAGTTGGACAGAGAGCAAGGAAAGCATTAGGTAAAGAAAACTTCAGAAAAAAAGATATGTTACCCGGACTCTGAAGATAAGTAGACCATCATCCACCAGAGAATAAAGAAAAATAATACTGTTGTCAGAATGACATCCATAGCCAAGATAGATGGGAGGGAGACCAGATTTGCTAAGCTCTGCGGGATGTACAGTTAGAGAAGTCCAGAATAAAATTTCAGTATATCTCAGGGGAGAAAACAGGCCTGCAGATATGACTCAAGTAGTTAAAACATCTAGTTGTTATTTGAAGCCATGAGAGAGAAGACATCACCCAAGGAGAGAGTGAAATATGAAAAAGAGGCTTCAGAGAGAGCACGGAGGAACACTGCATTTAATAGATGAAGAGACTGAACGGAGCTGGCACGGAAGTTAAGAAGAAAAAATCAAAAATGGTAGGACAACCAAAAGAGAACAGTACCTCAGAAACCGAGAGAGAGAGAGAGAGAGAGAGAGAGAGAGAGAGAGAGAGAGAGAGACAGGCCCTAAATATGCTACAGGACAGAGAATTCACATAAGAAACAAATGATGGGGGCAGGGAGATGTTGGAAGGCTATTGTCCTGATCTAGGCGAGAGTGAACAAGGATGGTGGCATGTATGTAGTGGACAGGAGACATGAGGTAAACATGTAGGTGTTTATATTTTCAACACTTAGCCATTATTTGGTCAGAAAGAAGAAGTCATGGATGTTGCCCAGATTTCTGGCTAGGGCTACCGGGTATATAATCAGTGCCATTCGCTGGGCCAAGAAATGTACGCTGAGGAGCTGTTTGGTAGGGACAATGATAAGTTCTCTTTGCATATGTTCATTTGTAAAGTGCCTATTCTATATTCAAGTATACATGTGAAGTAGAGAGTGGAATATACACTTTCAGAGCTCAAAGATCTGCGCTAGGGATATAATATTATGCGTGATCTGCTTATATTTGAACTCAAGGAGTATATGGTTTTGCCTATGGCAGCTGTGAGACGTGAAAAGGGACAAGGAGACATCCCTGAGGAGCTCCACCATTTAAGGGCCAGCTAAAGGACATTGAGTCCTCGAAGGATGATTTTGAAAGAGCAACTAGAGAGGGAGGAGGAGGACCAGAAGTAGGTGGTTTCTCAGGATCCAAAGGAGTGCTCATGGGTAGTCAATATTGTCATACGTAATAGAGCTGTCTGGTGAAAGGAATATTGAAACTATTACCTGGACAAATATGGAGGCCATTGGTAACCATGGAGGAAGACATTTATGTGGAGACACTAATGGTGGAGAAATACGAGAAGATTGGAATGGTTTAAAAAGCAAACAGATCAGAAGGTAATGAAGAAAGCAAATACAGGTGACTCTTGAGAAGTTTGCCTCTAAAAGGAAGGAGAAATAAAGAACTAGCTGAAGGAGGAAGGCACTGCATTTGTGCCATTGGGAAAGCATATGTCTATTTTTATTTTTATTTATTTATTTTTTAAATGTTTATTTTTGAGAGAGAGAGAGAAAGAGAGCAAGCAGGGGAGGAGCAGGGCGGGGGGGGGGGGGACAGAGGATCTGAAGCATGCTCTTTGCTGATAGCAGCAAGCCCAATGTGGGGCTCGAACCCACAAACCATGAGATCATGACCTGAGCTGAAGTTGATGGTCAACCAGCTGAGACAGCCAGGCGCCCCAAAATATATCTATTTTAAAAAAATTTTAATGCTTTTTTTTTTTTTTTTTTTTTGGGAGAGAGAGAGAGAGAGAGAGAGACAGAGTGCGAGCTGGGGAGGGAGACACAGAATCTGAAGCAGGCTCCAGGCTCTGAGCTGTCAGCCCGACATGGGGCTCGAAGTCACAAGCTATGAGATCGTGACTTGAGCCAAAGTAGGATGCCCAACCACCCAGGCGCCCCAACATGTATCTATTTTTAAATAGACCTTCTTATTGGTACTGGTGTGAGGCCAGATCATGAAGTGTCTTAAGTGCCATCCTAAGGGGGTTGGAATTTTTTCTTATAGACAATGTGGGACCATTGGGAGAGATATAAACAGATCTCAATTTTAGTGAGAGCAAGAGGGTTTTTAAGGATAAGACTAACAAAAAGAGACAAATTAGGTGACTATTACAACAGTCCAGCAAAGAGATAATAAATGTCTAAAATATGGCAGTTGTAGCATATTTAGGGATATTAATGAGACGTAATTAACAGGGTATGGGGGTAAAACTGACAAGAATACTAAGGATGACGCATAAATATTACCCCTGAGGGAATGGGTCAATAGTGGAGTCACATATAGAACTAGGAACACAGGAGGGACAAGTCTATGGGTAAGGCAATGGTTGGATTTGAATGTACTGTACTTGTGAAATTCCCAAGTGGAAATGTGCACTAGATGTCTGGGAGATGGAAGATGGAAAGAGATGATTTGGTAAAAGATTAACTGCACTTAAGGTGTTTCATTGCATAGAAGCGTGGTGTAAACTCTCAATTTCAAAATCAAGGAACATTTTTTGTTTGAAGCTATATTTATGTTTCCATTTTCCTAGATTGAGTATATATAATCATAAAATATACAGTTTCATTAGTTGAAAAGGTTTTCCATCTCTGGGAGACTGTGTATCAAGAGTTCTACCCAAGAGTTGTGTAATTCAATAAAATCCCAGAGGACACTTCAGGGGGAAAATAACTACCAAAGAAACCAACACATTTGGACTGACAACTCTAAATGATATATTTTTGCTTTCACTGAAAAATAAACAGTTCTTTGGCTTGGTTTATTATTAATATCGTCTCTCTCATACATGCTTGAAAATTACCCACCAAGATATATAATCGTCTTAAATAGTAGCCTATGTCTAACTTGATGGGTTGAGGTTGGCTGCCTTTATGGAGCACTGAAACGTGCAAGCCTTTCACAGCAACTTCAGCTCATTTTCTTTGGAATAGTGATCTTGTTACACTTTAAATGAAACTTGGGGAAAATACTAGACCATATATTTTTTTTGCTGAGTCAGAGTGACATGTAAGTCGACATATGTATTTTATTCCTACCTGCCATCTCCAAAGTCAAGGGACCCTAACTGGGAAACCTTATTTTCTGTAGGCACTCTACCAAATTTTGACATCTGGCACAGACACGGTTTAATACATACCCATCTTTCTCACTCACACGGTAGGTGGGGAACTCATCTCTGCTTACAAATAAGATACTCTTTCAAGTTTCTTAGTTATCCTCCTCTGAAGATATTTTCTCTTAAGTGTACTGTGTTACAGGAAGATTCCGCTGTGGTTGTGATTCATTAACTCTAGGCAATAATATATACGGTGTGAGAAGGACGGTAACATTTAATAGGGCAGATTGAAACTGACTGGAACTGCAAGACGATGGATGCCAAACAGTCTCCATGCGTGACCCTGAGCAAGTTATTGAACCTCTCCAAGCCATAAACTCTCTACACAATGCAAACACTGAATTATTCAGAGACATCCAGATAACTAACTCTATGCAGAAATTCCTACCTTGTGTCCCTGCTCTGGGTTAAGTTCTCCTTCTCCATCTTCCTGGAGTAGCCTTAGGAACTTGATCACTGGCCTTACTACATTATTTTTAAAGGTTCTGTGCACAGGCCTGTACCATGAGGATTTTTATCAGGTCCTACTCATCTGTTCATTATCCAAACAAAGCAAAGGGCGTAGAGCCACAGTAGGTGCTCAGTGAAGCTTTATGACACTGAATATTTCCCCATTTTCATTCCATTGATCTCACTGGTATGGGATTAACCACTGGTCTTTGCTGCTTCACTTACAGAGAAGGTGTATCGTTACATACCCATTTTAAACATCAATTCCTCTAAAAGCTCAGGAGAGTTCTCATGTCAATCAGAGTGTGTTGGTGAATCATAAAATGTGGAATTTAATTTGTACTAGAAAGACCGTATTATAATTATTCTTAATTCTGGCTGATTATATAGCTAAAGCCATACCATGCATAATGGATTTGGTTTGTGATATAAAATCTACGAAGTATATAAGTGACGGGAAGGGAGGGTCAAGGCCTGCCAGCCTCATGACAATCAGCAATTCACTTCAACCTGATCTTAGCGTAGACAAACTAGCAATCGAAGGATGATTTTGAATAAAAATAAGTATAAATCTGTTTCCTTATTGATGTTGAAGGAAAAGTGGGAAAACCTCAAAAATAAATACATGCCCTAGAGCAGTTTTGCAGGAGTGAAAACAGACCACTGATATAGCACGTTGAAATGGAAAAAAGAGATCAATTATTCAAAGTAATTTCAAGTCAATAATTCAGCCCGAATATACTGTGGGTTTGGCAAAGTCATCGGCACTCTGGGCAATGCAAAACTATAAAAGATTCAGTCCCTAACCTCACAAAGCTGGTCACCTAGGGAAATAAAGATACAAACTCAGGTCATTACAATACCCGACAGCCTGTAGAAGATGCTGGAGCAGAGGTTCAAAGTAATATAGAAACACAGACAAGGAGAAAAATTTCATTTGACCAAGGATTGAGGAGAGGACTGACAAAGAAAGTAACATTTATTTTTTAAAGTTTTTTAATTTATTTTTGAGAGAGAAAGAGAGAGAGAGAGAGAGAGAGAGAGAGCACGAATGGGGGAGGGGCAGAGAAAGAGGGAGAGAGGGAGAATCCCAAGCAGGCTCCATGCTGTCAGCGCAGAGCCGGATGTGGGGCTCGAACTCATGAAACTGCGAGATCATGACCTGAGCCGAAACCAAGAATCAGACGCTTGACCGACTAAGCCACCCAGGTGCCCCAAGAAAGTTAACATTTAAACTGGACATTCCCTCGAAAGACAGATAATATTTTGACAAGAAGATATGAGAAGGGATGGTACAGGCAATGGCTCAAGAGAGAAAGAAGCACATTGGAAAAGCAGAAGCAGTCAACTCAAGCAGAACTGAAGCAAAGGGTGCTGGATAGACTTGATGTTTATTGTTTGGGCTTGCCAGCATCTCTTACCTCTTTTTGCTTAGTAACGGTACCCTACAATATCTTTTGGAGTTGATATTTTACTTTCTGTTCCTTTCATTCAGTTGGAAGTGAACTGACTCCAGTAGGGAGTGCAAGACCCAGACCGGGCCAACTGATTCACAGAATACCCTTAGCCACAGTGATTAGTCAATGAGTGGACATGGCATCTACGCTAGTCTAATTAGAGTGAATACCTTGGATTCCAACTGAAGTTACTGGGAAAAGATGTACTCCCTTTACTACTATACTTGAATTTGGGGAGATTCAGCAGGTCACCAGGTAAAGCCTGATAACAAAGACAACACTGGTGAGGGCAGAGCTGAGTGGAGATGATTAAATCAAGCCAGGATAACATTGTTTCACCTCCCAGTTCAAGTCTGACTCAGGATTTTTTTTTGACATAAGCTCACAAATTCTCCCAATTTCACAGCCTCTTTGTGTTGAGTTTTCTGTCACTTGCATCGAAGTGGTCTCGTCTAATAGTCACAGAACAAGAGAATAAATGAGAAATGTCCAGAAAATTAGGGTCCAACTTGCGTCAGCTATCTGCCACATCTGTTTCTTTGTTACCCATCGCTCCCCACCAAAACACACAGGCTGCTTTCCTGAAGATTCCGACACTGCCGATGGGCTAGTAATGAAGGTGGAAAAGGTATGGACACAAGGCATCACTGGTCTTCTGGTGGGGCTCTGTACTTTTTCCATCTTTGCAGCAACTGGTTAACAAACAATCTTCTCCTGGATCCCGAGTGCCTCACTAATTTATTTTGAAAACTAGCAGAGCTGGTGCCACAACCATCCAGACTTCTCTGCAGGATACGATTTGCAAGAACAGCTTTGAATATAATTCTCTATCTTAGAAAACTACCATTTTATAGGCATACATACAGAAGTATACTACCTTGCTAAAAATAGCTTGCCCTCCGTTACGTTCAAAAAATACATATAAAAGGTCTTAAAAAGAAAGGCGAGGTTGATGGAAATGATGAAAAGTTCCTTTGAGCGGAGGATGGTAAGAGCCTTTAAAATGTTAATAACAATAATCCTCGCTGATTTTATAACATTCTATTTATTACTTCTTAAAACATTCACTGAATGCCTACAGTGCTAGATGTTTTGCCGATATAGATGAATCTGTTGTTTCAGCCCTCAAGGAACTCAGAGTTCTAGCAGGATAGATAAGACCATCTTCCCTTCCTTTATTCATTCAGCCAAAATGCCTGCCGCATGCCAAACACCGTTAGGTATTATGGATTGAACAAGAGCAAATACTAAACGCAGAAATTGGGCCAGAATTGGGAAGGCTTTGCATTGACAAAATGCCAAGGAACTGAGGAAAGTGACAGATTTATTGGTATGTGGTAGCCAAAATGCAGGCAAATCAGATGATGTCAGTTCTAGAAGAAGCAGGCTTCCACACTGCTTGGTGTTGTCACTCTTTAATGGACTATGACCCTGATATGGAGCTCTCCTTTTAACTTCTTATTTTGAGGGAACCCTCTTGCACTGCTGGTGGGAATGCAAACTGGTGTAGCTGTTCTGGAGAACACTATGGAGGTTTCTCAAAATGTAAAAATAGAACTACTCTATGATCCAGCAATTGCACTATTAGGTATTTACCCAAAGGATACAAAAGTACAGATTCGAAGGGGTACGTGAAATAATTGTGAATTCACGGGAAGGTGTAATGATAGTACATACAGGTCTTCTGTATCCTTCACTCAGTTTCCCTCAATAGCTACATCTTATATATAATACCAAAACCAGGGAATTGATATTGATATGGTGTGTGAGTATAGCTCTAGGTCATTTGGTCACCACGACATGGGCAGAGGTAGATGGAGAGAGAGAATCTTAAGTAAGCTCCATGCTCAGGACAGAGCTGGACGCAGGCTTCGATCCCATGACCCAGGGAACACGACCTGAGCCGAAATCAAGAGTTGGACACTCAACTGACTGAGCCACCCAGGTGCCCCTTGAGTTTCAGTAGTTATCCCCATATCCACCATTAATTAGTGTCCAAAGAGAGGTTACTTAATCCTCAGAGTTGCCACCAGGTAAGAAAACATCTAGTGACAAAACCAGGGAACAGTAGACAAAAGTATGTAGAGATCTAGTAAAGAGTCTGAGAAGAGCCAATTTAACAGTTCAACTTATCTAAGGGGATACTATCTTTCATATGGTGAAGCACCACTTTTGGGAACAATATTAACGGATCAAGGTATGTTTGTTTTTTGCACAATGCTCTCCACGGTCAGGGACCGGAGTCACACTGTGTGCATTATACATGCAGCTTCTTCACAGGGTTTTAGTAACTTAGAATAAAACTCTGGCCACTTCTCAAGGCAAAAGGGTCTAATCTTCAGGATACAGTTCTCCTGCGGAAAACCATGGTCTTGGACATCTGCTGAGTAACTCACAGAATCATTTGTGTATGTGGAAAGTCAGCCTACAGAGAGGACATCTTTCTGTGCCCAAAAAAGCACATGCTAAACATGAAAGAGATCATTATGAACTGGATTAATAGATGTATAGAGAAAGAAATTGAGAATCTGCCATTGGTAAGATTTGGCAACAGGTGCAGGATATTCACACCCTAATTTCTCATGAATGAGGAATGAACATCTGCTCAGAATAGCAATGGAAGAGAATATTCAGATCTCTACTAAATACACTTGCAACAACAGGAGCCACGGGACCACATAACCGAGACGGTTTTTTTCTGTATCCGTTTATGTGGTAGTTATACTTCACTAACTCTGAATTGAGCAGTATTCTACAGCAAAAGTTACAATTCTGGCTGTGCATTCTGATCACCATGGGAATCTACTTAAAATGCTGATACCCGTTTCACATTTCAGGAGCACCGAATCAGACCATTCCAGAGTGATGTTCTAGAATAGGCATTGTTGCAAAGCTCATCCACTGAGTCCATCATGCAGCCAAGTCTGGAAACCACTGCTCTAAATGTTGTTTGGTAGAATATGTCCAGAACTAAATTTACCTTGGCCCTCCTTCATCCTCAGTCCACTAGCCATTCCTCCTTCGATATGTATATTTCTTAAATCTGTTTCCTTCTCTCGGGCCTTCCTGCTACTGCCTTAGTGCTGGGCATATGAACTTGGACTGTAGCGGTAGTTAGTTTCAGTCTTGCATCCACAGTGTATTGACACATTACATCGCAAACCTCCATCCATGGATGGGCCTCACAACAGCCTTGCTTGGAACGAGAACTCTACTACTGTAGAGATCCTGGTGAGGAGAGGAAACAGGTGTGATGAGATAGCAGTGAGAGAACATAGTGTGTTGTGGGACAAGGGGCACGAGTAAAGCAGAAATGTGGCAAATCGGGTATTTGATTTGATGTCTGATTTCCTCAAGAAATACTGATTTCCTGGCACAAAAACAGACACTCAGATCAATGGAACAGAACAGAGAACCCAGAAATGGACCCACAAACATCTGGCCATCTAATCTTTGACAAAGCAGAAAGAATACCCAGTGGAATAAAGACAATCTCTTTAGCAAGTGGTGCTGGGAAAACTGGACTGCGACATGCAGAAGAATGAACCTGGACCACATTCTTACCCCATCCACAAAAATAAACTCAAAATGGATGAAAGACTTAAAAGTAAGACAGGAAGCCATCAAAATCCTAGAGGAGAAAGCAGGCAAAAACTTCTTTGACCTTGGCCGCAGCAACTTCTTACTCAACACGTCTCCAGAGGCAAGGGAAACAAAAGCAAAAATGAACTATTGGGACCTCATCAAAATAAAAAGCTTCTGCACAGCGAAGGAAACAATTAGCAAAACGAAAAGGCAACCGACGGAATGGGAGAAGATATTTGCAAACGACATATCAGATAAAGGGTTAGTATCCAAAATCTCTAAAGAACTTACCAAACTCAACATCCAAAAAACAAATAATCCAGTGAAGAAATGGGCAAAAGACATGAATAGGCACTTCTCCAAAGAAGACATCCAGATGGTCAACTGACACATGAAAAAATGCTCCACATCACTCATCACCAGGGAAATACAAATCAAAACCACAATGAGATACCACCTGACACCTGTCAGAATGGCTCACATGAACAACTCAGGCAACAACAGATTTGGCGAGGATGCAGAGAAAGAGGATCTCTTTTGCACTGCTGGTGGGAATGCAAGCTGGTGCAGCCACTCTGGAAAACAGTATGGAGGTTCCTCAAAAAACTAAAAATGGAACTACCCTACGACCCAGCAATTGCACTACTAGGTATTTATCCAAGTGATACAGGTGTGCTGTTTTGAAGGGGCACATGTACCCCAATGTTTATAGCAGCACTATCGACAATAGCCAAAGTATGGAAAGAGCCCAAATGTCCATTGACGGATGAATGGATAAAGAAGATGTGGTATATATATATACAATGGAGTATTACTCGGCAATCAAAAAGAATGAAATCTTGCCATGTGCAACTACATGGATGGAACTGGAGGGTATTATGCTAAGCAAAATGAGTCAGTCAGAGAAAGAGAAAGATCATATGACTTCACTCATAGGAGGACTTTAAGACACAGAACAGATGAACATAAGGGAAGGGAAGCAAAAATAATATAAAACAGGGAGGGGGATAAAACGTAAGAGACTCTTAAATACGGAGAACAAACAGAGGGTTACTGGAGGGGTTGTGGGAGGGGGGATGGGCTAAATGGGTAAGGGGTATTAAGGAATCTATTCCTGAAATCATTGTGGCACTATATGCTAACTAACTTGGATGTAAATTAAAAAAAGAAAAGAAAAAGAAAAATTGAAATTTAAAAAAAAGAAGAAATACTTATTTCCTTGCAATGCATGGGGATGTTAGAGTTGTATTTAAATATGACTTGTCATGTCCATACTGAAAATGTTTCACTAACCCGATGCCCCACTGACCTGTTTATACATTCTAGATCTTTGCCTGATACTTCATGCGTTGTGTGATTTGCCCCTGACTGTCTCCCTTCCTTCGTCTTCACCTGTTGGTATGCTTTTTCCTTCAGTAATATTGAACTTTTTAAAATTTCATCAATATACCATGTTGTTCTATACTCTCTGCCTTGGCACGTACTGTTTCTTCTGCTTGAAACATTCCTATTCTTCCTTCAAATTTTCAATTCAGAGGCCAGCTCCTCGGAGACACTACCCCCAAACAGCCTAACACCCGACAGATATAAACATTTCCTCTTTTGTTTCGCCTGTATTTTGTAGACACTTCTACTCTGACCATAATCATTAAACTAATCATTAGTTTATGTGCCTATATCCCTACTACATGATCAGTTCCTTGAAGCTGTGTTTTTTTTTTCTGCTTTATTTTCCATATCCTTAAATATTTTTGAATCATGAATTAAAATTTAATTGCTGCCAAATATTCCATATTTTATGACTATCCCCCAGTTTCTGGAATTTTAGGATTATTCCTATTTTCTCTTTTATAAATAATGCCACAAAATACATCTTTATAAATAAGTATTTGACTCTTTCAGTGTATATTCCTTTTGGGAATATTTATAGAATTTGGATTGATGCATCAATAAATACGGACTATAAGACCCTTTGATTCAGACTGTCAAAGAGCTCTAAAGAAAAAGTGTACATTGTGAACTCCCATCAGGAGTGTGTTAGATCTTCCCACATTTAATAGAATTCACAGATCCTCTTCTATTTTCTATTGACACATTCATCCTCGCACAATCATGTAGTGCCATACCTCTAAATACAGTTTATTTAGAAATGTTTGTGTGTCCTATACAACTCCTGACTCATACATTCAATGGCCTATTTGACATCTCCACAGAATTCATCAAAAAGTAACTGAAATGTGAGGCAACTGGGTGGCTCAGTTGGTTAAGCTTCTGACTCTTGATTTCAGCTCAGGTCATGATCTCACGGTTCATGAGATCGAGTCCCATGCTTGGACTCTTCTCCATGCTGATAGCACGGAGAAAACAATGTACTCAGTACTGTGAAAACAATGAAACACTGATGAAAGAAATTGAGGAGGACACAAAGAAATGGAAAGACATTCCATGCTCATGGATTGGAAGACCAAATATTGTTACAATGTCTATACTACTGCAAGCAATGTACACATTGAATGCAATCCCTGTCAAAATACCAATAGCATTTGTCACAGAACTAGAACAAACAATCCAGTTGTATGGAACCACAAAAGACCCCGAAGAGCTAAAGCAATCTTGAAAAAGGAAAGCAAAGCCGGAAGCATCACAATTCTGGACTTCAAGTTATATTACAAAGCTGTAGTGATCAAGACAGTATGGCACTGGCCCCAAAGTAGAAACATAGGCCAATAGAACAGAATAGAAAACCCAGAAATAAACCCACAAGTATACGGTCAATTAATCTTCAACAAAGCAGGAAAGAATATCCAGTGGGAAAAAGACAGTCTCTTCAATAAATGGTGCCAGGAAAATTGGATGAAACTGGACCACTTTCTTACACTATATACACAAGTTCAAAATAAATGAAAGACCTAAGTGTGAGACAGGAAACCATCAAAATCCTAGAACAGAACACAGGCAGTGACTTCTTTGACACTGGCTGTAGCAACTTCTTTTCTAGATACATCTCCAGAGGCAAGGGAAACAAAAGCAAAAATAAACTATCGGAATTACATCAAAATAAACAGCTTCTGCACAGTGAAGGAAACAATCAACAAAACTAAAAGGCAATCTGTGGAATGAGAGAAGATACCTGCAAATGACATATCGGATAAAGGGCTAGTATCCAAAATATGTAAAGAACTTATAAAACTCAACAGCCAAAAGACAAATAATCCAGTTAAGAAATGAGCAGAAGACATGAATAGACACTTTCCAAAGACATACAGATAGCCAACAGACACATGAAAAGATGCTCAACGTCACTTATTGTCAGGGAAATACAAATCAAAACTACAATGAGATATCACCTCACACCTGTCAGAATGGCTAAATCAAAAACACAAGAGGGGCGCCTGGATTGCTCAGTCGGTTAAGCGGCCAACTTCAGTTCAGGTCACTATTACAGTTTGTGAGTTCGAGCCCTGCATCAGGATCTGTGCTGACAACTCAGAGCCTGGAGCCTGCTTCGGATTCTGTGTCTCCCTCTGTCTCCTCTGCTCGCACCCTGTGTCTCTCTCTCTCAAAAATAATAAACGTTAAAAAATAAAAAAACACACACACAAGAAACAACAGGTGTTGGCGAGGACGTGGAGAAAGGGAAAAACCCTTTTGCACTGTTGGTGGGAATGCAAACTGGTGCAGCCACCGTGGAAAACAGGGTGGAGGTTCCTCAAAAAGTTAAAAATGGAACTTTCCTATGATCCAGTAATCACACAACTGGTTATTTGCCCCAAAGACTACAAAAACACTAATTCAAAGGGATATATGCATCCGTATGTTTATGGCAGCATTATTTATAATAGTGAAGATATAGAAGCGGTCCGTGTCCACCGACAGAGGAACAGATAAAGAAGAGGTGGTGTATACACAATAGGATATTATTCAGCCATAAAAAAGAAGGAGATCTTGCCATTTGCAACAACACGGATGGAGATAGAGAGTATAATGCTAAGAAAAATAAAGCAGAGAAAGAGAAATACCATATGATTTCACTCACGCGTGGAATATAAGAAACAGAACAAGTAAGCAAAGGCAAAAAATGAGAGGGAGAGAGTCAAAGCAAGAGACAGAATTTTAATTATAGAGAACAATCTGATGGCTACCAGAGGGGAGGAGGGCAGGGAGATGGGTTAAATAGGTGATGGGGATGAGGGAGGGCACTTGTGATGAGCACTGGGTGATGTAGGGAAGTGTGAATCATTATATTGTACACCTGAAACTAATATTATACTCTATGCTAACTAACTGGAATTAAAATAAAAACTTAAAAAAAATAAAATAAACTTCCAGAGCACAGATCAACAGTCACTAATATGTCCTTTTAGCTTTAAATGGTTTGATTTTGTCCACTAAATTACTTGATCTGCCCGATTTTGTTATAAAGTACAAGAATTATCTATATGTCTGTTTTCAAATAGTTCATTTAATTAATTATTGAGTAGGCTCTAATTATCTATGATTTTCACATATTTCTCATAAACTGAATTCATGCGTGTGTGTGTGCGTGTGTGTGTGTGTGTGTGTGTGTGTGTGCGCGGCAGCGGAGGTGGTGGTGGTGGTTATAGTAGCGGTTGTAGTGGTAGTGATAGTGAGGTGCACAGACTCTGGAGTAGGTAAAGTGGATTGGATTATTAGGCCAACCATTTAATAGTCATGGGACTGTGGATATGTTCCCTAAATTCTTTGTGCCTTAGTTCCTTGCATATACAATGGGGATAACAATAGTCCTGGATCATAATGTTAGATGTGGATTAAAAGGGAGATAAGATGTATGGCAGAAGCTGCTAGCTGTCCTACCTTTATCCTTCCTGTTTTTCCAATGGATGGGACATTTAATGGTCTCTAGGGTGCTCCTGGGACAGGGAATGTGGGGCGTTTGGCAGAGCCCTGGCTAATGGAACCAACAAAGGTGCCCATCACCTAGGCAGGATGGCTGCCTCAGGGCCTGGCTGAGGACAGAGCACTGTCCTGGGAGAGGTCTGCTAGCTGGTACTGGATGGCTTCCCATCCAGCATGTGAGTCACCTTGCTCTGCTGGGACTCGATTTGGGGGCAGCGGCTGACCGAGGTGCCGTAGACTGGCAGGCTGCTCATGCTGGGGCTGGACCGGTGAGTCCAGGGGCGGCCGGAAGTCCGTAGGGTGGCCACACAGCCTGCAGACGCCCTCCAGCTCGGGAGCAGTTTTCTTCCTGCTCAGCCGGTGTCACTCCTCTGGGGACTCATGGGCACGAGGGCAGGCCCGCTCTCCCCTTCTTTTTGTAAAATATGTATTTTTTTAAGTTTGCTATTTATTTTGAAAGAGAGAGAGAGCATGAGCAGGAGACGGGCAGAGAGAGAGGGGCAGAGAGGGAGGGAGAGAGAGAATCCCAAGCAGGCTCCCCACTGTCAGCACAGAGCCCAGTGCGGGGCTTGCTCCCATGAACCTGACATCACGACCCGAGTCAAAAGCAAGAGTCGGATGCTCAACCTCAACCGACTGAGCCACCTAGGCACCCCCCCACCCCCACCCCTTCTTGAAGCCTACATTAGGTTACTTTTTTCCAGCCGCTCATCCAGTCAGGCACGGCCACGAGACAAACTTGTCTCCAGAGTAACAAGAGTGGAAGCGACGTATGAAACTTCCACATGTGGCCCATCTAAACTTCCTCCATGCTCTTTGGCTGATGTGTGCTGTTTGATGACCCTGTCAATTCTTATACCATTATCACAACTTTTTTTTATATAATATTTTGAATACCATAAACTATACTGTGTTCCTTATATATCTCATAGAGTGCCACTTTATTACTTTTCTATAAATATCTTGGGGGTTTTCCAAATAGATTTTAGAATCATTTTGTCAAATGAAAAGAAATACAAAGGGGGCCCTGGGTGGCTCAGCTGGTTAAGCATCTACCTTTGGTTCAGGTCATGATCTCGGGGTTCATGAGTTTGAGCCTGCGGATGCTGCCTGTCGTCAGTGTGGAGCCCGCTTCGGATCTTCTGTCCTCTCTCTTTCTGTCCTCCTCCCCCCACCGCCCGACTCTCTCTCTTTCTCTCAAAAATAAACAAACATAAAAAAAATAAAAGGAACACGAAGCATTTTCAGTTGGGTTGTTATTAAACCACTGAATTAAATTGGTGATAATTAATATTTACTTTATTCATTTCCCCAATGTAATAAGCGGTCTATATCTACTTATATGCTTCTTTTAGAGAAATAAACGTGCTTTTATTAAGTTCATTTCTAATATTTTTGTAATTATTCTGAATAAGATTATTGTCTCATACTTAATGTTGTAAAAGATTATTACCCACATAGAATTACCAATCTCTCACATATATATAATATTATATAATTGCATGTGTAGCAGAAGCTGTTAGCTGTCCATCAAAATCCACCTTCCCTGGGGCGCCTGGGTGGCTCAGTCGGTTAAGCGGCCGACTTCGGCTCAGGTCATGATCTCACGGTCCGAGAGTTCGAGCCCTGCGTCGGGCTCTGTGCTGACAGCTCAGAGCCTGGAGCCTGTTTCAGATTCTGTGTCTCCCTCTCTCTGACCCTCCCCCATTCATGCTCTGTCTCTCTCTGTCTCAAAAAAAAAAAAAAAAAAAAAAAATCTACCTTCCCTTTCTTCAAGCCCACAGTCAGATTACATTTTCCCAGTTAAGCATGACCAGAGAACTAAATTGCATCCAAAGGAATAGGAAAGATGTATGTATGTATGTATGTATGTATGTACATATGTATGTGTATATATGTGTGTATGTGTGTGCCTATATTTATAGACATATTATATAATCTGTATCTCTATATGTATTATCTCTAAGATACGCATATATCCAATATATATATAAATATGTAGACATAGCCGTGTTATAGATATGTGTGTGCATGACATGACCACTTTATTGAGTTTTCATCATTTGTTAATTTCTTAAAAATTTTTTAAGGTTTGTTTATTTTTGAGAGACAGAGAAAGAGAGCAAGACAGAAAGAGACAGAGCGTGAGCAGAGGAGGGGCAGAGTGCGAGGGAGACACAGAATCCGAAGCAGGCTCCAGGCTCTGAGCGGTCAGCACAGAGCTGATGCGGGGGTCCAACCCATGAAATGCGAGATCATGACCAGAGCTGAAGTTGGATGTTTAACCGACTGAGCCACCCAGGTGCACCTCTGTTAATTTTTATAGTATTATAATTTTTAATTGGTTATCTTAGCTTCACTAGTTCTATGACTCTCAGTAATTTATCTCTTTCTATACTTCCATGTTCCAACTTTCCGCAATGACTAAAATCTATGGAACAGTACTAAGCATTAGAACTGATAGGAGGGGCACCTGGGTGGCTCAGTCCGTTAAGCGTCCAACTTCAGCTCAGGTCATGATCTCACCGTGTGTGGGTTCGAGTCCCGCATCGGGCTCTGTGCTGACAGCTTGGAGCCTGGAGCCTGCTTCCGATTCTGTGTGTCTCTCTCGTTCTCTGCCCCTCCCCCACTTGTGCGTATGCACTCACGCACGCTCTCTCTCAAAAATAAACAAACATTAAAAATAAAGAACTGATAGGAGATATTGTTATATTGATCCTGATGCTAATGGAATATGAATACCTCTATGGTTTCAGTATGACGCTGGCTTTTTAAGAATCACATATTTTTAATCTTACTAGCAATAGATTTATATTTTCTGGTTTTCTATTTAGGATTCTACTTCAAGAGTGGTCTTTAGTTTTTTGTGCTTAAAGAGATTTGATATCAAGCTTGTATTATAATTTGAAAACAAATTGAGAAATTTTATGTACTCTTCTATGATTTCAAACATTTTATTTATTTAAAAAAAATTTTTTTTAACGTTTATTTATTTTTGAGACAGACAGAGCATGAACAGGGGAGGGTCAGAGAGAGGGAGACACAGAATCCAAAAGAGGCCCCAGGCTCCGAGCTGTCAGCACAGAGCCCGACGCGGGGCTCGAACTCACGGACTGCGAGATCATGACCTGAGCCGAAGTCGGCCGCTTAACCGACTGAGCCACCCAGGCGCCCCATGATTTCAAACATTTTATAGAGTAAAGTACAAATGAATCACCCATAAAGCTTTCCATTCTAGAACTTTTTGGTTTCAGGTTTTTTTAAAACTTTCTTCCATAGTTATTGATGTATTAGTATTTTCTATCTTTTGAGAATTTTAGTCATTTATATATTCTGAGAAAATTACCCACTTCAGTTAGATTTTATGATTTGTAAGCCTACAAATGAACACAGAATTCTCTCCCTCCCCCCCTTTCTATTTTCATTTCTGTGGTTATGCCATAAAAACTAATGTCTACATATTGTAGGTCTTCTTTCTTCATCATTATACTTGGCAGAAATTCTGCTGACTTTATTGCCCTCCATCTCAAATTGTTTTGATTATTCATTCATTAAATTTTAAGTCTTTCTGCCTGTTTCTGAATGTTTTACTCACTTCCTCAAACGTTTTGAGGAAAAATTTGGGGAGGGCTAGTTTCTTTTCTCCACCTCTCTAGCTTATAACAATTGGGCAACATTACACGAATGAAAATGTAGATGGAGTCACAATATAGCAACTCATACGCAGTTAAGGATGTATTACACAGTGCTTCAGAGTCTCCTATCCTTTTCCTGATATAAACTTACATAGTCGGTTATGCAGACAGCCCGATGTGGGGCTCGAATTCATGAAGCGTGAGGTCATGACCTGAGCCGAAGTCGGACGCTTAACCACTGAGCCACCCAGGCGCCCCAAAGTACATACTTTTAAAGGGCATCCACGTTTAAGGTAAGAGAGAAGGAGGGACATACATGTACTTGATGCTTGGCTTCTCCTGTGACTCCGTCACTGCTTAACATGGCCCCACTGGGTATTGGGACCTCCTTGTCTTTTGCAGACACGTATCTTTTCCTCTGCTGGGGAGGCCGGGGCCATGGGCTTTAGAATGGGGCCAGAAAGGTCCACTCCAACACTTCATCATTCTGGGAAGTGCCATGGGCTCTGGAATTGGACTACATGTGTGGTGTTGACGGCTGACAGGTTAGAGCTGAGTGCCTCCTGGTCATTCCTTTCAGTGGGAAGGAGCTTTTATTCCCAAGGTCACACTCACTCCCTGAGGGCAACCCAAATCCAAAGTTGGGCAGATGTAAGGGTATAAAGGTGTTCAGCTTCTGTGCCTCAATTTGAGACAAACATGGAGGGCCATCCCAGATCCAGACCTCCCTGTGGCCTTGACTGTGGCAGAGCAGCTACAGTTGAACTTCATCTACCTGATCCTCCTTCACCGTTTCATAGGTTGCGAGAGTACTTACCGATAAGCTTCCTATATGCAAATCTCTGCCACAGAGTCTGTTCCTGGGGAACTCAACCCAAGCCAAATGTGTACTGGAAATACTAGACCCCGACCCCAGAGATTCCGATTTAATTGCTCTACGATAAAGTTTAAGCATTTTAAAAACTCCCCAGATAATTCTAACGTGCAGCTAGGGATGCAAACCACTGTCTTAACCCATTGAGCTTAGTAATGAAGCATATGGTGTGGCCATTCCCCTTGAGACAGTAAACTAGTCATCTATCAGGGCAGTGCTGTTCCAACCGTGATGAGGTAGCTCACCCCTGCATCTTTAGTATCAACTATTCCTATTTCATGTATCTTCCTGGGACCAGTGGTGAAGACAGTTCAAATTTTTGTCCTCAGAAGACTATAAAGTGGGTCAGAATAAGACATTAATAAAATTAACTTCAAGGCTGCATTGTACCCTAGGCAGAATATTTTATCTTTATTCTATTTTCCATTTCAAATTATGCCTATCTGCATTGTTTAATAGAACTCACCAGAGATTATGCAATTAGCCCAAATAATTACAACGCGAAGGATGCCCCAAATTTGAATACTCTGAACCCCCCCTCAATTATTTCTTTCCCAGAGAGAAATTAAAGAACAAAAATGAAATCTCCTTGAATTAAAAGTTCAAAGAAATTAAACTTCAAAATGTTGGCACTTCCAAATGTCTTACTCCTCTAGATCACAGTCAGAGGGCTCTAGTGCAAGGGCGTGTGTAGAGATGGGTTTCCTCCTTCAGCATCTGGAACGAATTTCCTCTGGAAACGTGTGCTTTAATACCACCTCCAAAGTTTGAATAATCCAACTTCCTATCTCTCATGTGTTTCCCTTTTCCAAAGCATTTCAGTACCAGGCCCACATCAGGAGCATTTAGGAATCAGGAATATAAATCTAGCCACACATAAGTTCCCCCAAGCAACAGTATGTTTCGAGAACCTGGTGTTTTGTATGTTACCAGGGCCCACTTCTGTTACCAACCAGACAAAAGCAGATGCCGTTAGCGTAAAAGAAGTAGACATAAGAAGCATAAGAGATGAAAAGGATAATGCAATTATTATTTTTGTGCTTTGTTATTTGATTACTGTTGAAGATGAATATCTTCTCATAAGTTAATTACCTTATTATTATGTGACTGTCCACAACTTGAAGTACATAATTTACACATAGAGCGTACTTAAGTGCTTTAGGGCGCTGAGAAAACCATAACAACTTTGTGAACTGGTTAGTTGTTGATTTATAAAACTGTACTCCTCTCCAATAGGAAATTAACCTGCTCTAAGAATCTTCTGCCTAAAAAACTGTATGGTGGTATTGACTAGCCAGAAGCCTTGTTAACCATATACCGTAAAGGAAGTCGAACACAAACATGCTAAAATGAAACTGCATCCAACGTTTCTAAGAAGCTGAAAACTCCCAAGTATAAATATGCTTTAAATGCGAACAGTCAAGGCTTACTGTTGGAAGCTGTTCACTAGTACCGAAGAAGCAGGTCATCAGTTCATGCTACTTCTTTGTATCTAGTTAAGTTTCTCCTGTGCTTTGCTCAACCTCAACCTACCCTCATATTAATTTAATCCGATTGTCTTAGGTGTCCTCCACACTCTTTTTTTTTTGAAGTTTATTTATTTATTTTGAGAGGCGAGGGGGAGAGAGAATCCCAAGCAGGCTCCACGCTAACAGTGCAGGGGTCCATCTCACAAACGGTGAGATCATGACCTGAGCTGAAATCAAGAGTTGGACATGTGACCGACAGAGCCACTCAGGCTCCCCTTCCTCAGACATTCTTAATTGCGGCTCTCCTGAAATCAATCTGTTCATATGGGAAACATTAGAAACCTACACCCAAGTAGCAGGCAGAATTTGAAATGTGTCTCACCATTACATGCCATCATCTAATACACCAAGAGGGAAACCCTCAACAATTCTGGATACACCTAGAAATAACTTGTACTTACCCTCACTTAGCTAATCTGGTCTCTATTTCTACCTTATTTTCTGACAGTCCAATTCCCCATGGGTTATGGAAACCCTGAACACCTTTTCCTCGAGGGACAGATTCTTGATTCCTGTGTGATAGCTGCTTACAATGTCTGATGGGATTCCCATAGTTACTCCTAATAGTTTGGAACTCCTTGGATACAACCACTTCCAAGGAACCACACTCGAACAAACAACATTCCTTCTGGCTGTCCCAACAGTGAGATTTCACAGTCTCAGTCCAGATTTTGGGTTTACTTGCTGCTACTACAGAACATCTCTGCCCGCCTCCCAACGCGCGCGCACGCGCGTGCACACACACACACACACACACACACGTCTATCTCCATTTATATGCAGAAATGCTTTTGCTCTGTAAGTGGTGGAAGAGGGAGAAAGTTTTGATGAGAGATTTATGTGAGGAGGTATAACCACTATGGGTTTATTTCAGTGTTTTTAGTGACTAAACCAACCCCTTATATGGTTGTACTGTAATTTATTTGATGGGCATTTACTTTGTTTTCAGGGTTTTTTTTTTTTTTGTGAACAATATTAAAATGAACACCCTATTACTTATGCTTTTATATACTAGGGGGATTGCTGAGTAAAAGGACATATATAAATATCAGGGTAAGTATATATAAGAGCAAATATAAACGCAAATGTGAATACAAATATAAATCACCAGATTGCTTTCCAAACTATTTGTAATGTTTCACATCTCTACTATCACTGGGTAATTTTTCTAATATTATCCACTGAATGGGTACAAAATAGCATTTGTTACTTTAATTTAGATTTCCTAACTACAAGTAAAATTTGATCATCTCTTCATGTATCTGTTAGCCATTGGGTCTGCTCTTTTGTGAAGTGTCTATTAATCGTTTTTTGCCCATCTTCCTTTTGTATTATCTTTTCCATACCACTTCCTGGTAGCTCTCTGTACACTGTAGCATTTTATTTGTTTCTATAATTTGTCTATGAATTTTGTTTGTGGTGTTTCTGCAATCAAAATTTCTAATTGTCTTGTCAAATATGTTTATCTTTGGTTTCATAGCCTTTTGGTTTCCAGTCTTGGTTTAAAAGCCTCCATGAATCCCAAATTACAGATTTAATTTCATTTGTTCTCGTACAAGATTTTATGGATTGATTACATATGTAACTGGAATTTATTTGGGAGTATAAGATAAAGACCCACTACCAATAGCTTCCAGGTGGATTGCCAAATGTACTAGGACTGTTAAACAATTCTTTTCGGACAGAATCAAACAATGTACAACTGTTATGTATTAAAATCTCATAGATACTAATATATATCTCTGTACTCTTAGTATGTTCTAGTGATAGGTTTTTCTGTTTCTTTACCAAAACCTATTGATTTCATTATAGAGACTCTATATCATGTTCTTACATGTATTAAGGAAATAGTTTTCACTTCTCTTTTTATTTTTATTGGTTATTTTGGAGCATATATAATCATAAAAATTTAAGATCATTTCATAAATTTCCCAAAATAAATCTGCTGGGATCCAATATTAATTGCATTAAATTTACACATTAACTTCAGAAATTAACATTTAATGGTTGTAAATCTTCTACAGGGAGACGGTGACATAAATGTTGTCCACACAGTTGCTTATAGTTAAGAAGAATGAATTAGATCTATATATATTTATGTAGATGAAATTTATATATGAGTTTAACAAATATTTGGGAAAAGTTTGCAATTAGCAAGAATCGCGCCTCAGATAAACCTCATTGGCTACGATATTGCCACTGCATAAAGCTAGTTTAACAAATATTTCTAATGTATAGCAAAGCATTAACATCTGGCCAATATAGATGGTGGGTACACAGATTATATTCATTTCTGCAATTTTCTGCAAGTTTGAAGTACCTCATAATTTATTCATTACTTTTTAAGTGCATTTATTTTTGAAGTTCAGAAATCTCACTGGTATATGGCGAAGCGTTTGTTGTTTTCTTTCACACTGCTGGCTCTTACTGTATTCTTTTGAGCTGAAAACTCAAGCTTTTTCTTTATTTTTTTTTAATGTTTATTTAGTTTTGAGAGAGAGAGAGAGAGAGACAGAGTGTGAGTGGGAGAGGGGCCGAGAGAGAGGGAGACATAGAATCGGAAGCAGGCTCCAGGCTCTGAGCAGTCAGCACAGAGCCTGACCTGGGGCTCAAAACCACGGAACTTCGAGATCATGACCTGAGCCCAAGTCCGACACTTAACCAACTGAGGCACCCAGGTGCCCCGGAACATTCAAGTTTTTATTCAGCATGGGGATACTTTTCTTCTAAGGTTCTTCCTCTGTTAGTTCTTCCTTCTCTCTATCACTTGTATCTATTAGACTATCTGGCTCTACTATTTATCTTTTCTTTACTCATTATTACTGTATTGACATTTTTATACTTAAAAAAAATTATTTTAAGTTTATTTATTTATTTTGAGGGAGAGAGAACCAGTGGGGGACAGGCAGAGAGAGAGGGGGGCAGAGGATCTGAAGCAGGCTCTGTGCTGACAGCAGAGAGCCCCACGCGGGGCTCAAACTCACGACACATGAGATCACAACCTCAGACAAAGTCTAACACTTAACCGACCGAGCGACCCACGTGCCCCAACATTTTTACACTGATGCTAACTGAATGTTGCATTTCAGCAAGCATTTATCCAAGAAATCTTTATTTATACTTTTCTGATATCTTTTCAATTCTAATCTAGAATTTGCCTCAGTGTGTTTCATCTTTTCTCCACTAAACGTGTTTTGATTCTGTACCAAATGTTCAGTGTTATTCCCCCTACTTCAAGCTGCTAGTTTCCCCTTAAACGTGAGGCAATTATACTACCTGCTTCTTTGTGGGCCTAAAACGTTCTCCCTGCTTATTAGTCAGCTAGAATGAGTTTCTTCGGCATCTCTATGTGTCCATCTGCCAGAGTCTCATAGGCAACGCTGGGTCAGTAGCTAGTGAGGCACAGTGAGCAGCAGGGGAACATCTCTCTCATTGGTAATATAGCAGATTAGTACAAGTCAGCTGGAAGGCCCGAATACCAGCTCACGGCAACATAACTTCTAGGGCTGGAAGCAGACAGCAGTCAAGGTTAATTCCTACCTACCATCTAGGTGTGTCGAACAGATACACTCTGGCCACACGCAGGTCTTCAGTTAGCAAATCCTCCCAGAGAGATAGGAGTCCTCCCAAGCAAAATATTCCTCATTCTTGTTCCATCCCTTCACTACGACAAATAGTGAAATAGAACCTTTCTTCCAATGGATCAGATCTATGAGATATGAACAAGAAGCTCAGCAGGGAGACCAAACTTTGCTGACCTGCTTTAGTACAGTTAAAAAGACAACATTTAGGGGCACCTGGGTGGCTCAGTCCATTAATCGTCCAACTTTGGCTCAGGTTATGATCTCACGGTTCCTGAGTTTGAGCCCCACAATGGGCTCTCTGCTGTCAGTGCACAGCCTACTTCAGATGCTCTGTCTCCTTCTCTCTTTGCACTTCCCTGCACTCTCTCTATCTCTCTCAAAAATAAATAAACATTTAAAAAAGAGCATGTGACATCCAGATACTTACGCCAGCCTAAGCAATAAATATAAATTATTGCTGTCAAGTAACAACTCAAGAGGTAATTTGTGGGAATCTGGGCACAAGTAGAGCTCCTCCAGGGACCAGGTCAAAACTCTATCTGAGTCTCTTAAACAAATGGTGTTGAGAACACTGGGCAGCTACATGCAAGAGAATGAAACTGGACCGGTTTCTTACATCATTCACAAAAATAAATTCAAAATGAGTTAAAGACCTAAATGTGAGACGTGAAACCGTAAAAATCCTAGAAGAGAAGACAGGCAGTAATTTCTCTGATATTGGCCATAGCAACATTTTTCTAGATCTGTCTCTTGAGGTAAGGGAAATAAAAGCAAAAATAAACTATTGGGTCTATATAAAAATAAAACGCTTCTCGGGTTCCCGGGTGCTCAGTCAGTTAAGCGTCTGACTCTTGATTTCAGCTCAGGTCGTGATCTCACCAATCTCTCTCTCCCTCTCTCTCTGCCCCTCCCCTGCTCTCTCTCTCAAAATAAATTAAACATTTTTATAAAATTAAAAAATAATGAAAAGCTTCTGCACAGTGAAGGAAACAATCAACACAACTAAAAGGTAACCTACTAAATAGAAGATATTTGCAAATGACATATCTGATAAAGGGTTAGTATCCAAAATATATAAAGAACTGATACAACTCAATACCCTTAAACCAAATAATCCAATGAAAAAATGGGCAGAAGACATGAACAGAAATTTCTCCAAAGAAGATATCCAGATGGCCAATAGACACATGAAAAGATGTTCCACATCGCTCATCATCAGGGAAATACAAATCAAAACTACAATGAGGTATCACCTCACCCATGTCAGAATGGCTAAAATCAACAACACAAGCAACAACAGGTGTTGGTGAGGATGCAGAGAAAGGGGAACCGTCTCGCACTGTTGGCGGGAATGCAAACTGGTTCAGCTACTCTGGAAAACAGTAGGGAGGTTCCTCAAAAAGTTAAAAATAGAACTACCCTGTGATCCAGTCATCACACCACTGGGTATTTACCTAAAGAATACAAAAAGACTAACTCAAAGGGGTATATGCACCCTGATATTTATAGCAGTATTATCTGCAATAACCAAATCATGAAAATAGCCCATGTCTATCAACTGATGAATGGATAAGCAAGAAGTGGTATAAAAATACAATGGAATATTAATGAGCCATCAAAAAGAATGAAATCTTGCCATTTGCAATGACATGAATGGAGCTGGAGAGTATAAGGCTAAGCTAAATAAGTCAGAGAAAGAGAAATACCGTATGATTTCACTGATATGTGGAATTTAAGAAACAAAACAAACGAGAAAAGGGGGGAAAAGAGAGACAGAGAGGCAAACCAAGAGACAGACTCTTAACCATAGAGGACAAACTGATGGTTACGAGAGGGGAGGTGGGGGATGGGTGAAATAGGCGATGGGATTCAGGAGGGCACTTGCTGCGATGAGCAGCGGGTGATGTATGGAAGTGTCGAATCACTATATTGTACTCCTGCAACTAACATAACTGTGTATGTTTACGCCGGAATTAAAATGAAAAAACTTAATAAAAAATGTATCTCGGGGTTGATTTCCCTTCACAGAGTACCCAGCATAGAAGCCAGGAATACATGGGCACCTTGTAGATTTCATTCTATGGGCGTCTCCTCAGATGACAATGCTTGACACGGACACAGACATGACCATGGGAGGTACCGTCATCAGCGAATTTCTCCAGGAGGCTTTTCCAGCAGTGGACGTAAGCGAGTAGGAAACAGAACAAGAAAGCAAGATCGAGGTGGATACTATGCAGTGAACAGAGCTTCCAGACAGTCAGACTTGGTTGTGATTACACATGAGAAATCCTTCTTTGAGAACCTGCAGAAACAACTGAGGTACATTGTGGGCAAGAGGACCAATCATGTTGTTTGTATCTAGGCACTAGATATTTGGGTAGCTTGGTAATAATAACAAGCGACACTTATCACGTGATTTCTATGTGCCAAGAAATGTGCCACATGACTTCTTCTACTTGTATTAATTTATTTTATCCTCTCACTCACTCTCTGTGTTTGTTACTGCTGTTACGCCCTATTTCACAGGCGAGGAAACGGAGACTAAAGAGGTTAAATGACTAGTCTAATGTCACAAATCTTCAAAATCTGTGTACTTTTACTCCCCACTTTCCGTATTATCATATATATTTCTGTGTGAACCGGGAACTTCACACAGGGTAAATATTGAGGCCGGAAACACTACCTGTCTGCAAATTAATAGGCACTGAAAAGAGTTTCAAAAGACACAGAAACATCCTCTGAAAGAGACAAGCCAGTTAACTAGGGGTTAAGTGGTCAACAAGTTAGTCAAAGGCTGTCACAAGGAAACCAATCATAGACCCGCTACAGGATCCGATTTGAGTGACATCTATTAAAAGATACCGCAAACACTGAAGACACATCCATGTGAAGATTTACCAAAGGCTTTTTTTTTGGCTCAAGACGGTAAACTGACCATGAATTTAATCCAAGTTCAACAGGCAAGCACTGAATATGTGCCTTGGATTTCACCGAAAATAAACTGATGAATGCTCACAGGAAGTGCTGAATGACTGGATTAGAGCAAAGGTAAAATGGGCAAAATTTGCGAAACAATAGATTTCCAAAAATTTTTCATCGTGGGGATAAGAAAACTGCAACTTCACAGGAAACGAAGCTAGCCTCTTGATAACTAACTTTGTAGAAAAGTTCCTAAGGAAAATTCAGAAATACTACTTTGAATGAGCTAAGCTGCCCAAGTTCTAGGCTTCAGATCCTTGAATTGGCCTAAATCCTCTGAACTGCCAGAGCCAAATAACCAATTGCTTTGTGCTTATATGAGGTTCTTTACATATGTAAAGAAATCTCAGGGATCTCAACACAACCACCAACCTTATTAACTGCAGTGTCCATCAAGCAGGATGAATGGGAATCAATTCATAAACTCTCTTTTAGAATTCAGAGTGGGTTACAGAAAGCAGACCCAGACATTTTTTGTCACGATTAGAGATACAAGTAATACGGTTCAGAAAAGTAACTTTTCACCAGAAAGAGAAACAAGGGAAACGGATACCTAACCTCAACTGCTCTTCCTTATAAGCAAGTTAGCAGTTAATAAGTGATAATTCATAGAGTTGGGCACAAAATACTATTAACATATATTAGGTTGCTTTGTGATCAATCTTGAAGCCTTCTATTATAGTCCTACAATCACTACAGCTATAGAAATAGGGATCTAATGTAGATTTCTTGTGTTTGCCTAATCACTAAAGACGTTAAACTATAATCCATCCATGTATTCATCCACTCAACCACTATTTATTGATCTCCCACTATGAAATGGGGGCAGAGCAACAAACAAAACAGACACAAATCTTTTTCCTAACCAACACTGTAAGAATTGTATTTGAAGAAAATAATTTCCCTTTTCCTTAGTGATATTTCCACAGTGGCTTCCTGACAAAAGTGTTGTTATAAATACACACAGAGAAAATGTCATTAGTCTTGACCAGGGGTTAGAAAACTTTCTCTACAAATATACAGATAGTAAATATTCTCAGCACAAATACTTGACTTTGCTCTTGTAGCCACAAAGCAGCCCTAGATAATATGTAAATGGATGAGTGACTGTGTTCCAATATAACTGTGTTTTACAAAATCGGACAGTAGGCTGGATTTGGCCTATGGGCTCCGGTTAAAAGAAAAAACCTTAATTTATTAGAAATGGATTTTCAGATGAAGTGACTTACTTTTACAGTGAAATTATACATACATACATAGATGGCCTTAATAAATTAAGGTACAAGATTCTCTGAACTTGCAATCTATGCATTTAGGAATCATAAATTGATTCAATTAATGACCAATAATTGATGGCAGAAAGCTGTTGAATTGTGCCGCCAGGAAAACCCAGGGAAAATCTGTCTTTAGGTCAAGCTCATAGTGGAAGACATTTTTCTCACCAAAAAGATACAAAGATTCTTTCCGATTCCAAAAATTCAAAAAACTCTGGTCACATAGAGAGCAGTGGAGCCACCAAAAGAGTGCAAATATGGTTACGTAACATTCTGGTTTGAAATACAGAGCTGCAGCATACCTCTAGAGATGGAGGTTTTATACACTTGAGAAAAACTCAAATTCTGAGAATTCCATTCCTAGCCAGTGCATAAGCAAAAACATAAGACTTCACAATAATATCCCTGGAAACCCTCATTACTAAGTACGAGGAGGACAGGAGCAATGGGACACTCAGACTAGGTAGGGCCCATATGAAACCAGAACCCTTCCCTTAGTCATACTGATGAAGGTTATCAGCAATCCCTTACTGAGGAAGAACCACAGAATGAGAATTCCAGCCCCCTCCACATCTTGTTTCTTATTCCAGAACACAGCATTAGCCATTCTCAACTGATACTTTTGTAATCTTCATGGAACTCCTGAGTCAAAAAGCCTCTGTGAGTGCAATTAAATATTGATACCTGAATGTTTCAGACCCTGCCTGATTATTAGAGTGTAGACTCTGCCCACAGAAGCCAACTGTAATGGGTTTCTGCTGATCCGCGATGGGACAACGTGACGATCAACAAAGATAATAAGTGCGTTGAACTGATAAACATAAAGTACATAAACATCTTTGAGTTCATAATACTAAATAATAACTCACTGGACACTGTTGGAGATTGTAGACAACTCATTACTATGCAAATCGATAGAGGGGAAAAAGTAAACATTTACCTTACCTTTCTTATGCAGCCTCAGGGTATCCAAATAGTTGAAAAAAAAAACACATTTATTTTTTATAATAGGATTCTAGCGAATAAAGGCAGAATGAAAGATGGTATTAGGAAAAACACTTTTGCAACCCTGAATAACATAATGGAACAAAGCCATTATCATCATTGTTAAAACCATCAGATGAAATATTGATGAGAACTTTATGTTGGAGAGATCAGGCTGATACACCTGAAGGCACTGATGAATCTTGATATCACTAAAAATGGGACATCCAGATATTAATTGTCTCATGATTTCTTGCAAGAGAAAGTACACAAAACCATATACAAAGTACTCGTATAAAATACAACTTAACCTGAATCTAATCATGCTTCCAGATCTAACTCATAGTTTGCAGAAAATACAAGATAAACGTACCACAAAATATCAGCAAAAACCAGGGTGGGAACCATTCGACAGGACAAAGGACCTATTTTCTCTAATAAATTCATTGCATGATAAAGAGGGATTTGGGGACTATTTCAGAATAAATGAGACAAGACAGATCAATCAAATGAAAACCAGCTGTAAAGAGACATTTTAAGACAATCAGGGCTATCAAAACATGAACTGAGTATTACATGATTTTAAGTATTATTAATTTTGTTAGATGTGATAGTGACATAACGGGTATGCCAAAAAATGTTCTTAGAAGTTAGCAATGCATACAGAAGTACTTACAGGTTAAATTATGTGACGTTTGGAACTCAATCTAAAATACTCCCTCTCAAAATGTGGGGGGACTAGATGATACAAGGTAAAATGTTGGTAATCACTGAAACTGGTTAATGGATACATGGGAATGCATTATAGTAACATTATTTATTCTAATTTTATGTAGGTTTGCCAATTTGGGGGGATAAAGAGTTAAAAGATGCTGGTACCCAGACTGGCAAAACCAAATGATTTACACTCAATATCGAAAGTTAACAAAATGAGACTTGTTTTGAATTGGATCAGCTTATATGCTATACTCACGTACAATCAAGGATGCTCTTTTTTATTTGAAATTACTCAGTATTTTGGCTCAATATTCTAGTCATTAATTACTAAATAGTCAATAAGCTAGATTTATACTTCATAAAGCCATTTCCCGCTTTGCCATTATAAAGATAAAGATCTGTGTTTCATTCTCTGTGTGGACATTCATGTTAATCAAATTATCAATATCTGTTCAAATCTCAAAAACTAAACATCATATAAACACAAAGAGCTGTTGATTATTAAGAAGTCAGAGACAGGTCAATGCACTGAGAATGTGTTTGTGCAGACATAGAGTCAATCATGCTTTCATTACCAAAACCTCGGTATGTAAGAAACGTTAAATGGTATTTTTAAACACAGGCATAGCAAAGACAAAGCAGTGGTGACATGGAACCCAACATGAACACATTTCAAAAGACTATGACAAACGACACCAAATCCCAGGCGGAGTATCTCTTCGTAGAGTAGCGCGTCTTTATAGGGAAACGAGAGGTACATTTTAATTTTCTTCTTTGATTTCCTTTGCATTTTAAAATTTCTCCAACAAAGATATATCACTTGTGAAATCAAAGTTAATTTTGAGAAAATAAATGCAGACATACGTGGGAAGATGTCCGACATTCATCAGATGACATCCTGTGAATGTGAGTTTAGTCTATATGCACGAAATACAAGGAAAAGGCGTTCAGGATCGGAAAAAGGACAAGACTCTCAGGCTGGTAAAGGCTCTGTTCTCTAAAAATATTAACGGGGTGTCCGGGTGGCTCAGTCAGTTAAAAGTCCAGCTTCGGCTCAGGCCAGAATCTCACGGTTTGTGAGTTCATGAGTTCGTGAGTTCAAGCCCGGCAGTGGGCTCCCTGCTGTCAACATGCAACACGGAGCGCGCTTTGGATCCTCTGTCTCCCTCTCTCTCTGCCACTCCCCCATGCTCGCTCGCTCGCTCTCTCTCAAAAATAAACAAACATTTAAAAGAAATATTAAGAAATAAGATGATGTAGCTACAGACAACCTTTCTTGAGAAGAACAGGGAAGTTTTGCTTGTGGAGGTTGTATTACGGACCAAGTCACTTGCAAAGACCACTTAGTCAGGAGCTTTTGCCTGTTTTTGTTTATTGCTTCATCCCTGGGACTTCGAGAATAGCTGGTGCATAGTTGGCACTTACATATTGGTTGAAGGGAGGAATAAATGAGGGTGTTTCCTGAGTCTCTGCAAATAATCCTTTGAAACAGGTTGAACGGAGGGATGGCAGAGAGGTAAGTAACTTGCGCAAGGTCACAGAGGCAACGTAGACTGGAACCAAAAGTACCTGACTCCAAAAGTGGTTGTGCTGTCCACACAAACTCCCTGAAACTGAGTGTTTTGTAATATTATTTACATGTTACTAGTAAGATTCAGGAACACCAGTAGGTATCATTTGGAATCAGTCAAACTTCAATGAATACTATAAAAGTCAGTCTCACTCTTGCAGACTGCAGCATGTGACGAGATTACACAGAAACGGAGAAGGTACTGAAGAGAATGGTCAACAAAAGACCTAGAAAACAAATCTATGTAACGTGACCCCGTAGGTGTGCTAAATTGTGCAATACCAAATTTAAGGCTTGCAAAACTTCAGGGAAGGGAAAGAAGATCCCATGACGCTGAAGGCACAGACATTTAAAGTCATAGTGAAGGCTATAAAAGGAATTTCAGGAGAGGGAACAAAGTGAGGAAGACTGAGAAAAGAGCACTCAGATCTACTCTATCATCGTACTCAATTCCTGTCCTCCTGTTACCTCACATCCAAACAAGTGGCTGTATTAGTAAAGGAGACAGACGTTTATCTTTTTTTAATTGTGAAAAAATATTAAATTTTTTTTTTAATTTTTGAGAGAGAGACAGAGTGCAAGTGGAGGAGGGGTAGAGAGAGAGGGAGACACAGAATCCGAAGCAGGTTCTAGGCTCTGAGCTGTCAGCACACAGCGCCACACAGGGCTCGAACTTGTGAACCACGAGATCATGACCCGAGCCGAAGTTGGATGCTCAACTGACTGAGCCACCCAGGCGCCCCGACACACACTTATCTGCTGAACCGTGCCCCCAGTCTCTTGTTTTCCGAAAATGTTCCTTTCTTCCTGCCCCTCACCCCCCTCTCCAGCATACAAGGTTACAGAGAGAGCAGCTATCTTTTCACAATATCACCCTATCTTCTTTTACCACAATTTTTGGTCCCAGAATTGGGTGTCTGAACCAAAAATGAGAACCCTCCCCCACGAATTTGATAAAGGTGCTGTAAACCCTAAGAAGTGTGCAAAAGGAGAGCAAGTCTATATTAAAATTGAGGAATCAAGCAGACAAGCAATGTAGTAAAGACAACAGAAAGAGAAAGACCATTCCTGGTTCTATAAGATGCCCCACTATTCTTATAAAAAATCCTTCTCCCTTTTCATAAGCCGGCTACAGCAGAACTTAGTTATCTCCAACAAAATTCCTGTCTAATATAACTGGAATCCTGTAAACTCAGTTTTGGCGTGGCATGCAGTGGCTTAGTCATTAATCATCTGACTTCCGCTCAGGTCACCATCTCATGGTTCGTGAGTTCGAGTCCCACATCAGGTGAGCTCAAGCCCTGCTTCAGGTAAGCATGAGCCCCGGGTAAGCCCTGCTTCTCTCTCTCTCTCTCTCTGCCCCTCCTGGGATTCTCTCTCTCTCTCTCTCTCTCTCTCTGCCCCTCACTTGCTTGTGCTCCCCCGCCCCAAAATAAGTAAAAAAAAAAACAGTCATTTTTGGCTTTCACATTCTCAGATTGCACAGGTAATTATGGTATTCTAATGGAACAATATGCACATAAAACAGACTCAGTTACGGTTACAATGCAAGCCCCATGAGGGCAGAGATCTTTATTTTGCTCACTGATTTATCTTAAGTGTCTAGAACAGTGCCTGCCACACAGTGGGTGTTGAATGGGTGTTGAATGAAGATAAAGGTTTATAGGAGACCAGTGAGCCATCTGTTTCCGTATGTCAGTAAAGCCAGATGATAGATAATTGGAAAGTATGAATGTTATGTAGAAAGATTTAGGGAGCCTATGACGAACCACTAATATAATGAAAGTTGGGTTTAAGAAAAATATTTCAAAGGATTTCCATTGATTTTGAGGTAAATAGAAAAATCCTTGGAATTGACTATAAAAGCCTATATGGACTGGCCCTCCATGACATCATCCATGAAACTCTCAGCAAACTCCTTGTCAAGTCAATGCTTAAGCCACACACCTTGCTTGCTTGGTTTTCTGTTTGTTTGTTTGTTTGTTTGTTTGTTGTTTTTTAATATGCCAACTGCACTCATCCCACAGAGAACTGTATATGCTATTTCCTCTACTTGGAAAAATACTCCTTCCCCAAATTTCCTAAGTAAACCCTACTATTCCTCCAGATCTTAGCTTATCACTTCCTGTTGAATGTTTTCCTTGTCACCATCAAGGCTGAAATTGTATATTTGTTCATGTAATTGTTAAAAATTAGCATCCATCTTTCCAATCCGACTGTATGAGGCAGAGAATGTGTCTCCCTTTGCTTCGCAGGAGGAGCCTCTGCTTCTGGAATAATACCCAGTATAGACAAGCTGCTCAATAAAAACATTCTAATTAATGAGTGAATAAGTAAACACAATTCTGGCAGTCATACTCAGGATTAATCAGAAAAAGCAAACTGTATGTACTTACACAAAGAAAATGAAAACACAAATTCAAGAAGATATATGCATTCCTGTGTTTACTGAAGCATTATTTACAATAGGCAAGATACTGAAGCAACCCAAGTGTCCAGTGATAGATGAATGGATAAAGAGGATGTGGTGGGTATATATACACAGACACTGGAAGATTACGCAGCCATAAAAAGGATGAGATCTTTCCATTAACAACAACATGGATGAACCTAGAGGGCAGTATGCTGAGATACATTGGGCAAAGAAGAAAAATACCATATGATTTCACTTTTATGTGGAATCTAAAAAACGAAACGAACACACAAACCAAAAGCAGAATCCGACCTATAAATACACAGAACAAACTGATGGTTGCCAGAGGAGAGTATGGTGGGGGGTGGGCCAAATGGGTGCAGGGAGGGGGCGGTACGAACTTCCAATTATGGAATGAATAAGTCACGAGAATAAAAGGTACAGCATAAGGACATATAGTCAATGGCACTGTAATAGCATTGTGTGGTGACCAATGGTAGCTACACCTGTGGTGAGCACAGCATAACGTATAGAGTTGTTGAATCGCTACATTGTACACCTGAAATTAATGTCACATTGTGTGTCAACCATACTCAGAAAAGAAAAGAAAAAGAAAAGTGTAAGATGGGGGTGTCAGATGAGAGACAGTACTTACAATTGTGGTATAAGGATATTAACTTCTAGACCAGGATTATGGCAATGGAAATGGAGAGCAAGGTGTAACTATGGGGCTACTTTTTATTAGCTTATTTTTTTCCTATAAAACAATAAGTATTTATTATAAAAACCTCACACAGCTCAGAAGGGCACCAAACGAAGAATAAAAGTCCCCCGTCCTCGTCCCCTGAATCCCGTGTTCTCGTACGGTCATTGCTAACAGTTTTGTTGGCCTTCAGAGCAAACATGTTTGTTTGTATACAAACATATATGTTTTCATGGTACACGTGAAATTTTATAAGGTATCTCGTTTTGCCTCTACTTATCTATTTTCCATCCCCCTCCACCCTGCTCTTTTCCTAAGCAGACTGAAGTGTACAGATGACATCACCCAAGGCCTCTTGCCCTCTGGATTTCCCAAGGGTTTAGCCAGTGGGAGGCTCTGGGAGAAGATGAGAAGAAGGTGAGTTACACAGGAACTGTCATCTCTGGGCTCCCTCTTTGCAAGGGCGCTTTACCTTTGCTGCGTCCCTCTGCAGAAGGAACTACTCTTCGTGCTAATGCTATGACCCACCTGCATCTTGGTAATTAACTGCTTTATAAATAAACCCTCTTCACATTATCCTAATTTGGTGGATCATCAGTTTCCTGCTGGGATCTGACTGATACAGGTATCATGCTCTATATAGTGTAGTGTCCTTGATTTTTCCACTGGCATCATCTTACTGCTTCTGTGAAGCAAATTGTCCATATTCCAACATCTCGGTAGTTGGGATGCATCTTACAATTCATATTACATCACAGCCTAACTCTCAGTGTTTTTACTTCCTTACTGGTATATAAAATAGTGGTGCCTCTTAGGATTGATGAAATACAATGAGATATCTTGGACCTCTACGCGTATCTGTACAAAAAGATACGGTACAGAACATGTGATGGGGAAAATTCGTTGTGGGGGCTTCTGGGAGATAAGGCAAACAGAACCACATATTCAAACCCAGATACCTGAGAGAATAGCAGTGCCACCGACAAAATTAGGGCCCTGCGCAGGGGCAGCTGGTTTTCATAGAAGACAGTACTGAATTTTCAAAAGTCCACTGGGTACTTGGAGGTAAAAGCATTAAGGCTGAGATTAGAAAGCATCCCTGGGAATCATAATAAACTTCTGAGAAGCCAGTGTCCTTGGTGTGTACTTGTCTTAGCTCAGGCTGCCATGACAAAATGCCATAGACTTAAAAAGCAGACATTTATTTTCTCACAGTGCTGAAGGCTGGAAGTTCAAGATCAAGGTGCCAGCATGATTTGGTTCAGGGCAGAGATGTCTTCCTGCCTTGCAGACGGAAGCCTTCTAACTGTGTGCTCACATGGCCTTTCCCTGATACACAGACAGGGAGAGAGGGACAAGGAGACGGGAAGGCCGAGAGAAGCACTCTTTTCTCACAGAGCCACCAATCCTACTGCATTAGGATCCCACCCTTATGATCTCATCTAAACCTAATCACTTCCCATAGGCCCCATCTCCAAATACCATCACACTGGGGACTAGGGCTCCAACACAGGAATTTGAGGGGACACAATTCAGTCCATAGCATTCTGTCCCTGGTACCCACAACTTCACATCCCTCTTACACGCCAAATGCATTCAATCCATCCCAGCAGCCCAACAACTCTTAACTTGTTCAAGCATCAACTATAAAAGTCCACAGTCTCATCTAAAGAAGATACGGGTGAGATTCGGGGTACAATTCATCCTGAGACAAAATCGCTCCCCAACTGTGACCCTGTGAAACCAGACAGGTTTTGAGCTTCTAAAGTACAATGGTAGGACAGGTCCTGGGTAGGCATCCCCATTACAAAAGGGAGTACTCAGAAGGAAGACGAGAGCGACAGTCCCAAGCAAGTCCAAAACCTATCAAAGCAAAGTTCATTAGAGCTTAAGTCTTGAGACTAAAACTTTCTGACTTGATGTCTTGCCTTCCAGACCTGCTGGAGTAGCAGCATTACCCCCATGGCTCTACCAAGCTTGTCCCAGTTCCTTTGTGTGAAAGTATATGGGGACACCTGCCAAAACTCATAGCTTTCTCAATTACCAAGTAGTCTGTAAACCAGACAATGTCAGCCAATTTCTAATTTTTACACAATTTCCTATCTTCACACTAGTGAGAAACAAGGATACATGGATGGTTGAAATCGAGTCAAGGAAATAGATGGAGCGACAGCTATGTATGAAGGTGAGTTCGGGATATCTGGCGACTTTTCCCAGTACTCGAGAGCTGATTTTCCACGTTGACCTTTGGTATCTTGCCAAAATGGTCACAACAAATTAGTACAATTCATTGTTGCCATTCCATCCTGGCTGACCACTTTATTCCCTCTTGGCCTAGCTGAAAACTTCTGTCATTCATTCAACTCGTTCAATCGTTAATTCAAGTATATTTTGATCACTTTCACGCCAAATAAAAGCCTGAGCTTTTTTTAATACAACGGGGAATACGACAGGTGCTAACCTTACTGAGCTTAGACACTAGTGGGGTTTACAAAGAAGTAAACAGAAAATTACCACGCAATGTGATATGTGTGGATGGGCAGTGTTCTGGGTGCTGAGAGAACACAGAGGGGCATCTATCCCAGAATGAAAATGTGTTGGAATGGGAGATGTTAGGGTGGTTCAGTCGAGGAAGGAGTGGAGTGCTCTGGGCAGAAAGAATAGTGTGTGCACAGGTTTTGAGTTCACAAAAAGAATGTAGCATGCTTAAGGAAATTCAAGACATCTGACTCCTAAATCACTCAATTAATTAATGGTAACCTTGGTCTGGAACAGTGATTACCAACCAGGAATGACTTTTACCTTCCGCCCAACCCCTAGGGACATTTGGCAACATCCAGAGACATTTTTGGTTATCACAATTGAGTGGGAGTTGCTATAGGCATCTGGCGAGTAGTGGCTAGGGATGCTGTTAAACATTCAGCAAGGCACAGGAATGCCCACCCCCCGCAATAAAGAATTATTTGGCTCAAAATAGTGCTAAGGTTGAGAAAACTTGGACTAGATCTCACCATGGCCCAACAGTCACTTGTTACAAATGTAAGTACGTTATTAATACTAAAATGATTTATTTAATGACTATTTCCTCTGCTCTACAGAGACTCCATGACGCCCAAGACTACATTCTGTTCATCGCCACGTGCATAATGTCTAGCATATTTTTTAGCACATAGTAGGCACCCACTGATTTGCTTAAAGGGAGATTAATGATTGACCAGGGACAGGGGTGGGCAAAAGTTAAATGAATTGCAAGGAGGTGCCAGATCATGTAGGGTCATATCTCAGGGGACAGATACAAAGGGTGCTTATAGAGTACTGAGGGGGGAGCCTTTCCCTTAATGTATTATTAGCCATCTTCCTAGTGTTTGATGTGGAAAGTTGACATTTT
This sequence comes from Leopardus geoffroyi, assembly GCF_018350155.1. NCBI lineage: Eukaryota > Metazoa > Chordata > Mammalia > Carnivora > Felidae > Leopardus > Leopardus geoffroyi. Next base: position 118,511,749 of record NC_059343.1, read on the forward strand.
CTCAAAGTATTGCAAAATGCTATGCAAAAGCAATTTTGAAAGGAGTTCACTAACCCCTGATTCTGAGCACATTATCACCGTAACCCACTCCTTTAATCGCAAAAGCATTTGTTATTTGTGTGGAATTTCCGGAGGTGCCACTGCTGTTTCATGAAGGGGCTTAGACTTTTTCATGGAAAGAATGGGCAGTGACATGACTAGGCTGTCATTTTAGAATAGTAAGTCTTGCTGTGGTGTTAAAATGGCTTAAAGGAGGAAAGACTGAATGCAAAGAGAACAGTCAACAGACTGCCTTAATGCAACAAGAGATTGTGGGGGCTGAGACAAAAACAGAGGCAGTAGAGTTGGAAAGCAGTGTGTGTAATTTTAGATCTATTTGAAAGGGTTACAAGTACGTAAAAGAAGAAGTCAAAAATGATCCTAGATTTCTACCCTGGTAAATTAGGTGGATGTGACAGGAAAGGAAATGGAAGAAGAACAGATTTGAAGGTGAAAATGATTTGTTTTAAATATGTTGAGATTAGGGCATATGAAAACCCTTTGCGTGGAGACAGCTCGCATCTTGTTGCTGACGTTACTCTGAAGTCCAGGGGCTGGTCTGGGCTGGAGATGTGGCTTTGTAATTCGACGGAACATTGCTAATATGAGCTCTGCCAGCGTCTCAAAGCACCCAGGCAGTAACAAGGAGGAGAGCACAGGAGGGATGTGGAAGTATGAAAGCAGAGGCAGAGATCACCAAAGAAGAGTTTGGAAGAATCTGCCACGTAGAAGGAAAACCACGAGAGTATTTGGTCACAGAATCTAAGGAAGGAGAGATTTTTTAGAAATAAGAAAGCAGTTAACTATTGTATAAAGTAAGGGCAGATGAATGGGTTTTGAAATGGGTGGTCACTAAAGAAACTACCAAGAACATTTTCACGCAAATAATGAGTCCGAAAAGAGTGGGTTGAGATGTGAGCAGGAAGGGAGGAAGTTCAAAAAGATGCTTAAACTTTAAGAAGTTTCACTCTAAAAGTGAGGAGGAAGACAAGACTAAGGTTGGAAGGAACTGGATATTGAAAAGAGGATTTTTTTTTTAAAGATGAGAGACACTTCAGTAGGTCTAAATGCTAATAAAAGAAGGGGCACCTGGGTGGCTCAGTAGGTTAAGCGCTCGACTCTTGGGTTCAGCTCGGGTCATGATCTCACGGTTCGTGGGATCGAGCCCCGGGTTGGGCTCTGCACGGATGGTGTGGAGCGTGCTTGGGATTCTCTCCCTCACTCGCTCTCTGCTCCTCCCCTGCTCGTCCTCTCTCTCTCTCAAAATAAATAAATAAGACACCAGGAGAGATGCAGCAGAGCTGGACCACTCACCGGCAGCTAATGTAAATGGGACCCTTCGGACCAGCACTGGCCATTCCGAACCTCCCCCCCGGCCCTCCAAGCTCCTTCTTCCTCACCCAACAGATGGTGTTCATCTCCGCTTCATGGCGAAGAAAGGCATTTCTAAACATGACACCTGAGCCAGAAGCCAGAGAGGAACAGCTCTGGCTCCAGAATAATCCCACATGTCCGTGTCGAGGAGGTTGGTGGAGCAGGTAAGAGCCGAGCCTCAACGGCAGACAGATCTGATTTAGCACCATGACCTAAGTTTTAACTGAGGTAATGAACGACCCCGCACAGGGTCTGGCACGCAGTAAGCATGCCATCAGTGGCCGGCAAGAAGAAAGATAAATGGGACATAGAAACACGGGCAGAGGCCGAAAGAGAAGCCGCAAGGGCCAATGCATTCGGGAAAATTTGTTTCGAAGAAACGTTTGTGGAAATATCCGTGAGAATTTTTTCCTATGAGACTGAGAGAATTTCAAAAAACAACGCTTAGAGCTGACAAGGGTGTGGGCAAATACGTATAGTACACGTTTGCTTTTCCCTGGAACAAAAATTGATATCGCGTATCCGAATTGATAGAAAGCATCTGAAGGGAAAACTAGTATGATTCCAAAGCCTTTACCCGAAGCCCTTCAACCCACAAATTCCACTTTCAGGAATTTATCCTGAGGACAAAGTCATCTCTTAACCAGATAATTACATACATATGTATGAAAAATGCTTTTTATCATAGTGTTGTTTATTATAGACGAAAGAGCCACAATCTAATATCCTTTAACAGAGGATTGCTTAAATAAGCCGCAGTATATCCCTTCTATAGGATCCTGTGGAGCTGCCATAAGAGGCGATGCAATGCATATGTGAAAGTGTATTTATGATATATTGAAATGTAAAAAAAAAAAAAAAAAAAAGCATGTTACTGAAGTGTTTGTGTATATCATGGGATGATTTTCTCTAAAATTAAAAGTACACTTGTGAGTGTATTCATATATTTTGCAAAAAGTCTGCAAAGACCAAAATATTAATAGTGGATGGCCCTAGGTGATGAGATTACAAATTATCTTTATTATACTTGTTTTTATGACTTTTCTGAATCTTCACAGAGAATATATTCATCTTATTATTGAAGAACAAGGTATTTCTAAAAGTGAACTATAGGGGCGCCTGGGTGGCTCAGTCAGTTAAGCGGCCGACTTCGGCTCAGGTCATGATCTCGTGGTCCGTGAGTTTGAGCCCCGCGTCGGGCTCTGTGCTGACAGCTCAGAGCCTGGAGCCTGTTTCAGATTCTGTGTCTCCCTCTCTCTGACCCTCCCCTGTTCATGCTCTGTCTCTCCCTGTCTCAAAAATAAATAAAACGTTAAAAAAAAATTTTAAGTGAACTATATTCTCATCTATCTGGGTATTCCATCTAGAAATGACAAAAAAACGGTTTGAGTTTGTTTTTAATGGAGGTAACGTCTTTTTTTATTCTACCTATGGACTCAACTGTTGGAACAGCTTAGAATGCCAGGAACACATGCTTTTGAGAATTTAACTGTGTCTAGATTTTAATACCAATTGAAACCAGTTTTATAATACTAACTCCATTTCTCTCTCTTCACACACACACACACACACACACACACACACACACACACGCAGGCACCTCTGAATCTCTATAAAATAACACACACTCCATAGCAGAGATGTGGGGATGTCTTTAATGCATAAATAGTTGATTTTGAAGAATGGTGCTAAGCTACTTCCCAGATTTTACAATGTTTCTTTTCCTAAAATGCCTCTGTTGAATTGGAGTCTATGCACCCCTGCCTGGCAAAACTAGGCCCGGTCTTCGTAGAGGCCTGTGCTGTGGATGCCTACTTACTCTAGAGACCTGATTCTAGTTTGTTGTGTGGCCCAGGGTAAGTTCTGTCCTTTCCTGGGGCTTCAGTTTCCTTATGTGTTAAGTGAAAGTGGTGAATTAGATGACCTCGGAGGTTTCTTATGTCCCTAACACACTCAGGTCTTTGATAAACTAATTTGCAGCAAAATGCAAATGTCTAGTGGTCTCCAGTGTCAAACTTGGGTAACAGGGAATTTCAAAGAAGTTACAATTTCTCGAGTAACCCTATGTGAAGTGTCTGGAGAGGCCAGGGACCTCTTTTAAACTAACAAACATCTATGGTCTCTGATCTGCCAAGGGCTTTGTTATGATACACACTACTCGACTTGTATCGTCTGCTTTTTGAAATTAATGCTAATTAGTTGTGTCCTGAAGGTTAAACATTAAAGTCTGTGGATGTAGGTATTTCAATATTTGCACTAACCATCCATGGTTAAATCCACCTCTGTGTGTGTGTGTGTGTGTGTGTGTGTGTGTGTGTGTGTGTGTGTGTACGTGTGTGAGTGTGCTTTAGGTAGCTTGGGAATTCACATGAAATGGATCAGTAATATGCCTGTTTATATACATATATATTTTTCCCTTTTGATGGCGTCTAAAAAGTGCATCACTTTACAAAAACTTATGATCTGAAAATCCAAACATCCAGAGCACACATACTAGCAAGTGACTGTAGGTTTATTTCCAACTTTTGCCAACATATAATCAAGCTTCTTGGTCATATCAAGTCTATTGCATCCTTACAACAGTACAGACACCAGAGACGATGACTTTGTCTCACACATATGACATGTACCTTCCTTTCCGCCACATATTTAGAGAAGCTTGTGTGCATGTGTGTGGGGGGATGTTTTTGCTGTTGTTTCTTATTTCTTTTCTGAGGTGATTTTGCCTGCCCAGAAACCAGAAGAAACCTTAAAACACTTTGTCACCTATAAACTAGTTACAACTGATGTTCAAAAACAGAAACAAAAATCAAACCCAAAAGCCAACGTAGTCGCACCATCCCGGCAGGACAAAGCTCAGCCTGCTAATTCTCTGAGTCCTCTAAAATACCTCGTTAACTCTACGCGCGGTGTCCACCTGACACACAGAAGCAACGTGACTGCTATCACATCCCGGAAATGGGCTGCGGTCATTGCTCTTCCTTCCTCACCTGGAGAGCCGACCTCTTGCCAGTTCAAATCATTGAGCCCTAAGGCAGGTTCTTTATTCGATTCATTTACAAACGGGACTAGGATAAGTCCCGGAACCACTATTGTCCTATCTCCAATCCAGCAAAGTAAATGTGTTAGCTTTGTCCTTCAGCTAGGGACTCAAATTCTCCCGATGTCTCAGACATATGGAGAGAAATTAGTCAATGAGCTGTTATGCCACCACAAAATCTAAAAGGATCACCAGATATCCTTTCTGACTAATCAGACCTAATAACTGTAGCAAGCTCAATTGTATTTTTTCAGAAAGTGTTAGTTGAAACATAATAATTATTCAACAGATAAATCTCGTTCCAATCTAATTAAGTCAAATATAAAAAAGCCATATATGATCATACTACTTTAATCCATTATCATTTTAAGAAATGTTTAATTATTTCATTAGTATTATCAAGACAGTAAGTTGAATTTCAATTAAACTAAAGTATCATTTGGTAAGCAATTAAAATATATTTAATCAACCCAGGAAAAATATTTTGTGTAATATTAAAAACCAAATCTCTTTCTAAAGTTTACATAGTAAAAAAAATCTTTCTGAAATATTCAATTACAAGGGAAAGAAACAGCACACAAGACATATACATAGCAACATGGATAGATCTTTTTTTTTTTTAATATTTATTTATTTTTGAGAGACAGAGTACAAGTGGGGGAGGGGCAGAGAGACAGGAGATACAGATTTGGAAGCAGGCTCCTGGCTCTGAGCTGTGAACACAGAGCCTGGCACGGGGCTCGAACCCACAAGTCATGAGATCATGACCTGAGCCAAAGCCGGACGCTTAACCCACTGAGCCACCCAGGTGCCCCAACAACATGGATAGATCTTAAAAATACTGCTGAGAGGCGCTTGTGTGGCTCAGTCGGTTAAGCGTCCCACTCTCAATTTCAGCTCAGGTCATGATCTCACAGTTTGTGAGATCGAGCCCTGTGTTGTGTGTTGTGCCGACAGCATGGAGCCTGCTTGGGATTCTCCCTCTCTCTCTCTCTGCCTCTCTCTCTCTCCCTCCCTCTCTCTCTCTTTCTCAAAATAAATAAATAAACTTAAAACAAAATACTGCTGAGTGAAATAGTAAGAAACAATGATACATAGCAACAGATATATAAATTTTAAGATGCATGCCATAAACCACAATATGCATTTTATGAACTCTCAGGCAAGGGAAAGGATATGCAGAAAATTCATTAGGATGACTAAGAAAAGAGAAATGGGGCCCAGGAATGGAAATAAAGGACAACAGAGAAGTAAATACATAGCACAGAGACCTGAACAATTAACTCAAGGAATGCGATGAACTCAACCCTGTAAACTTAACGTCAAACCCCTCTGCTATGACCCCAAGAACGAAAAAAATTTGGAGGTAGTATTTAATATTAGAAATGCTGAGTCTGGGGGTGATGACAAAAACGGGACTGGCTGGCACTCGGTTTTACTCTTATATTAGAATTCTCTGGAGATGATGCTCATTAGCACCAGCACCTTCCCGGCCACTGCTCTACCCTAAGTTTCTTAGTAAGAAAGTACCCTAAGTAGTGTTGGTAATTGTGGCCTGCAAATACCACTATTTTAGTGTTTAGGGACGCTGTTGGTGGTTTTCAGTAGGACGAGTTTTTTGATCTAAGGGCCTTTCAGCACAGGATGATACACAACCACCACCACCATGAGCTACGCGGCCTGGAGGTGATTTGTCTACCTTTTCGGGAGGTGTGCCATCACATCTCAACCCATCTGGACCAACATCCCCCCATCACAACACAAGCACGAGTGCACGCTTGTGCGCGCGCGCACACACGCACTCCCTCCAAGTCCTCTTTTTCCTGCCTGGGAATAGTGTTAAGGAGGAAACTGGCCTTCGGCGCTCAGTCTTCACCTCATCCTTATGCCCTGGTGTCCGGCTGACCGTGGACCTGGAGGTCTGGCTCCGGGCCCCACAGGACCCCACATCTCTCCCTTGAGACCTTCTTCCCTTGTCTCTCTCCTGACCATCAGAGAACTCACAGAGATACATCTTTTCATAGCTTGTTGATGGTATTTTAATCCTTGCCGTCTGGGTACCACAGGGTACCTACAGTCTCCAGGCCTCTCTATACACAGTGCGTTACCCGGATCGGCAGAGCTCCCTTGGGTCTCTTGGTTCTGCTCCGGCTGAAGCTGTGGTCTCTTATTTTGATTCACTCTCTTCATCAGCTGCGGTTAACAGACAAATGTTGTTGCTCTTGCTTCCCGCTGAGGGAAGGATGAGGAGGGATGTGTGTGAGGCAAGGGCAGGGTAGAGGTCTCGGGTGGGCGACCGATGAGGGGGTGGCGGGGGAGCACGGGTAAGGTTACCTGAGCTTGGCTCTGTCGCTGCACTTGCGTTGGCATGGGGTCATCTTCTCCTGCCTTTCTTCTCTTGTGGTTGGTTGTTCCCCCCGTATGATTAGTTGTTCCACGCTTGCGGTTGGTTATTTCCTGCTTGTGTCTGGTTGTTCAAGATCTGTGCTAGGTTCTCATCCATGTTAAAGCCAAACAATGGTCTACCTCAGGGCCCCTACCCTCCCAATATTTACCCCTCTCAAGTCCAATAGGAGCCACACGTTCACCCTTTGGTCGTCAAGACACCGCTCTGGCCAATGGGAGCCCTGGGGTGGCTCAGACACCACAAAGCATCACTCCTGACACCTCCACGGTGAAAGGATTTGAGGTGTGGGAGAGGCCAAGATGTTCTAGTTGGAGGGAGGTATGTCTTCGGCACCCCTAAAGATGCATCCCGAAGTTACTTGCAATCTCCTCTTGTCTCCCCTGGCTCAAATCTGGTGGCACGCATGGCAGAGAGGGGCTATGTCCTCCATGGCCACCCCCATTCAGTGGTTCAGCATGTTGTCTCCCACCCTTCACCATCACCTAGTGTTTTGGATGTCTGCCTTAAAGTTCCTCCAAGGCAAAGTGGTCGTATTCAAATCTCTGTGGAGATGTGAGTCACCCCACTTGCCTTCTACAAGTCCCTCTTATGCATCTTGAAGACCTGCCAATTATTGGCTACCACCAGGGAATTTTTCCACCCCACCTCCTTTTCCTACTGTCCACATAGCTCTTCTCAGTTTTCTATTTCCGGACCGAAATCACTGTCTTCAGGCTGCCAAAGTTTCAGTGAATAAACCTGCTCTACTGGGGATCCTCATCTTGTTTCGAATTTAGGGGAGGGAGTTTATCTCAGTAGGTGTAATACTCAGATTTTACCGCCATAGGCGAGGAGGGCAAATGTGTACCTGCTGGCCGTTGAGGTAGGTGTTTTCCTGCAGAAAACTATAATTTCAGACTTAGGAGTACACCGAGGGAGGGGCCTGTCTTCACCAAAGGCACGTAGGCCATATGTGAAAAGCACTTGTCAATATGTGTCCTCAACCGCCAGACACTTTCTCACCTTATGTTACTGCCGGCACTGTGAACATCCTACCTCCCTTCCTGCTCCTGTGGCCTCCTGGACAAATGGCGCTTATCTCACTCCCAAGACGAGGGACACTAAGGGAATTCATATTTCTGAATGGCTATATAACAAGCTTCTAGCTTCTTGGAAGAGACACTTCGTGAACAGGTCCCACCCTGTCCATTTAGCTCATTAATGTAAAGGGCCTCTCAGGATTTAGGCCGTGGGGAAGTGGGTGGTGAGATTAGCCAGAGATCATATGTTCCAAATTGTAATAGCAGGTCCGGCCAGCTTGTGGTCTGCACCTGATCACATATCCTTTTTGGTTAGTGTCTCTTTTCTGGGTTTCCTATGGACCACTTTCTGGGAGTTACTGGTTGCTCACTAACCCAAGGTGCATTGATACATTATATGACTTAAAATATTTTTTAAAGGCATAATGAAATATACCATAAGCTCAAAAGCAGAGAAAGCTGACAAAACTGAAAGAATATTTGCAACACATATCACTGATAAAGGGCTAATATCATTAATATGTGAAGACTTTAAAAGTAACGGGACAAAGGACCCAAATCTGATAGAAAAATGGGGAAAATACATGGACTGAAAATGTAAAAGATCGAGAACTGACCCTTAATGACCTGAAATAATGTTTAACTCAAGAGAAATCCAAATTCAAACAACCCTGAGATATGGAGATCGTCTCAGAACTAACACAAACATTTGAGTTCATAGCCAAAGACTTTTAAAGCTACTGCAGCCAGATTTTATATGTTCAAAACGTTAAGTACGAACATGGAAGATACAAAAGGGTCATGTAGAACTTTGAGAGAAGAAAACTACCGTACTTGAGATGACAAATCCATACTGGATGGGATTAATGTTGGATTACACATGACATCCAGAAAGGTTTGTGTGTTTGAAGACATAACAAGTAAAGCCATCCAGAATAAGACAGAGAGAGTGAATTAACACATACAATGGATAATATACCATGACCAATCAGGGTTTCCTCAAGAAATGCAGGTCTGGTTAAACATTCAAATGTCATCAATGTAATAGATCATATTAACACATTTTTAAAGAGCATAATTACATGTTCAATCATATAGTAAGTGCAGAAGATGCATTTGAATAAACCCAACACTCTTTCATGATAAAAGCACTTAGCAAACTAAGAATAGAAAGTAACTTTTTTTGACCTGATAAAGGGCATCTATGAAAAACCTGTAGCTAAAATTATAGTTAAAAGGAAAGACTGAATTCTTTCCCTCTAATATTAGTATAACAGGACAAGGATTTCTACTCCCCCCCACTTCTATTCATGTCTAGCCAGTGCAAAAGGACAAGAAGAAGAAATAAGGGACATTTATTTTGGAAATGAAGAAATAAAACTATCTCTATTCACAGATGACACAATTATCTATGTAGGAAATCCAACAGAATCACCGAAAAGCTACCAAAACGAACAGGTGAGTTTAGCTGAGTTGTAGAATAAAATGTAAATATGTGAAAATCAGTTATATTTCTATATATCCATAAAGAATAATTGGAAACTTAATTTTAAAATACAATACTACTTACCATAGCCTCAAAATTATGAAAATGCCTAACAAGAAATCTAAGATGTGAAATCCTGGGGCACCTGTGTGGCTCAGTCAGTTAGGCGTCCAACTTCGGCTCAGGTCATGGTCTCACAGTTTTTGAGTTCAAGCCCTGTGTAGGGCTCTGTGCTGACAGCTCGGAGCCTGGAGCCTGCTTTGGATTCTGTGTCTCCCTCCCTCTCTCTCCCCCTCCCTGTGCTCACACTCTGTCTCTCTCTGTCTCTCAAAAATAAATAAACATTAAAGATGTGAAATCTTGTACACTGACCTACATTGCTGGGATTTATTAAAGAAGCCCTTAACAAGTTGAGAGACACCTAAACAAATGCATTGATGGGATGACTCGATATTGTTAGCACGTGAATTATTCCCAAATTGATCTATAGATCCAATGCATTCCAGTTCCAGCAAGCTTCGTTGGAGAAATTAACAAGCTGATTCTATAATTTATATGGAAATGTAAAAGGTCCTAGAATAGACAAAACAACTTTGAAAAAGAGGAATAAAGTGGAAAGACTGCCATTATCTGGTTGCAAATAGTATAAAGGTACGTGTTTCAAGACAGTGTAGTACTAGTGTAACTATAGAAAAATAGATTAATGGAACAGAAGATAGTTTCCAGAAATAGACCCCCACATATATAGTCAGATGATTTCTGACAAAGGTGCAAAAGAAATTCAGCAGTGATACAAAGTAGGAAAGATGGATTACAGAAGGACTAAAGGAAACTTTTGTAGGTAATAACTGTGTTCACTTTCTTGGTAGTGATCATTTTACATGTTTGTTCGTATGTCATAACTTACAAAATTATACAATTGTGATACATGTGGTCTATTGTATGTCAATTATACCTCAATGAAAGTTTCTGTTTTTAGAACACAGGATTAAAATCTTTACTCAAATCTCGTCTTTGTCCCTTAACTATAAGCAGGACCCTGGGCAACTGAGTATGTCTAATCCTCTGTACCTTCACTTTCAAAATGGGGGTGATAACATTACCTACTCACAAAGCTCATGAAATTATTAAAATAATATACATAAATCATACAATAAATGGTAAATCACTTTAGTGTCTACAACATCTTATTTAATGTTGTATAAAATCATTTGGAGATGTGTATAAAAATGTCTTTGACGCACCCTGATTATTAGCTTCAAATTCTTTAGTATTAAATAAAATACTGCAATGACTCATCCTTGCATATAATTTTTTGCACACATGCTCAATTATCCCCTTAAGATAAACATCTGCAAGTGAAATATTCAATCCAAAGAGTAAGCACATTTTAAAAGTTTTTTGATACGTGTTGCCAAATTTACTTCTGGAAAGTTTTGTATTAATTTGTATTCCCAGCAGCTCTGGATGTGTGTATTGCCTTTTTTTTCCCTTTCCATATCCTAGTTGGCACCGAGTATTCCTTTTCTTCTTTACTTTAATCTCTCTTATCTGATAGATTCTTAAAAAGATACATTCTTTTTCACCTTTCACAAAGTCCTTTAAGCTTTTAAGAGAAGACTGAAGGGGCACCTGGGTGACTCAGTCAATTAAATGTCTGACTCTTGATTTTGGCTCAGGTCATGATCTCATGGTTGGTGAGTCCAAGCCCCACATCCGGCTCTGTGCTGACAGTGCAGAGTCTGCTTGGGATTCTCTCTCCCTCTCTCTCTATCAAAATAAATAAACATTTAAAATTTTTTTTAATTAAGAAAGAAAAGAGAAGACTGAAGATATGATTAGGAAAATGTAGATGCTATTGTGAAGCTATGAAGAACACTTGATAAAAGGGTAGGGGCCTGTTAGCTTTAGATCATGGTAGAAACTGTTGACCATCTACCCTAATGTAGGGTACACATTGTAGGGCAATGTGTCCATTGCCCCTTCTTCCTTACTGGTGGAAGCTGACTTTGATTCAGCCAACCCCACTCACTGTGCTCCCACATGACTAAGGAAGGGGATGAGGACACATCAAAAGAAAACACAAATGTTTTCAAGAATCTTTCCACTCAGTTTAGGGGAGGTTCACACAAGCTCAATTTCACCTTCCACGGAAACATTCCAGAAAGTGAGATGAGTAAACAGAATCCTGAGAACTTTCACAACCTAGCCTCAATTCAGAGTGTGGATTATGGGGAGGATGCAGAAGCAAATCTGGACAAAGATGAAGACCGTTCCATTATTTAAAAAGCCCACCTATGAACCCCTCCTCCTGTAATCACAGTCCGGAAAAACTGCTACAAGCTGCTAGGATTCTCTATTCCCCGCTGAGAGGAAAGCTGAAGAGGAAAAGCAGAAGGATCATAAAAACTCAGAACTAATTATCACCATCAATAAATAGAAATTTGGTCAAATAGAAGAGCAGAGGAGGGACAGTGGGAGAAGAGGGGGAGTGTAGAGGGAGTGGGAGATGGGGAAAATGACATCTGAAAACACTATCTCCTTCCAACGCAATGAGTCCTTAATCCAAGACCATTTTCTACCCGGCCTTTCACTCTTCTGCTTAGAATGCTGGGAATAACCCTGGAAAGAAAAAAGGAAATGGGGAAAATAAACATGGCTAACACTCTCTGACACAGGCTAAGGCCTAACGCTCCAGACTGAACAGCTTAAGCTATGTGACATGCTGAGTTCTCTCTCACTGGAAAGGTGCAGGACAAATGACCGGACATTTAACAAGATGTTAGAAGATGGGACGAAACCCGTCTGGCGACCATTTCTACTTACAGGCCCAGCTGATGCCTTCCTTCCGCTGTACTCATTCCTATAGTCTAGAGGAAACTCGTCTCTCAAACGATTCCCCAAAAGGATGGAATGGGAGCCAAGAAAAATCCATCCAAAATATATCAACAGAAATAAATGGACTGGTTAAAGCTGTTCGTTTCTAGTAAAATTAAGATTAAAACATGGGTGCCCGGGTGGCTCAGTCAGTTGAGCATGTGACTCTTGATCTCGACTCAGGTTAAGATCTCGCACTTTGTGAGACGGAGCCCCGCACCGGGCTCTGTGCTGACAGGGCAGAGCCTGCGTGGGATTCTCTCTCTCCCTCTCTCTCTGCCCCTCCCCTGCTCTCTTTCTCTCTCCCTCAAAATAAACAAATAAACATTAAAAAAGAGATCAAAAAATGTTAAGGCATCAATGTAAAGATTCTGTGGAAGAATGAAAAAAAATAGCAAGCAAAACAAAGATTTTGCCCAAAACTAAATAATCTACTCGGAAAATGTTTACCACTATATTGATTAAACAGGATGTTACTTGATACAGTAAGTGCTCCAAATGAGATGATAAAACATTAGAATGAAAGTTAATGTTCTCCTTGAAGCAGAATTTCCAACAAATGAAAATAGAAATGTAATCAAAACATTATTTGAAATCAGAATTTGTAGAATCAAAATGTCAAGCCACACTTTAAAAGAAATGGATACAAAAGTTATCAACATATAGTTAATTCTGGCCAGGTTATTTAATTCCAAAGACTAAAAGATAATTTTTATTCATCCTGGCAGAAAAAGTAAGGGAGTGGGGGATCAGAGAGGCCTCAGAGTTTTCCACAGCAATATTCATCTGACAAGAAAGCAAGGTCTACAAAACTTCTGGTCGCAAAAATATAACTTAGAGGCACCTGGGCGGCTCAGTTGGTTAAGTGTCTGACTCTTGAAAAGTATGACGTCAAAATATTTGATTGACAGTGGCAAAGATTGCTAGCTTTTCATGCGCATTTATTCTTTCCTTCTTTCTTCCATTTCCTTTTTCTTTCTTTTTCTTTTTTTGAGACAGAGAGTGTGCAAGTAGGGAAGAGGAGGGCAGAAGGAGGGAGAGGGAGAGGGAGAGGGAGAGGGAGAGGGAGAGGGAGAGGGAGAGAGAATCTTAAGCAGGCTCCACGCTCAGTGCAGAGCCCAAAGTGAGGTTTGATCCCAATATCCTGGGATCATGGTCTGAGCCAAAATCAAGAGTTGGGTGTTCAACTGACTGAGCCACCCTGGTACCCCTCTATTCTCTCTTTCTTACACAGTAACAGAAGTTCTAGTCACGCATATGAGCTTAAAGCTGGACTGTACCTTACTGATCTTCCCTCTTGCAATAGGGTGCGACTCTAAACTAAAATTAAGTACCGGCCAATGGGATGTGAGAAAAAATGTTAGGTTTCATTACAGATTATGCACTTTAAGGCATGGGACATGCCCTCTCATTTTACTTTTTCCCCTTTACACTGCTTCAAATGTGGTCATGACATTGGGATTCATTGTGCTTCTCTTAAAAGATATGTTCTTATTAGAAAACGTATGGGTAAATCTTAATGATCTTGGATTTGGCAACGGAGTGCTAGAAATGATACAAAAATCATGAGCAATATAAGAAAAAAAACAGATAAGCTGGATGTCATCAGAATGAAAAACTTGGGAAAACTGGACAGTGACATGCAGAAGAATGAAACTGGACCACTTTCTTACACCAGACACATAAATAAATTCAAAATGGTGGAAAGACGTAAATGTGAGACCAGAAACCATCAAAATCCTAGAGGAGAACACAGGCAGCAACCTCTTTGACTTCTGCTGTAGCAACTTCTTACTAGATATGTCTCCAGAGGCAAAGGAAACAAAAGCAAAAATGAACTATTGGGACCTCATCAAAATAAAAAGTTTCTGCACAGTGAAGGAAACAATCAACAAAACTAAAAGACAGCCTATGGAATGGGAGGAGATATTTGCAAATGACATGTCTGATAAAGGATTAGTATCCAAAATCTATAAAGAACTTATCAAACTCAACACCCAAAAAACAGGTAATCCAGTGAAGACATGGAAAGAAGGCATGAATAGACACTTTTCCAAAGAAGACATCCAGATGGCTAACAGATACATGAAAAGATGCTCAACATTACTCATCATCAGGGATATGCAAATCGAAACCACAATGAGATATCGCCTCACACCTGTCAGAATGGCTGAAATTAACAACACAAGAAATCACAGGTGTTGGTAAGATGAGGAGAAAGGGGAACCCTCTTGCACAGTTGGTGGAAATGCAAATTGGTGCAGTCACTGTGGAAAACAGTGTGGAGGTTCCTCAAAAAGTTAAAAATAGAACTACTCTACATTTCAGGAATTGTACCACTAGGTATTTACTCAAAGGATACAAAAACACAGATTTGAAGGGGTACGTGCACCCCGATGTTTATAGCAGCACTATCAACCGTAGCCAAACTGTGGAAAGAACCCAAATGTCCACTGACTGATGAATGGATAAAGATGATGTGGTATATACATATATAATGGAATATTCCTCAGCCATCAAAAAGAATGAAATCTTGCCATTTGCAACGACATGGATGGAGCTAGAGTGTATTATGCTAAGCGAAATAAGTCAGAGAAAGACAAATAGCGTATGCCGTCACTCATACGTGGAATTTAAGACACAAAACAGATGAACATATGGGAGGGAGAAAAAAGGAAAAAGAGAGAGAGAGAAGCAAACCATGAGAGACTCTTAAAGGTAAAGAACAAACGAAGGGTTGCTAGAGGGGGGGTGGGTGCGGGTATTGGGCTAGATGGGTGGTGGGTACTAAGGAGGGCACTTGCTGTGATGAGCACTGGGTGTTGTATGTAAGTGATGAATCACTGAATTCTACTCCTGAAACCAATGTTGCATTGCATGTTAACTGGAGTTTAAATAAAAATTTGAAAACAAAGAAAAAAACATGTGCATCAAAGGACATTATCAAAAAAGTGAAAAAGCAGCCTACAGAATGAGAAAATATTCACAAATCATATATCTGATAAAGTATCAGTATCCATAATATAGAAAGAACTATATATTATATATATAGATATTTATAGATTATATATATATATATCTTTATATATATATTATATATAAAGAACTATATAATATATATATATATATAATGGATCTTCTAGTATCCATAACATAGAAAGAACTTATAGCACAATAGAAAGACAAAAAAACAAAAAAACAAACAAACAAAAAAAAAAAAACCAACAACAACATTTTTTAAAAATGGGCAAAGGATTTAAACAGACATTTATCCATAGAAGACATGCACGTTACCAAGAGATATATGAAAAGCTGCTCGGCATCATTAGCCATCAGGGAACTATAAATCAAAATCGCAATGAGGTACCAGTTCACATCCACTAGGATGACTGTAATTTAAAAATGAATCCAACCAAAACAAAACATAACAAGTATTGGCAAGGATGTGTAAAAGTTAGAACCTAGTTCACCGCTGGTGGGAACGTAAAATGGTTCAGCAGCTGTCAGAAGCAACTTGACAATTCCTCAAGAAGTTAAACATAGAATATACCAGATGACCCTGAAAGCCACTCAAACGAATTGAAAACAGGAACTCAAACAAGTATACGTATACATATGTTCCTAGAGGCTCTATTCATAACAGCTAAGAGGTGCAAACAGCCTAAATGCTTATCAACAGCTGAAGAGATACATAAAAAGTAGTACAATGGATATTATTCAGCCACAAAAACGGACGTATTGATATACGCTGTAATGTAGATGCGCTTTAAAAACATGCTAAGTGAAAGAAGCAAATGCAAATGATCACATGTTGTAGGATTCCATTTATGTGAAATGTCTAGAACAGACCCATCCAAAGAGACAGAAAGCAGACTGGTGGTTGCCAGGACGGGGGCTAAGGGGGAGGTGAGAGAAACTGCTTAGTAGGTAAGGGGTTTCTGGGGCGCCTGGGTAGCTCAGTCAGTTAAGCCTCCAACTTCGGCTCAGGTCGTGATCTCGCAGTCTCTGAGTCAAAGCCCCGCGTTGGGCTCTGTGCCGACAGCTCAGAGCCTGGGGCCTCCGTCAGATTCTGTGGCTCCCTCTCTCTCTCTGCCCCTCCCCTGTTCATACTCTGTCTCTCTCAAAAATAAGCAAACATTAAAAAAAATGTTTAAAAAATAAAAAAAGGGACAAATTTGGATACAGGCCCAGGAGAAGGGCACGTTACAACCGAGGCAGAGACTTCAGTGGGTGCAGGTGAAGCCAAGGATGATAAGGATTGGTGATAACCGCCAGAAGCTAGAAAGAGGCAAGCAGGGCTCTTCTCTAGAGCCTTCCAAGGGAACATGGCATCGTAGACAGCTTGATTTCAGGCTTCTAGCCTCTGGGACAGTGAGAAGGCAAATTTTTTGCTGTTTAAGCCACCTAGTTTGTGGTAATTCATTTTATTAAAAAAATTTTTTTAAGTTTATTTATTTTGAGAGAAAAGGGGGGAGAGAGTGCAAGCAGTGGAGGGAGGGAGAGAGAGAGAGAGGGAGAGAGGGAGGATCCCAAGCAGGCTCCCCACTGTCAGTATGGAGCCCGATGTGGAGCTCGAACTCACGAACTGTGACATCATGACCTGAGCCAAAACCATGCATCAGATGCTTAACCGACTGGGACACCCAGGAGCCCCTGTGGTAATTCATCGTGGCAGCCCTGGGAGATGACTACCCACCTGGAATAGCAGCCGTGACAGATAGAAGCCTCATGTTGACAATGGCAGAATACTAAAACGATAAGAGACCTGGGGATAGGCAATGCCTATCCACATTGAAAGAAGATGGCTGAAGACATCTTCAGAAACAAACCACTGTAAGAAACAGGACTGCTGTCCAGGCAAGATGCACGTTGGAAAACTTGGTGAACTGGAAAACAGGACTGCAATTTAAACTCTTGTTTTTAAAAAAGATTTTAAGTAATCTCTACACCCAACGTGGGGCTCAAACCCACAACCCCGAGATCAAGAGTTGTATGCTCCACCGACTGAGCCAGCCAGGTGTCCCTAAAATTTTTAAATTATAACTAAAATAAATAATGCCACTGTGAAATGTTAAGTGAAGAACATTAAATCACAGGCATCAGAACGTACAGATGGCAAGTTTACAAGGAGTGCCTATCAAGCAGAGCGGAAATTATGTGTCTTGAACAAAAATAAGCTGTTGAGAATTTCAGTTTTACCAGTAACACTGCTGCTCGGCAGCAGTTAAATACATGACTGCGAACTTATAGGAAAGGCATGGAAAACGTTAAATGTTATAAATAATTTATGTCTTCTATTTCCAGATATAAATGTGTGTGGACATAAGGCTAATTTTTTTTAAATGTTTATTTATTTATTTTGAGAGAGAGAGTGTGTGCACGTGTGCGAGCAGAGAAGGGACACAGAGAGAGAATCCCAAGCAGGCTCCATGCTGTCAGCCAAGAACCCGATGCAGGGCTTGATCTCACGGACTGTGGGACCATGACATAAGTTTAAATTTAAAAAATTCTCTAGTTTTAAACTTTATGAAAATGAATTTATATTGTTCAGTGTAATTTTTCAATTTATTCATTCATTCATTCATTCATTCGGAGAGAGAGAGAGAGAGAGAGAGAGCAAGCATAAGCAGGGGAGGGGCAGAGAGAGAGGGAGAGAATCCCAAGCAGGCTCTGCACTGTCAGAGCCTAGCCCGACATGGGTTCAAACTCACAAACCACAAGATCATGACCTGATCTGAAACCAAGAGTTGGAACCTTAACCAACTGAGCCACCCAGGCACTCCTCAGTGTAATATTTTTAATTTATATTGATAGTAGAAATCAATAGATTCATATAAAAGTTTGTGAAGTGCATTATAATACTCTTCGGGAAATCAGAAAGATGAAGGCAAGAATTCTACAACTATCTCAGGAATAGTAACTCAAAATATATATATATATATATATATATATATATATATATATATATATATATATAAAAGCAAAGATTTTATCTGCAGTTGGAAAAACTTATGTCTGTACACGGAGGAGGTCAATGTCATCAAGGTGTCATGTGTCTGTCTTCCTGTGAGGAAGTTCACCCAGGCATCCACACCACCCTCAATGGGCTCCAAAGTCGCCTTCTTGCCCAGTTCTTCCTTCAGGTAACCTCAGTGTCATGACTTCTGTTAGAGCAGGTGCTCTATAAACTTAGGAACAATTCCATCTTTGTTTTCACTAACTTTTAACGGAAATTCAGCCTTTCCTTCCATTATGAATGGAGGCCAACAATATTAGGAGTGGCTGTGACTTTGTCACTAACAGTAATAGATATTTAAGATCACAATACTGTTGTTAAAGATGGCTTTAAATGTTTAGATTTAGGGGCACCTGGGTGGCTCAGTCGGTTGAGCGTCCGACTTCGGCTCAGGTCATGATCTCGTGGTGGGTAAGTTCGAGCCCCATGTCAGGCTCTGTGCTGACAGCTTGGAGCTCAGAGCCTGGAGCCTGCTTCAGATTCTGTGTCTCCCTTTCCCTTTCTCTCTGCCCCTACCCCACTCATTCTCCAACCCCCTTCTTCTCTTTCTTCCCTCCCTCCTTCTCAAAACAAATAAACATTAAAAAAATAAAAATAATAAATATTCACATTTAGACCAACTGCTAGATCTTGCTATGTAATTCATTGAAAAAAAAAAAAACCCATAATAGTCTATCAAACATTTGTTTTCTCTGCTTAGACATTTCACAGCTAGTGACCCCATAGATTCCTCAGTAGCTATTTCACTCACCATGAAAATGAAACAAAAGAAAATAAAACACATCTGTTTATATCTAAATAGCATTTTTCCATCTATCTCATACAATTTCCCACTACCTCAAATATAGATTACTATCAATAACCCGGTCATCGTTATATAAGGACAGTACAGAATAAAATAACTTTTCCAGTGAAAAATGACACTGTTTAAACAAATTTCCTTCACAGCTATTCAATCTGTAGAACTGGAATGTCTTGTAGGCTTGCTGTGATAATTAATAGGATAACATGCGCCCAGCTATTACTATTAAGAGTATTGTTATATCATGCATGTGTTGCAAATTAAATTAACAGTAATTCATGACTTCTCCAGATTTATATAACCATGTTTCTTTAAATTCACCACTCCAACAAGAATTTCTAACACGTGAAAGGCTATGGGTCTAATATTTCAACCGAGTTCATAATTAAAACTGCCAACATTTTGAAAGAAAAAGTACCATGAGGTTTTATAAGGACAATATTGGGAGAGAAAGACATTTTAGTTTGTAATAATTAAAATTCTGGGTCTCTAAAACTTGGATGTTGAATTACTCTCTAGTTGAAGAAGGGCCCATAGTCTTGTTTTGAAAGAAAACTTGTTCTGAGACCTTCAAGTACATTTACATTTTCAGAACTCCCACGGCAAGAAATTATAAGTGAGGGGCGGGGGGTAAGAAATTATAAATGAAGCTGGAAAACTAAGATTTTGGTGATGCCAATTGTGAAAAATAAATTCTGGCTTCCAAAAGCAGTACTGGAAAGGAATTTATTTAATCTTTCCTAAGACCCAGCTCCCCATGGGCAAGGATCCAATTTATTCATCTCTGTATTCTCAGCATCTAGAAGGATATATGGCACAGAGTAGTTACTTAATAAATGTGCATTGAATAAACAGTGCTGATTGCTAGAAAAGAGGGAAAATTGTGAATTCCCTCCAGAAAATCATTTTCAACACACACTGATACGGGACGATGGGTAGAGAAGAATTTAGACACCCAGAGACCTCACCAGAGGAAACTGTATATCAGTTCAGATCGATCAGCCCTTGTTGCAATCTCCACGTGGGCCTGGGAATGAAGAGGCAGAAAACTTAAGAGGAACCTCTGCTAGCTGGGAAGTGCACTGGGGTAGAGGAGTAAGAAAAAGCAAGCTAAGAATTTTGAGGTCCTTCTTTGCAAGAGGCACTACACTGTGGGTGCCGTCTTAAGGACTCTTCCAACAATTCCCCTTCCCCCACGCTGTCACAAGAAAGGAAGGAGAGAGAGGGAGGGACGAAAGCTGGAGATGCCAAAATGGCACACTGGTTACTAGACCCAGGCAGAAATGGTGGGGGGGGGGGGGGGGCGGTGGGCCACCGAAGCTCTGTGGTCCCTCCTTCCCATTTGCTGCCATCTCATAGTGCCCGATGCTCCTGCAACCAAGAAGGACAAGTCCCTATTCTAGTAAACGGAAGCAAATAGTTACCTTTAAGTCTACCACCCCCACTATTTCAATCGTCACAGGACTGTCTGAATCATTTTCTAAACGTTTTAACAGGCTTAAGTTTTAGAGCAGTTTTACGTTCACAGCCAAATTGATAAGGTACAGAAATTTCCCATATATTCTCCATCCCCACTCACTTTAGCCTCCCCCATTATCAACGTCTCACACCATAGTGGTAGATGTGTTACAACCCATGAACCTACATTGACACATAATCACCTAAAGTCTGTAGTTTACATTCAGGTTCATTCTCAGTGTTGCACATTCTATGGGTCTGGACAAATGTGTAAGGCCACGTGTCTACTATTATAGTATCATACAGAGTAGTTTCACAGTGAAACTGCCCTAAGTATCCTCTGTGCTCCACCTTTTCGTTTCTCCTTCCCTCCTAGCTCCAGGAAACCACTAAATATTTGACTGTTACATTGTTTTTTGTCTTTTCCAGAAAGTCATATTGTTGGAATCATCTAGTATAGAGCCTTTTCAGATTGGCTTCTTTCACTTTGTAATACGCATTTAAAGTTCCTCCATGTCCCTCTGTGGCTTGATCGCTCATTTCTTTTCTAGCACTGAATAACCTTCCATAGTCTGAGCGGACCATAGTTTACTCATCCACCCGCCTACTGAGGGACATCTTGGTTGCTTCCGAGTTTGGGCAATTATGAATAAAGCTGCTATAAACATCCCCATGCAAGGGCTTCTGTGGATGTAAGCGCTCAACTCCTTTGGATAGATACCAAGAAGCATGATTGCTGGATCCTATCATAAGAGAATGTTCTGTTTTGTAAACAAAATTCACTAAAATGTCTTTCACATTAGCTGTGCCATTTTGCATTTCCACCAGCAATGAATGAGAATTCCTACTGCTCCATATTTTTGCCAGTGTTTTGTATTGTCAGTGTTCTGATTTTGGCCATTCTAATAGGTATCTCATTGTTTGAACTTATATTTTCCTGATGACATGTGGAGCATCTTTTCATATGTTTATTTGCCACCTGTATATCTTCTTTGGTCTGTTAGGGTCTTTTGCCCATTTTTCATGGAATGGTTATTTCCTTTTTGTGGAGTTTTAAGAGTGTTTTGTATATTTTGGATAATAGTCCTTTATCAGATAGGTCTTTTGCACATATTTTCTCCCAGTGTGTGGTTTGTCTTTTCATTTTCTCGACTGGATATTTCACAGAGATTAGAAGTTTTTAATTTAAATACAGACCAGTTTATCATTCTTTCATGAATCGAGACTTTGCTGTTCAGTCTAAAAAGTCATTGCCAAACAGTCATCTACACTTTCCCTTAGGTTATTTATCAGGAGTTTTGTAGTTTTTGAGTTTCACATTTAGGTCTGTGATCCACTTTTTAAAAATGTATTTATTTTGAGAGAGAGAGAGAGAGAGAGAGAGAGAGAGAGAGAGGATGGCAGAGAGAGGGAAGGAGAGAATCCCAAGCAGGTTCCCTGCCATCAGTGCAGATCCTAACGCTGGGCTTCAACCCATGAACTGTGAGATCATGACCTGAGCCGAAACCAAGAGTCAGACACTTAACCGACTGAGCCATCCAGGCATTCCAGGTCTGTGATCCATTTTGAGTTGGTTTTCATGAAGGGTGTGAGGTTTGTGCATAGATTTTCTTCTTTTTTGCATGTGGATGTCCAATTGGTCCAGCACCATTTGTTGAATGGACTATCTTTGCTCCATTGTATTTGTTTTGCTCCTTTGTCAAACATTAGTTGGCCATTTAAGTTTGTCTACCCCTGGCCTCTCTATCCTGTTCCATTGATCTATATGTCTATTCTTTTGCCAACACCATACTGTCTTACTATAAATCTATAGTAATCGAATCTTGAAGTTTGGTAGTATCAGTCTTCTATGTTTTTCTTCAATAGCTTGGTGGCTATTTCTGGGTTTTTGCCTTTCCATATAGACTTTACAGTAAGTTTGTCCAGTACTGAATCTACATATCAAATTGGAATGAATGGACATGTTGACAATATATTTTTTTAATTTAAATTTTAGTTAGCCAACATACAGTGCAATATTGGTTTCAGGAGTGGAATTTAGTGATTCATCACTTACATACAACACCCAGTGCTCATCACAACAACTACCCTCCTTAGTACCCATCACCCATCTAACCCATCTCCCTCCCACCTCCCTCCATCAACCCTCAGTTTGTTCTTTATCGTTAAGAGTCTGATGGTTTCTTTCCCTCTCTTCTCTTTTTTCCTCTCCTTCCCATATGTTCATCTGTTTTGTTTCTTAAATTCCACATATGAGTGAAATCATATGGCATTTGTCTTTCTCTGTTTGACTTATCTCGCTTAGCATAATACCTTCTAGCTCCATCCGCATCATTACAAATGGTAAGATTTCATTCTTTTTGATGGCTGAGTAATATTCCACTCTATATACATATCATATCTTCTTTAGCCATTCATCAGTCAATGGACATTTGGGCTCTCTCCACAGTTCAGCTATTATTGATAATGCTTCCATAAACATTAGGGTGCGCGTATCCCTTCGAATCTGTATTTTTGTATCCTTGGGGTAAATACCTAATAGTGCAATTGCTGGATTGCAGGTAGCCCTATTTTTAAGTTTTTGACTGTTCTTACAACAATCTCAAAATAGTGAACCACAGAGTATGCTTTGAGTCCCTAAGCTGTGATAAAGAGCAGTAATAAAGTGATAAAGGCTGTGATAAAGAGCAGTGACTGGTGTCATCTATACAACTCAACCTTTATGGCTTAATTATTTGGAGTCTGCTTAAACTGCTGACTTCTTGGTTAAAGTGACAGCTACATTTCTGTTTCCTTTTCACGTTTCACCCCACATGTACTGCCACTCCCTAGAAACCAGAAGGGATTCCCTTAGAAGTGACTGCTGTCCTGAAACAGACCCATATATATATGGAGAACAAACTGATGGTTGCCAAAGAGGAGGGGGTGGGAGAATGAGAAAAATGGGTGAAGGGGAGTAAAAAGCACAAAGTTCCAGTTATAAAATACATAAGTCACAGAGACGAAAAGCACAGCATCGAGTATATAGTCCATGGTATTGTAATGGCCTTGCTCGGTGACAGACGGAAGCATAGCGTAACATATAAAATCGTTCAATCACTGTGTGCACCTAAAATGAATGTAACATCGTGTGTTAACCAGTGGAACGTTACGTGTCAACTATACCTCAATGAAAAAGATAAATAAAAAATTGTAACTATAAAAATTAAAAACAAAAAAAACCTTAAGTACCACTTTCCTGCCCATTATTCTAAATCTTCATGAATAAATCACTATACCTCCATGGGCAGGGGCGGGGGGGAAAGTTACCACTATCCTGCTTCTTCTATCTGTTGTGATAACTTTATGTGTCAACTGAAGTGGGCCACAGGATGCCCAAATGGTTAAGCATTATTTCTGGGTTCGTCTATGAGGGTGTTTTCTGGATGAGGTTAACATTTACATTGGTAGACTAAGTAAAGTAGATTGCCCTCTCTAATGTGGGTGGGCCTCATCCAGTCAGTGGAAGGCCTGGATGGAACAAAAAGGCTGACCCTCCCCTGAGTAAGAGAATTCCTCCTGTCCCTCCGAACCAGGCCATCTCCTTTCTCCTGCCTTTGGACTAGAACTGAAACACTGGCTCCTCCTAGTTCGGAGGCCTGCCAGGCTTCTGACTGGTGCTGCACTATCGGCTCTCCTGCTTCTCAGCTGTTTGGGCTTGGACTGGATCTACGCTGTTGGCTCTCCTGGGTCTGCAACTTGCTGACTCGCTCTGCAGATCTCAGAAGTTGTTAGCCTCCATAATTCATGTGAGCCCTGATAAATATCTCTCTCTCCGCTTGGTTCTGCTTCTCTGGAAAACTCTAACGCACCTGTCTTCTCTACACTTTAATGTAAGAGTAGGTGCGTTGGCCTACAAATACTCTGGCCCTTCCCTCTGGTTATTAAGATCTCTACCCCATCCCTGCACACCTGCAATGCCAGGAACCTGACCTATTGTCTAAGTATAAATAGTAGCATTTCAGTGTAAATAAAGTCTGCATGCCCTTACTTATTTCAATGAGACTAGGTTTTTCAGTTTCTTTGTCACCACCCTTTTCTGCACAGGACCTGAAATGGTAGGAGTCACATGCTTATAAGAAAAATTAGAATTTAACGTCAAAGCATCAAATAAGCAAAGACATTAGTAAAAAGGTGAGTCATGACTCTTTATGTAGTTGGATGTGATTGCACCAAGATATGTAAGGTTACATTATGTCAAAAATAGAAGGACAAGTTGACAACAACGTAACTTGTGTAAGATTTTTAACATTATCTAGTTCAGGCATTTCCAGACCAATCAAGCAAAAGAATAAAATTATGGAAAATACAAGTAATAACATTAATAAGGTTAATTTAACAGCTGCAAAAATAGATCAATACTGAGTTAGAAAAATACCTCACTTCAATAAATACCTAAATTCAGAAATTGTATGGGCCGTTTTATCTGACCACAGTGTAATATAAATATAAATTAACAGATTCACAAAAAAACAACAAAATAAAATGGCCTGGGTTTAAAAAATATCATTTTAAAAAATACATTATGCCAAGGAGTTAATGAAAGCTATAGTTATTTAATATTTAAAAATAATATGTAAAAGATTCTATATTAAAATGGATGGGATTTAATGCTTTTCTTATTAGCTAAGAGAAACTGTATGAAAATAAGCATTTAACTGAGGTTAGAAAAAAAGAGACTATATCTAAGACAAGAATGGGTAAATAATTAATAAGATAAAAAGCCAAAATTAGTGGCTATGAAAATAAAAAAATGATGAATAAATAAATGCAAAAGCTATCTATTGGAAACTGCAACGATACAGAATAATTTCTAGCCAGTCTAAACAGAAAAGGGGAGAAAGCAAAGACACGTGCTCTGAAATCTTACCTTTAGGAGTCATTTATATTGCTTTGCTTTAGTTTTAATGAGCTGTGTTTTCTAAATACACATAAACACACATACATACAGTGTCTTATAAAAAAAGGTTACATTCTTCAAAAACTGCTGCATGTAAACTAAAAACGTGTGTCTAAGCAAATTTCCCTTACGAAAGAACTGTAAAGGGTGTCATCATGTCCTTTTCAGAAAGCTAGCTGCTGCATGCTATTATGAATTTCTTACTCTGATGTTCACAAAGGGAGCTGCTGAGGCCTGTCCTGCTCTGTTTCGCTGGTGAAAAGGAGTAACTGTCATTTATCTGGTGGAGAAGAAACCAAACGCCCCTGCTTGTCAACCTTTCACCACCTGAAGAAAAGTCCACGAAAACCCACCTACATTGTAACGCAAAAGAAGAGTGGCCAAAGGAGATGCTAAAACAGGGAAGTTTAAATCTAACATATTTAGGGTATTTGCTTTGTTACAATTACAAACATCCCGGGACTTCCCCCGACATCCTGAAAACCTGCTAAACACACAAAAGCTTTGCGTGGAAAGCACAGGGCTAAATTCCACATCTGGGATGTTCCGATAGACATCACAAGACAGCACAAGGAATATGGTGAGATGATCCTGAAGCAGAGCCAACTCAACAGGAAAGGATACCAAGTCAGAGGGAGCCATGTAAAAGGAAGCTACATAAATCTGGAGGAAACCATGGGTTTTTTAGTAGGTATAGATTGTGGTTCAAGTCTGTTCCTGAGATGACTGTAAGGGGCAGGGGAGCCAACTAATCCTTGGGATGGTTATCTATCTATGTATCTATCTATCCATCTATCTATCTATCATCCATTTATTTCCATCCCCCTATACCAAGTTGTATATCACAGAGAGGAGTATACCCAACGTGCTTCAGGAAAACTACCCTTAGTATTCCACTGAGTCACAGAACTTATATCGTGTAGACAATATCCCAGGTATTTTGCTTGTAAATTATTCATATTAGATGAAGACACTGCCGTAGTTCTACTACAAATTAAGTCAGGGGGTTCCAAATTGTTCTGATCTATAAATTCAAATCCAAGCTTGCAGCTTCACTGAACTAGAAATGAGAGTATGTATTTCCCCTCTGTGCGATGTGGCTCATCATGCTGAGGATATGACAACTATTTTGAACAATGTCAAGACTGATTGTACATCTGCATTTCCCACCAGCTTCTCCATCAGCTTTCTGTTAGGGCACTTTCATGACATTCAAATGCCAGGGATCGATCATTCATTCATTCATTCATTCATTCTTTATTTATTTTAGGATTTGAAGATCCCAATCACAACTACCTTAATGTTTTCCAGTAGAATACTGACCTGCCTTCTTATGTAGCACTTTTCAGGTTACATTAATTTTTCCCATTAAATGTATCCACCCAAAAATTGACAATGCAAGTTTCCTGTAAGTTCTGTCTTTCCTAAATCGTCACCACTATCTTACAGCCTAGGGTATGGGCATCACGATTGCGATATTGCTAGTGGCTTCAATTCTAAATCGTATTTAATTGCTTGACATACCTTTCATGATCTAAGGGCTATGGGCTTAAAATTATATTCTCAATCATTTTCAGTTTCTTAAAAAGAAAACTAGGTAGTTCTATACTTTTTGAACTTACATGGCTCACTTTGACAATAAAACATCACATGGAGACAAGCCATAAGAGATGAAAAAGAATAAATACCTGTTCTTTGGTCAGAGCTAGTTCAAAATTCATATTAGCATTAGCATACAAGATACATTTCAGTGAATTATTTAATAGCTTAAACATACTCAGCATTCGGTATTTCCATGACACATAGGTGGTGGTGATTTATCAAAATCTGTTGGATGATCAATTTGTAATAACTGAACAGGCTGTCTTTGCTTGCCTACTGCAGTGGTACTAAATTACTTCCCACAGGGAGTGGGGAGGCCACGTGAAATAAAGTTCACATAACCGTTTCCTTCCACACAAGTGTGAATTACCTGTATTTGCTAGCTCAAGGGTAACGGTCAAGGAAAGTGGTTTGCTATTTGGACAGGCTTCTCAAAGCCATCCAATCCTCCTACCCAGCACTCTTAGATGTTTCAAAATCTTTTGATACAGGGTGCCACCTAAAAAGAGAAGACAAAGAAAGAAATATTGGAATTTGGTGACAAAATGAGGGGCAATCGCAACCAATGCATTATGTCAAGTCGACATCACTATGTTAGTGCCACTTATATTCCAAACAAATTATGACAAGAGTACCGTGTCCTCACTCCTCAGCGTTTAGTATTTATTGGAAACTCAGAAAGCGAACGGACATGAATAGAAGAGACAAACTGCAGGAGCTGATTACAAAATGTTAAATACATAACTCTGCCTCAGAGATCCAGTTATTGGAATTGTTAATGTCACAAGGCAGATACGGAAGTGAGACAACACACAAAGCCTTATTTTCCACAAATATGATTAAAACAGAGCGTTTTTGGCAAGGGGGAATTCAGAGTTCTAGTCTTAGCTTTGTGCCAACAGTGCTTGTACACTCGAGCACATACACACACACACACACACACACACACACACAGCACGTGCGCACACGTGCACACACGCTTTTCTGGGTTGTTTGGTTATTGCCGAGGATGGAAACAATAGAGGCTCAGGGGGATTAAGTAGGTTAGATGAAGAGCGTATATATTTGCATTCCTTGTGAAGTGCTCTTTCCTTCTGCTGCCTTTAGGCACCCAAAGTTCCATGTAGACTTCCAAGCAGCGCCATCTTATCCTTGTTTATTACGGATACAGTAAATACCGACGGGTTTCAACAGCACAGAGTAGCCGCCAAAAGAAGAAAATTCAGCACACTCATAATTTTCTGAGGAAATCTGCATATTAATGAGAAGAAATAAAGTTTTCCAGAGTGAGCAGGGTAAAAGTGAAATTTCACCTCAACCAACATCAAACTGGTCGCCCAGGTGAAACCTAGTATTTGGCCTTGACTCCCCACTTTTCTTCTCCTCCACGTCTAAGTCATCAGGAAGTCTTTCAAATCTCTCCCGTGGCATCCACTTTTCTCAGCCTCCGTCACCACTATCCTAGTCTCAATCACCATCGTCTCCCAGTTGAGCTACCTCAACAGCTCCTCTGGTTGTGTCATTAGCTCATTCCCACGCCATAGCCTTCGTGTGGGACAGATATTTTCCAAAACGAAAATCTTTACAGTCGAGTGACTCTCCTGCTTTGAACCCATTCAGGATTTTCCTTTTCCCCTAAGGAGGAAAGCAAAACTTGACATGGCTTCAAAAGCCCTCTTTGATCTAGTCCCTACCTGCCTCTCCACCTCATCTCCTCCTTCTCCCTCAACGTGTATTCTGCACTTCAACGAAACCGATCCACTTGCTGTCTTATAGACGGGTCTTGTTCATTTATGTCTCCGCACCTTTTATTTGTTTCCTCTGCCTGTTCTTCCTGCCGACCATGTATTGTCAGGAGGACGCTGCCAGACGAAACTGAAGCCTCTGCTTCTGTTACCGTGTCCTCATCTGTGAATGACACCACGATCCACTCGTCTCAAAAACCCGAAGTTGGTGGCTCATCCTCAACTTCTCCCACTTGCAAAAGGTTTCCGGATCCTGCGCAATTGAACCATTTAGAATCTACCCTGTCTGCTCCCTTGCTTTCTTGTCCATTTCCTCTGCCCTAGTGCGAGCGCTCCTCAAATGTCACGCCTGGATTCTAGCAACAGCCACTTGCCTGGTGCCACGAACTCCCCACTCCTTCCCGCGCTCCCCATATCCTACCGACAGGGACCTGTAGGTTGCTTCCCACTTCAAAGCAGCCTGGATCAGCTACAGAGCAGCCGGGATCAAAGCAGTTGTACTTCAAAGGTCTTACACTTCATCAGCTGCAATTGCAACTCAAGAACAAAACAGAAGCCTTCCTCGTGCCTTCCTGGTGGTGATTCTGCCCTCCCCGCTGCAGGTGGGTTGCCAATACACACATCTTGTTAGCATGGCGGTTTGACTGCTTCCTTTAGCAGCCGGAATTGCCACAAAAGAATAAGAGATGATCAAAGTATAACACATTCTCGTGAAACCAGAGAAAGCTTTCTTGAGGTGGGGTGGACTCGAGAAGGAGGACAGGGCGTTGAGAGGACGCAGGAAAACGTTCAACCTGCTAAGTGTGCGGAGGGTCAGAACAGAACCGTCACTGTCGCTGAGTTGCTCTTGCCGGCTCTGCCACTCACTAGCCACACGTCCTTGGGAGAGTAATTCAGCCGCTCTGAGCCTATTTCCTTACTCATAAAATGAGGACAACGCTAAAATCTATCTCCAAGGGTTTCTGTGCGTTACACGAGGTAACACGCGGGGCACACTTAACTAGGCGTGTAGTCTGTCCTCCATAAAGGCTTCCTCAGCATTCGGAAGGCCCTTACCGCAACGCTTCCCAGGTTTAATTCTCGTTTTGCTTCTTCTTGTCTAGCAAATTACAGTCAACAGTGAGAGATGACCAGGTCGTCAGACGCAATATGCTTCTCATTTGTGCTTTGCTGAAACAGTGGTAATGCATCCATCTATCAGCTGGAAAACTAGTTTAATTAATTGGCTTCCCTGAGCGGTACCTTCTGGAGTAGATCTGGAAATTTCTTAGGACACCAATATCCACGGGTGAGCAATCAGGCACTTTGTCCAAACAGAGCAGATAGCAGTTTCTGCTGTCGGGAGGGGACAGGCAAGCTCTAGTCAGGTGCTAGAGAGTTCCAGGAGCCCCCCAGGTTATCCTTCGAACCTCCCCACACGCCTGCCGATTGTTCACAAACGCCTGGTTTCCTCCACATCGTCCAGGGGATGGAAGCTCTGGTGCGATGATGTGCGGCACGAAGAGCTCAGTGTCACGTTCGGCCTTCCCTGCGCCATATCCGGTGGCGGTGACGTTCCTCCCGGCCTGACTTGTAAGACGACTTCCATGATTAATGAGTGGTTAGGACAAGAGAGCCATGACCAGAAGTGGGGAAGCAGAGAGAGAGCGACTGGAGTGGAAACTGTCAAGAGGTGTGTGGCGAGCAGTGGCAGATGTACGGTGACACGCTGCAGGGGACAGCGCTCTCTGACTGTGAGAGGAGAACGAAGGGCCACTTTTCAAAACAGAAGCACAAACCCATCAGCCAGTGTTCCCATAGAGCTGCTCCTCTCCCATGAGTCAGAACAAATGTCAGAAGTGAAGATGAGGCTCGCCACAGAATTTCTAAAATAAACAAAGATCCGTTTTTTCCCAGGATCCCATCGTGCACAAGACACAAGGTGTTTCAGGGCTCCCCGGGGAAACGCAACCAACAACTGATAAGATCTTATACTACATTTTATACTATATTGGTTATGTCTGCATTAAGGAATTGGCTCATGCATTTGTGGGTGCTGGCAAGTCCAGACTCTGTAGGGCAGGCTAGAAAATCATGTGAGACTTGATGTTGCAGTCTCGAGTCTGAATTCTATAGGGTGGGCCAGGAGGATGGACACTGAGGCAGGATTTCTCCCCTGAAACCTCGGCCCAAGGCAGGATTTCTATGTTATAATCTTTTTTTTTTTTCCAGAGAGAGAGAGAGAGAGAGAGAGAGAGAGAGACCATGCGCAGAGGAGAGAGGCAGAGGGAGAGAGAGAGAATCTCAAGCAGGCCCCAGGCTCAGCGTGGAGCCTGATGTGGGTCTCGATCCCATGACCCTGGAATCATGACCTGTGCTGAAATCAAAAGTCAGATGCTCAACCGACTGAGCCACCCTGGTGTCCTCTAGGTTATAGTCTTAAGATCGAATTTCAGGAAGCCTCAGTTTGTGCTCTTAAGGCCTTCAACTGATTAGATGAGGCCCACCAACATCACTGATGAGAATCTCCTTCGCTTAAAGTCAGCTGACCGTAAATGTTACGTATGCCTCTAAACTATCTTCACAGTAATACCTAGACTAGTATTTGACCAACCAACTGGGCACCATAACCTAGTCAAGCTGACACATAAAATTTAACCATCACACAAAGGAAACATTATCAAGAAATGTTTACAAAACAGAAGGACAGGTTAATGAAGGTGATGGACATGTAGTTCGAGTTCGTCAATGAAAGAAGGAAGGAAGGAAGGAAGGAAGGAAGGAAGGAAGGAAGGAAGAAAGAAAAGAAAAACCCTTAGCATATATTAGAAGACAACAATAGCTGTGTTTTAGCTAGTGCCCACACTATGCTGTATGCTTACATAAAATACCTCAGTTAATCCTCACAACTCAGTGAGATAGCTACAAAAAAATCCTCTTTTATAGAAGAGGAAATGAAGATCTGAAGCACTGGAGTGCTTTTCCCAATGGCACTCAATCCATAGGTGACAAGCCTTAGCCTAGAACTCTCTTCTGTCTGACCATGGAACTTTTGGTCACTGCAGACTCCCAGAGTGACACTGGAAAGATTCACATGTCAGAGTTAAAAATCATAAATTCAGCTCTAAGGCCTATTAGTTCTTCTTTCAAACTTACTATACGCGAGGCACTGTTCAAAGAGCTTTACCTATATTAACTCCTTCGATCCTAGCAATAACCTTACGACGGATGCACTGTTATGTCCATCTTGCAGATAAGGAAGCAGGCCTATGCCTTGCCTATGCAGCAAGGAGCAAGAATATTCGGAGCAAAATCATAAAATAGGAAAGTGTTTCTTCTGTTGCCCAAGCGCTCATATCTGTCCCTGATGCCCAGTGCTTTTACGAGTAGTGCTACCAGATGGAAAACCTCATCACGGTCTGTCCTGGACAGCCCTAGTGGCGAGAGAACAAGACTGAACATCTAAAGTCCTCAGCACTAGCCTCTGCTCCAGCACTAAATGACTTCTCTCTAGGCCCCAATTTCCCAATCCTTAAATCATAGGTATTGACTGCACATTATCCTGGGTTCCAAGCACTTTGTCCCCGAGGAGCTGATGGTTAAGACGAAGGACGGGTTGGTAACTATTATAAATAAACAAGATGAAAAACGGTATCAGCAGAGGTTTCTCTCTAGAGACCTCACCAGAGAATATGTGCCGAATACATTTCTGTGGGTTTGAATCCTAATATATCCGTTGGAATAGGGTTTAGCTGTGTGTACAGAAACCAGACCATAGTAACGTAAGCAAGCAGTGACTTTAGAAATGCAGCCAAGTTGGGAAATTCACGGTCCAGGCTGGTACTGCTTTTCCACAAAGGCTCCTTCCAGCTCTGATCTCTGCTTTCCGCCATCTTCAGCCTGTGGTATTACTTCCAGGGCTAAGCCTGAGGAACGATACGTGCAAGCGGAGTCTGGCCCTTTTTATCAGATAACTAGCCTCACTGGAAACCCCACTTGGTATATTTCTGATTGTATCACATTGGACAGAACTGTGTCATATACATAGGAACCAAAGCTCCAAGGCACCTCGGAAAGTTGAACTTTTAGCTGGCCACATTTCTGCTCTGGGTAAAAATGATTCTTTAGTAAGTATGTGAAGGAGAGTATCTTTGGAGCGGGCGAGCAGCAGTGTCGGCCACACCCAGTTTCACTGCCAATAGCTCTGCAACCTTGACCAGGTTAGGTCACGTCTATGAACCCAGGCACGAAGTCAGCCAGCTCTGGCTCAACCGCGCCCGGTTTTGCGAACCTAGACAAGCTGCTCATCTTGTCATGTATGATAATTTCAGGACAGAGGACCCACCGTCATCCTTATTTTACAGATAAGGAAACTGAGGCTCAGGGGAGGTAGGAAATTTGTTCAGGATCACACTGTTCATCAATAGTGCGGCCACAGCCCAAACCAAGGTGTTTCAAAGTCTTTGTTTGAAAGCACTGCCTGTGTTGTGCCAATCCCAGGTCAAACCACAAAGGAAGGGCACCCGAAGGCATAATGCCTCCTTTTCCCTCTTCACTGTAGCCTTTGCAAAGCAAGGCTGACCAGTTGAACAGGTAAGGCAATGGGATCACACACAGACACATGATTTATCAACTGCACGGACACAAGCAGAGTCAGTGGGAGAAGGAATAGGTCTGAAGTATCCCTGAAGGTCCCACACATAGTTATACAACACCTTCTGGTCCTTTTTCTTTTGATTCCACCCAGGTCCCCAGGGCCGTTAGTTCTGCTCTCTGGACAGTCCCACGGTGCTGCTTCCTTGACAAATTAGGCTGGTGCAGGGTCCCCCTTTTGTCATTAGGCTGTAACACTATGGGTTGTGGTTGGACATCCTAGAGCCACCTTGTTTAGGGGTCCTTCCTGAGAGATAACCCTCATGCTAGTTGCTTTTCTTCCAAGGGAGCTGCAACCCCAATTATGTTTCTGTGATCAGAACTATGCAAATGACCAGATGTTTGTTTCTCCCCATATCTCACAGATACCAGTTGGGGTTAAACTGACTTATTTTTTCATCGCCATTGTATTTTTGGCTCTGAGTTTTGGTGCAAGTTTGTATTTTCTCAGATTGGTAATTATTTCAAAAGCACTATTTAACCTTGTATGCAATGATATATTTTCTTATCACTTTTTCCTATCATTGTTCTCTCCAACACAGGCAAGTAAAATGATTCACTCAAGCTCACACAGCTTATTCGTGGCAGAATGGAAACTGGAAACCTTTCCTCATACTCACAGTGTTGTTTTGCACAACGTTTCACTATATTCTTGGTACAAAGTCCAATTTTCCAGTTAGTTTTTTGACCATTCACAAATATCTTTTTCTCATAAAATTTTTTAATGTTTATTTTTGAGAGAGAGAGAGAGATAGAGTGTGAGCGGGGGAGGGCGGAGAGGGAGGGGGGGACACAGAATGGGAAGCAGGCTCCAGGCTCTGAGCTGTCAGCACAGAGCCTGACGCAGGGCTCAAACTCAGGAGCCATGAGATCATGACCTCAGCCGAACTCTGAGGCTTAACCGACTGAGCCACCCAGGCACCCGACCCTTCACAAATATCTGAATGTAAGTATCTCTCTCATACCAACACCTTGAAAATTCTGCAGTGTCCTCTGTGTTTTAATGCCACCAT
This sequence comes from Leopardus geoffroyi, assembly GCF_018350155.1. Classification (NCBI taxonomy): domain Eukaryota; kingdom Metazoa; phylum Chordata; class Mammalia; order Carnivora; family Felidae; genus Leopardus; species Leopardus geoffroyi. Next base: position 118,546,198 of record NC_059343.1, read on the forward strand.
ATTAAAAAATCAACAAGAAACCTCAAATATATTTAAGATTGCTAACATCACTTGCCTTGGACTGAAATCTTACATAAACAACATACTACCGGTGTGTTTAGATAATAAGGTGCTCAGAGGATGGAGAACTTGACCTTCTTGATTTGGTCTCATGTCTCCAACCTGGTAACTTGTCTCATTAGCATAAGAGGCTGACCAAAGGGTTTTTGTTTTTTTTTTTTTCCCTTGGGCAATAGATCCAAACGACTAGACAAATCACATAAGATTTCACTTTGGCATTAACATGGGCACCATGGTGACAACTTTTGAATGCAATTGCGCTCATTCAAAGTCCGCCCGTGTATATGTAATAGAGGGTGAATATTTTTCATTGCTAAGACTCAGTTGTGCTATTACTACACCCTAATTTACCTCTGGAGGGAATATTTTCAGCAATTTATGACTGAATTGAAAATGAAAATAAAATATTTCCTAGTGATGACAAGTGGAATTCAGTCAAATTCAAGTCCAGAAGAAAAATGACATTGCACCACAACCATAAACTCTTAGAGAATGACAATTTCCAACAATGTGATTTATGCTCATAACATTCTAGAATCCTGTCTTTTCCAACAAACCTTTGCAATCATTTGAGAACGGCAGGCCTGGAATGCACATTATTCTCTAAACATGGCATTGTCCACTTGAATGCCACTGTAAATAAAGGAGCCACCGCAGTGCCTGACACATGGGGTGCCAGAGGGCAAGTTACCTCAAAATTAACTTCTGTCTAATATGATTAGCAGTCGGTAGCTGCGGGTGACTCAATACCTCCGACGCTCCAGGAAGACCTAATTGCTTCTCTTCAAGAATAATATGCAGAGACTCTGAGCATGAAGTTGGTTTTTGGACTCCTAAGATTTCTGAATCTCTCCCTTCTTTTAAAGGAAAATAATTTAACAAACACAATCTCATTCCAAAAAATTGGCCATATGGGGTGGGGGGTGGGGAGATAGAATGTTAACTGGAAAAAAAACCATGATATTCAATTGCATATTCTCAGATAGCTAGGATACACATGTAGAAACCAAAGCGTCGAAGGTAATCCAAATGTTAGCCATAGCTCAGCTGTAGGCAGTGAAATTACAGGAAACTGTAATTTTCTTCTTTGCACCTTTTTCGGTTTTCAATCTCTTTTTAGTCTTAGTATGGACTGGATTTTTAAGCAAAAAAAATTTTTTTAATCATTTAAAAATGATCAATTGGCAACATTTCTCCGTAACTGTTACCTTGTATTTCCAATGGCTGGTTACAGACTGAAGTTCTCATTTCTTTAGCCTAACTAAAAAAGAGAGAAATTTCCTTCTTTATGTTTTCCTGATTTGAAGATGCCATAATGAACTCCTCTGTGAAGTTCTTCCTGCATTTGATGATTCTTTTTTTTTGAAGTTTTTAAATTTATTTATTTTGAGAGACAGAGAGAGTGCCAGTGGGGGAGGGGCAGAGAGAGAGAGAGAGAGAAAGAATTCGAAGCAGGATCCCTGCTGTCAGCGCACAGCCTGACACAGGGCATAACGTGGGGCTCGATGTAGGGCTACCTAAGTGTATCCCTTATAGATTGATATTTCAGGCAGCTGCCTGAAGGGTCTGCCCACTTTAATCTGGTTCTGGACTGATAACGTGTTTTCTTTTTTTTTTTTTTTTTTGTTTAAGTTTATTTATTTACTTTTGAGAGAGAGAAAGCTGGGGAAGGGCAGAGACACAGGGAGAAAGAGAATCCCAAGCAGGCCCCACACTGTCAGCGCAGAGCTGGACTCAGCCAGGCACCCTTTATTATATTATTATTATGTATTTTAGCTTGAACCCAAGAACCACAAAATCATGACCTGAGCTGAAACAAGAGTCAAAACGCTTAACCAACTGAACCACCCAGGCGCCCCTGCACTTGATGGTTCTGATGCCAGCCTACTTAACAGAGAACTCCTGAAATGTGTTTATGTATTTTCTCTTAGATTAACTTGACCTCCAGATACTTTCATGATGAGAAATGCATTCAAAAATAATGGAAATGATTCCCTTCACCTTTGCTCTCTCACTTCTGTTTAGAGTTGCTTTTAGGACCAAACAAGTACTCCCTGGAGCAAGTCACAGGAACGAGAAGGCAATATTAAGAAGAGGGCATTTGTCAGTTGTCCTGACACATACATGTTATTATATTATGTGACGTTACATGTTATCACATGAGGGTGAACTTATTTGTTTACTATTTACTTATTTACTTTAGTAATCTCTACGCCCAGTGTGAATTCACGGCCCCAAGATCTAGAGTCGCATGCTCTTGGGGTGCCTGGGTGGCTCAGTCGGTTAAGCATCCAACTCTTGCTTTTGGCTCGCGTCATGGTCCCACACATTTGAGCCCCACACGAGGCTCCGTGCTGGCCGTGCGGAGTCGGCGCGGGATTCTGTCTCTCTGCTCCTCCCCCACTGTGTGCACACACAGGCACGCGTGCTCTCTTCTCGCAAAACAAAGTGAATTTTATAAAACTTAAACCAAAATGAAAAATAAAATTTTAAAAACAGAGGTGCATGCTCTCCCAACTGAGCCAGCCAGGCACCCCTTATTATATTATTATTATACATCTCCTATGCAGTATGGTCCACAGAATCACCTGGGGTCCATCTCTGACTCAGAAACTCCAGAGATTAGACCCAGGAATATGCAACTATGAACAAGTGTCCCAGGTCATTCCAATACGCACCAAAGTTGACAACTATTATAACAGCAATTCAAGAAACTGTAGCTGTTTGTACCACTGTAGCACCTTTGGGTGACATCTGCATTCAGGATCACAGCCATAGCTAGCAAGATACAAAGGCTTGCTCTGGAGTCATCACTAACTGCTCTCCCTTTTCTATATTTATGATCATGACTCATTGGGCCAAGTAATACAGAAGGGAGTTTATTCTCATTAGATCAGGGAAGATAAGTAGAGATCATTTTTCTTCCCCATACCCTACTTGGGTGGTTCTTGCTTCATAACGCTCTGATCATGAAGCAGTGTGCTATAATTTTCGTGTATTCGTGCAAGCAATTGCTAAGCACTTAGTATGTGCTTGCTTGGTACTTCGCTAGGCCTAAGAAATATAGCTGTGACTAAGAGGCTGTATGTACCTCTTTCGGTTTCTTATTACTTCGATTCCCACAAACTTAGGGAGCTTAAAACACAACTCTACCACTTTGCGGAACTAAGTCCGAAATGGGTCTCACTGGGTCAAAATCAACATGTCCATTGGGCTGTGTTCCTTTGGGGCGGCTCTAAGGGAAAACCTGTATCCTTGCCTTTTCCACCTTCCAAAGGCAGCCTGCCTTTCATGGCTCATGGCCCCCTTTATCCATCTTCAAGGCCAACAAAGTTGCAGCTTTCTGACTCTTCTACTGCTGTCATCCCGCCTCTCTCTGACCACAGCCAGGAAGGATTCTCCAAACTTAAGGACTCAAATGAGTAGATTGGGCCTATCTGGATAATCCAGGATAATTCCTCTACCTTAAGGTCTGTACCCTTAATCACATCTGCAAAGTCCCCTTTGCTATATAAGGTAACAGATTCACGGTTTCCGAGGATTACGATGTGAGCATCTTTTTGGGGGGCATTATTCTGCCTACCACACTATTCCAAGCAGTTCGGTTCTGGCAGAGAAAAACATAACAATTACAGAACAATGTGCTGCATCCCATAATCATGACATGTGCAAATGCCTGTGGCAGCAAAAAAAAAGAAGGAGCAACAAATTTGTCTTTGGCTAGGGAGTAGTCTGGGTAGGTTTCCCAAAGAAGGTGATGCTTGAGCTGGATTTTGAAGGGTATTCAGGAGACAGAACATAACATGGAGGGAGACACAGTTAGATTTAAACTCCAGCTCCAGCCCTCGTGAGCTGTATGATCATGGGCAAATTTCTTAACTATTCTGAGCCCAGGGTCCTCAGTTGTGTGTACAGACTAAACAATTTACTTTTCATAAGTTTACTGTATATTTTAAATAAGTTAAAGGTGGTAAAAGTGCTACGCGAGCTGTAACGTCCAGTAGATGAAATGGGTTGCGTTCGTTAATGTGGCTTCTAATAAGGTAGGGTTTCTAGATACCGCAAATAAAAATATAAGGCGATCAATAAAATTTGAGTTTTTCTTCAAATTTTTTGACGTTTATTTATTTTTGAGACAGAGAGAGACACAGCATGAGTGGGGGAGGGCCAGAGACAGAGGGAGACAGAGAATCCTTAGCAGGCTCCAGGCTCTGAGCTGTCACGCAGAGCCCCACTTGGGGCTCAAACTCACGAACTGCGAGATCACGACCTTAGCCAAAGTCTGACCCCTAACTGACTGAGCCACCCAGGCACCTCAATAAAATTTGAGTTTTACATAAACAATGACTTTTTTGGTAAAAGTATGTTCCATGCAATATTTGGGAAATATTACACTAAAAAGATATTTGTTGTTTACCCAAAATTCAAATTTAACTAGGCATCCCATATTTTATCTGGCGACTCTTTAAACGGGTTGTAATCACGTTGTGCTACTAAGAGGGCAGTTGCCAGATTCGCTTTGTTCTTGAAAAAATCTAGGAAAGCCTCCTTGTTATGCAAGAGAGAAGTCATTTAAATTGATGCAGTGGGAGAATTCAGAAAGAGCACTGGCTGTAAGAGTCAAAAGGTCACAGGCCCGTGAAATGCCAGCCAGGCAAGGTCTTCGGCTTCTCTGAGCTGGAGAGGGTATGGTGGAGAATGGATCGTGGGCCTTGAAACAAGACAGCCCTGGGTTTCAAACATAGTTTATCCCTTTAGAAACTTTGTGACCTTGGCTAATCTACTTAATTTCCGAGCCTTGATTTCCCCATCTATAAAATTGAGATAATCATCAAATCTACTTCAAGAGCAATTTTGAGGATTAAATGAAGCCATTCAGGTAAAGAGATTTAGCACCGTGTCTGAGCATAACAGTGCATAAAAATATCAATATAACAATAAGTCCTGGAAAGCTTTATATTCTTATGACAGAATCTGGACTGTAATTAACTTTCATTTTATCAACACTAATGTCCTTAATATATCAGTGAGACGTAAAGACCTCATTATTCTTCCGTTACATCAATACTCATTGGGCCAGGCATTTGGCTGGCTCCTGAGGTGAAATAATAGGGAAACAGAGTCCTCACTCTCACAGAGCTCAGGACTTTGGTGGGGTGCCAGATAACAGAACAGTTGTGGTGAATACTGGAACTTGGCACCATTTTCACCCCCTTCTCGACTCCTCCCTAGGTGGTAGGGACTAGAAGACTAGAAACTACATTTCCCAAATCCCTTTGCCAGAAGGGTTCAAGGTACAGCTTAGGCTCTGCCCATGTGAACCAGAATTTGGCACATCTGTAAGGCGAAAGAGAAGCAGAAGCCACACTACCCTTTCTCTGGAGCAGCAGGTCAACAGCCGGGCCTTAATAGACTCAAGATTTTGTAGCAGGCCGTAGGCGTGTCCTCAGGCGTAACCTATCTCAGTGCCGCATGGCAGTTGCAGCCACATTCACCAGTTCCTTGCTGTTTCCTGACCTGAAAGAAGGGGTAAAAGGGGTGGGGGGAGGCAAGCAAGAAGTTCTGAATTCCTGGGGCGCCCGGGTGGCTCAGTCGGTTGAGCGTCCGACTTCGGCTCAGGTCGTGACCTCACGGTCCATGGGTTCGAGCCCCGCGTCGGGCTCTGTGCTGCCAGCTCAGAGCCTGGAGCCTGCTTCAAGTTCTGTGTCTCCCTCTCTGTTTGCTCCTCCCCCATTCACGCTCTATCTCTGTCTCTCAAAAGTAAATAAAAGTTTAAAAAAAAAAAAAGGAACTGCTGAATTCCTGAAAGCTAGCGCTGGACCCAAATCTAGTGGTGGCCTCCTTGACCTTCTTTTGTCCAGCTCTCCCAGTTGATTCAGAAGCACCTAATTTCCTGTGGTGAATCTCTTCCTTGAAATGCTTGCAGTGGTGTCTTTTCCCTGACCAACCCTGACTGACAGAACAAGCAATCGCAATACCACACCATAAGCATGAGGTGAACTGGGTACATGTAATACGGACACCGAATACAATCTTTAAGGCCCAGGGAAGTTTCCCTGGAAGCAAAATATAGCTTATAAAAGGAACGTTATGCACTCCAGTCTGGCTGAATTCAGAGATGGAGGACAAGAGTGGTGAGAGATAAGGCTAAAGAAAGAGGGGTGGGTAGACAGTGGCGAGACTGCAAAGGGTAAGGGTGAGACTGAAAAGTGGTAAGACTATGGGCCACTGGATGGTGGTAGGACAAGTGGGACTGAAGGACTTTAAGCAGAGGAATGACACGATCAGGTCTGAGAAAAAGCATCATGCTGCTGCTGTATGGAGAAAGGTCTGTACGATCTAACAACAGAAGCAGGGAACCAGTTAAGAAAGTACCGTGGCAGGGGGTGCCTGGGCAGACCGGTCGGTTGAGGATCTGACTTCGGCTCAGGTCATGATCTCACGGTTCGTGGGATCGAGGCCCGAGTCGGGCTCTGCGCTGACGGCTCAGAGTCTGGACCCTGCTTGGGATTCTGGGTCTCCCTCTCTCCCTGCTCCTCCCTGCTCACGCTCTGTCTCCACCTCTCTCTCAAAAATGAATAAACATTAAAAGTAACAACAACAACAAAGCACTGTGGCAGGATCAGGTGAGCAGACATAATGACCTGGACTACAGACACAGAAACAAAGATGAGTGAAGTAGATCATTTCAAGGTCTAGTTTTCGTCTGGAGCTGACAAGATTTACTGATAGATTAAATGTAGTTGGTGAGAGAGATAAAGGATTCTGGCCTAACACCAGTTTCTGGCTTTAAGAACCAGATAGGGGTGTCATATACTGCAAGGGGCAAGTTTGAGGAAGTCCTCAGTTTAGGACGGAAAAACCAGACTTGAGTATTGAACATGATAAAGCAGAAGTGCTTTTGAAGCATCCAACTGAAGACAGCAAACCAGCAGTTGGAGATAGAGGCCTAGAATTCTAAGAGAGCCATCAAAGAAGGTGGGCATCTAAATTCAGGAGTCATCAGGACTTAGATGGCAAGTGAAATGCACTGCATATATGAGATAGCCTAGAGAAAGTGTGCAAACTGAGGATCAAATGATAGCTCAGTACAGATGTCTGAGGAACTTCAAATTTAGGGGTTTGAAAAAGAATATGATAAACCGAGTTTAAAGCTATAGAGACATCAAGCATAACAAAGTCTAAAAGAAATCCACTGGATTTATCAGCATGCTGGTCATCGATGATCTTCATACTGACTCTTGGCAAAGTTACAGAAGGAGAAGACAGACTGCAGTAAGCTGAAGAATAAGGAGGAAGGGAGGGAACAGAGTCACCGAGGGCAGAAAACTCTGAAGAATTCTAGCTGAGAAGAATCATAGAAAGAGGACTACAGCTGGCGGGGGGGGGGGGGGGGGGGCGCAGGGAGTGAAGGGGATCTTTTGCAGTTCTGATTTTAAATGCTAATGAGGGCAGCCAGGAGTGAGGTTGAAGATACAGAAGAGAGAGGGATGACTGGATAAATAAATATACCAAGAAGTGAAGAGGAAGTGGGATCTAAAATAGTGACCCAAGATTGGCCTCACACCAGATAAGGGCATGCATGGGGCACCTGGGTGGCTCAGTCGGTTAAGTGTCACGTTCTCACATCACAGGTCATGATCTCGAAGTTTGTGGGATCGAGTCCCATGGTGAGCTCTGCGCTGACAGTGCAGAGCCTGCTTGGGATTCTCTCTCTCTTTCTCTGCCCCTCCCCTGCTTTCTCCCTCTCTCTCAAAATAAATAAATAAACTTAAAAAACATAAAAGGATGCATGCAATTGTAGATGTCTCTTGACGAGGTGACAGACTACTGAAGAAATTACTACGAGTAGCTTCTGTTTTTATTGAGAAGTAGCAGGCCACTGTATCCATTGAGAGTAAGGAGAGAGGCAGCAGAGTTTTGAGGAGAGTGAAGTTGGAATTAGCAACACTTTAGAATTTGTCTAAAGGGATAAATAAGTAGGAAAATAAAAGGACTGATGGGAAATGCTGAAGGCCCCACATGGGTAGCATGTAACAGTCCAGAAGCCAAATCCCAGCGATTCCTTATTCCCATGTGACCGCTAGCATGCTAGCCGATTTGTAGAAGTATCAGTTTCTTCATCTGTTAAACTGTTAACAAAATCCATTTCACAGGGCTGCCACAAATATGAAATTAGATCGGTAAGTGATGTAATGGATATCTGTGCTTGTACCCTCCCAACATCCCCCTTTTTCCTTCTTATAACACAAAGAACCCTTCTTTCCTGTTGGCGGTGCATTTCATGAAGTCGGAGAGGAACTTCGCCTTTCTACCTGCGAACATGTGGCCCGGGCCTGGCCAATAAGAACTTGACCTCCCTAACCGCAGTGATTGGCTAAGGTATCTATGTCTATGCTTATCTATAATCCAAGCAGAGCCGACTATTTGTTTTGAGAAACATGGTGGCAATAAAAGGGTCTGACTTCCCCAGTACTGAGTAGAAAACTTCCCTGTGAAGTGGAGAAAGACACAAATCTATTTCTTTCATCTGAACATGTAAGTGAAGCCACGCCTATAGAAAAGATCAACTTGTGGGCTTCTCAACCCCATGAGCCAGGAAATTCTTTTCTTTTTTTTTAACTTACTCTAATTACGGTTAGTTTTTTGTCACAAAGCAAAGAACCCCAACTACACATAAAGTGCTTAGAAGTTGCATCTGGCACATGGGCTGGATGAACAACAGGTATTATAATTTCTGTAGTAGTAATGGTAATATCAGTATGAAAAGCACAAAATGTTGTTCTGTTTGAATCATATTGCCACAGAGAAAAGAGACAAAGACGCTGGAAGCTCACTTGGGATAGCGGGACAATGCAAAAAAGGCACAGAGAATGAGTTGAAGATGTCTCCAAGCTGTTCTAGCCAGATTTCAGTGACACAAGATGTGAATTGTCTTGCTAGTGGGAAGGATACAATGATACACGATTTATGGAGAAAGAACCCCCTTTCAGGCTATAGTGATCCTTAAGGAACCAATATAACAGACACACTAACAAATTAAAGAAAGAATGTAGTCATTTGAGATGATCAGACAAATGTCAAGGTTAAAAAGGCTAAGTCAGACAAAGTCCTATGAGTAAACATAAAACTCAAGCCATCCTGGTAAAGGTTGATTGGCACAATACGAATTATCCCAGAGGGAGACTAAATACAGTAGTAAAATGCGGCAGCAGGAGTGCAAGCGCTCTGAATAGAAAGGAAACAGGTCCTTCTGGAAGACAGTATCAAAGAGCAACGCCCGATGGAGCAGTGCGTCTACGTGTGCTCACTTTTTACCCGCATTGGTCTTGGCAGGATCCAGGTGCAAGCTTCGTCACATAATAAAAGTCTGATGGTTGTCCGAAGTTCACTCAAAACATTCTAGAGATCATACTGTTAGCTCCCTTCCGTCGGATGGTTGTCATTACAATGATTTTTATATAGCAGCAGTATAATGGAAACAAATAAAATTGGACAAATAGAAGCAAGAAATATGGCAGTGAATAAGAACAACGTGTGGTACAGGCAAGTGCTTAACGAATGTTTGCTATTATTATGATCGTATGTGTGAAGTGAAAGTTGCCACGTTGTTTTTCAACGTGAGCCTTAGGGAATATAGTGATTGCCATGGGTTTTTGAAAAAAAGGAGTACAGAGAAAAATAGGTATTTTCCAAATCTCCAAAGAAAAAAAGTCCAAAGAAACGTGGTCCCTACGCAAAAAGCCTGAGTAACAAAATGAAGAGAAGTATACAATCACAATGTCTAAAATCATATCATTCAAGTGGCAGTAATCAATGATGGTCCAATGGAGGGTTTACGGCAGGTATCTTTAGCAGTTGTCCCTTAATCTTTTCTCCAAAGTCACCCCAAATTCATAACAACCACAACTACAACAGTAAAAACAATTATTGACTTGATTTCATCTAATTTCACGTAAAGTGTCAACAAATATCTTTAGAAAGCTTTGACTTTTACTGATCTGTAAATAATTAAAAACCGTGTCTTAGTATGTAGATATGACTTCATGGTAAGTCTTCTTACCCGGATGCTACCTTTGGGGCTTAGAATCTACCTCCACTGAAATTTGGGAACAATGAAATTACATCAAATTACATTAAATTACATTAAATTCAAAAACCCTCATATTTAGGTAAAATATAGAATTCAACACTGTATCCTTAAAAGAAAAAAAAAAAAAGCCACCTAACCCCCAAGAAGACATTTTTGAAATTAAGGACTAGGCAAAAAGTTACCAGCAAATGAAAGATAAAAAGAGTAAGGATAACAATGTTCATTGAAAACTAAGTAAATTTCAAGTCAAAAGAGAACTAAGATGAAGAGGGTCATTTTTACCAATAAAAGAGAGGAACTCGCCTTTAAATATAGCTTTCATTCATCCCATAGGCCTTGATAGGAAGGTGAATGTACAAATAGTCTGTTGACACAAGAATTATTTAGGTGGGTGTCCTTTCACATTGCCAAGTATTTTTGATATTGTTTAAATTTTTATCAATTCTTGTTTGATTGTTACTGCAGCTAGAAAACGTCTTTGTCCATATTCTGCATTTTTGAAATTACCAAATACCTTCCAAACAGATTAATCCAAGTAACCTCACATAGCTGCTTACATATTCCCTGTTTACTATGTAAGGTTACTTGTATTATCTGTACACAGTTTGATACATCTCCATTCCCTCAATCCTATTAGATACATAATTCAGATTTTCTATGGCTTTGACTATTTCATCAGTCAACAACTGAGAAAGGCATATTAAAGTTTCCCCCAAACTGGCAGATTTTCCTTTTGTTTCTAAGAGTCTCTTCATTGTTTGACTTCTGGCTGTGGCGTGGTTTGTTTGTTTCTTGTGACCGCGTAATTCTTAGATGTTATTTCTTCCTGGCACAAAGAACACGAGGTCTGGAAAAGTACTGAGAGGGGAGATGGGCCATGATCCATGCAGGCAGAGATCACCAGGAAGATCTGGAAAGAAGGACAGCATGCAGCTGTCCAGAAAAATTTCTTTAAGGCACCTGCCAGCCACCGTTGGTAGAGAAGCTGCATGTCTGCAAAGAGCACACTTGGTACGTTCTGGCTGCAGGTAGAAGGATGGGGTAGAAAGGACCGCTGAACATAATTAAGGGGCCCTATGACACAGGAAATAGAGTTCCAGGGGGTGTGGGTATCATCATGTCTTTTCATTTACTTTAAAATACTTCACCATAAACAGTGACATCCGTATTTGTTTTTTAAGTTACTCTTTGGGCGCAGTCGGTAACCCTAATCAAAAATTCATACCCCAGATATTTGCCAGCTGATGGTCTAATCGGAAAGTCCACGCTCCACAGGTGACTGCTACAGCACTTCTGGTATCTTTATCTACGAGCAGCACCGGAGGCTTGGCTAATTAGCATAACAGAGATTAGAAATGGGCTCTCGGTACTGAAATTCCCTGTATTTAGCATTTGTGGACTGGATACGCTATTTTACAGACAAGGTGTACCTACACAAGAGAAGGATTTCAGAACTGAATGGGGTCTATGCCTTCTCCAGCAGTGACTCGTGACTCACTCTGGTCCTGACTCCGGGTCCCTACCAGGGTTCCAGCCAACAGGTTATTCTATCTTCTGGGAACCAGTAACACCATCTCCTCTTCTATCCCTCCAGCCCAGGAGGTTAAAGATATTTTCCAAGAAGAGAAAGAAAGAAGGAAGGAAGGAAGGAAGGAAGGAAGGAAGGAAGGAAGGAAGGAAGGAAAGAAAAAGAAGGAAGGAAGGAAGGAAGGAAGGAAGGAAGGAAGGAAGGAAGGAAGAAAAAATAAAATAGAATAAAATAAAATAATAAAAAAGATATTTTCCTTTTATTAATTCTTGGATTGCTGCACTATCCTGTTTGGCATCTCAGCTATTCTATCAACCATGTAACTGAATTCCTGCACTAAAAATGCCTCAGTTGTAAACAATTACAATGGGTCCTAATTAGACCATTTCTCTACAAGAAAGCAGCACCTGCTTCCAGTGAACTCTTCCGGCAAGGTGTGGCCAGAGCATATGAAAGTGCAAGCAAGTGAGACTTCGCTAAGCTCACAAAACAGACTGTATGAACTGAAGCGCGCTTGCTTGCTAACAGATGTTTAACAAACATCGATGTATTGGCAGAATTTGGTCCAAAATAAACTTCCATTGTAATCTGGACGTGAGGCGTTGAGGTGGTAGCTAAGCTTCACTTACTTTTAAATATAGCTGCCTATTGTTACTCACCAGAAAGAACCTAAGGGTTGTACATGAGCAAACAGGCTTGAATCAGTCTGAAAAAGGTACGGTGACAAGTTACAAAGACACTGACCTGGGACTCTGAATTTCTGCAGAACAGGAACAGATCCCGGGGTAAGAAGAAGTCTGACAATGGGACCAAATACCTTCAGCTGTGGGGCGCAGAAGGAATCAGGCATGGACCAGGATGTCACGATATGTGCAAACTCAATCTAAGTCAACAGTGTGGTGCAGCTGCCACAAGACTGATAGGAACTTGTTCTCCAGAACAGGGAAGACAGTAGTCACACTTGACTGTGCCAGGTCGAGGTGGCTCACTTTGTGTGTATCATGCTCAGTTGCAGGTGCATGGACTGAGAAGAACACAGACCGAGTGGATTTACCAAAAACAGAATATCCAGACGATGGAGGGCCTTTGAAATCCTGTTGTATGCAAGGCTTCCTACATACTCTATGGAGCCAGTGTGAAATAAAAGAGCAAAAATTAAGAACTTCAAGGTGGGGACAGCAGAACATTAAGTCATGTACGAGGTCTTTCTCAATGTGGATCCCTACACGCCTGGCTCACGCTACATGCCTATGAAGTCAGCCACTTTGTAGGAGGAACAAGAACTTGCTGGATGGTCGTGATGGGGGAAGGGTACAGGAAGTATATCAGATCGATTTTCAGCTATTTTGGAGATGAAACTAACGCTGTTTTATGTGGCAGAGCTGAAGTTGTGGTAAAGCACATCCTGTGCTAACATAAGAAAACAACACTCTTCAAATTCAAACTAAAGCCCATCAACGATGGATTACTTGTGAGAGCACCAGGAACCCTACCATGTGTTCTTAGCACTGGCTCTGCCTAACGAATACCACAAAAGATCTGTTTAAAAGAAAATACATTATCGCGATGCCTGGATGGCTCAGTTGGTTAAGTGTTTGACTCTTGATTTCAGCTCAGGTCATTATCTCACGGTTCGTGGGTTCTAGCCCCAAGTTGGACTCTATGATGACAGTGTAGAGCCTGCTTGGGATTCTCTCTCTCCCTGTCTCTCTGCCCCTCCTTGGCTCTCTCTCTCTCTCTCTCTCAAAAGTAAATAAACTTAAAAAAAAAAAAAAGAAAAGAAAACACATTATCGGTCCAGAACCAGATTAAAATGGGCAAGCCCGCCAGGCAGCTGCCTGAAATACCAATCTATAAGGGATACACTTAGGTATTAGGACATCACAGAGAATGTGAGCATATAGAGTTTTGCTTCCCGAAACTCTGAGACTACTTTGGTTGGAAAAAACACTTTGGCATTCCTCTTGTAATAGGTGGGTGGGTGAATTTGCAACAGACATCTTCAAATATCAATAGATGGCCACTCAAGCTTTCTATGGAGCAGAGGTCCAAATAGCTGCAGAACTTCCATTTACGATACATAATGTGGGATTGTGACAGTCTTTCCTGGGATAATAGTCATCAGACATTCTTTACCCTTCCTTATGCTCCACTAACTAAATTCTGAAAATATACAATATCAGTTTTCAGTGGTAAAAAATCTATTAGCTCACAAAGGGTCCCGCCTGTCTCTCTTTGGCTTTACCTAGGCTCCACCTTAAAAGATTGCTTCAGTGGGTCTGCAAAACTTGATAGGAACATACAAATTTTTAATGCTTATTTATTTTGAGGGTAAGAGCAGAGAGAGGGAGGGAGGGAGGGAGGGAGGGAGGGAGAGAGAGAGAATCCAAAGCAGGCTCTGCACTGTCAGCGCAGAGCCTGACGCAGGGCTGGAACTCAGGAACCACGAGATCATGACCTGAGCCAAAATCGAGAGTTGGATACTTAACCAACTGAGCCACCCAGGCACCCCCTTTTCTTGAAATTTTAAAAATGTTTATTTATTTAGAGAGAGAGTGAGCAGGGGAGGGGCGGGGGGGGGGACAGAGGATCCGCAGGGGGCTCTGCACTGACAGCATCAAGCCCCAGGCAGGGCTCGAACTCATGCACCCGTGAGATCATGACCTGAGCCAAAGTCAGATGCTTGTTAACCAACTGAGATACCCAGACACTCCAGGAGTATATGATTTTAACAAGCTCGCCAAGGTTTATGATGGATAGCAGTATTGGAAATCATTACTATGGGTATTCATGCAGACTCTGGAGCCCCACTTCTTCTGGAACTTAGCATGACGGCTCTTACCTGGTAGTTGGAGTAGAGAAGGGTTTAACAATTCCTTCCAAATTGAATGTTCATTGATTTCACTAATTCACTATCAGTTAATTGAAAGAAAACACATGCTTCTGGTAGATTGCTGCTATTTCCCGGATGTGTTGTGTGCATTTCTACCTCTGTGCTTTTTATCTGCCACTTCACCTTTCACTTTCCACCCCCATTCCTTTTCCTTGCACCCTCTATCAGGGCCAACAGCCACTTCCCCCTTGCCTTCCAAACCACCCCAGTTGTCACTGACTTCTGCCAAGGGATATATGTGGTCTTTATTATCTACAAAATGTGTAGAAACCTTAGCCTACATCAGCTGATACTATTACACCTTTATTTAGATCCATGGTTCATTATACCAATTTTTTTTTTCAACGTTTTTTTATTTATTTTTGGGACAGAGAGAGACAGAGCATGAACAGGGGAGGGGCAGAGAGAGAGGGAGACACAGAACCGGAAACAGGCTCCAGGCTCTGAGCCATCAGCCCAGAGCCTGATGCGGGGCTCGAACTCCCGGACCGCGAGATCGTGACCTGGCTGAAGTCGGACGCTTAACCGACTGCGCCACCGAGGCGCCCCTTTTATACCAACTTTTTGGTGACCGTCTTTGGGACAAGTGATGCTTTTGACATTGCCCCGGTCGGGTAAGTGCTTGATAAACGTAAAGCTTTTTGTTGCTTATGTAGAGGTTGTTAGATCAGCGTCATTTGCCATCCTGACTTTGACTGGAAGCCGTCTCTGTTCCCTCATCTGATAAGTGGAGGTAACAATATTCACCTCAGTGTTATCGTGGTACCGATATGAGAAAGTATATGTAAAAAAATAATGCTTCATACATAGTAGCTGATCGATAAATGGCAGGTCATTTCCTTCATTTCTTAAACGCGTGGTTTCTATAGCTGCTCTCTTCTGAGTTTTGTTTTTGTTTTTGACAGCTCTTGGATGGCCATGTCAGAGCACTGATGGACAGACAGAACAGAAGTTACTCAATTTGACTGTAAACAGAGGTTCGTGGTTCATGTACATTTTGCTCAGGGTTGGTCTCTGGAAAAATGTGTAACCATAACTAAGGAGCCCGATTCCTGAAAGCATTTCATCATCTTTAACTTGCCTGGGGGAGGTCTCAAGAGTTACATAAGCTTCTTTTTGGAGCCACATCCACTGAAAACTCATTTCAAACCAATGTGAAACTGTTTTTTATGGCAAGCATCAACGGATTTCACCCATATTCCTTATCATGTGATAATTATTTTCTATTCTTTTCTGTGCCATACTCCAAAGAGGTTGGCAACACAGGGGATCCACGATTATATTGTTGGAGCATGTATCAGTCAGGATGGGCTAGGTTACACAGCGGTAAAAAAAGAGCCTATAAACCTCAGTGGCTAAAAGGACAAAGGCCTGTTTCTGGCTCACACTCCACGTCCATCTGAAACGGGCTGGGGGTGGGATGTAGGGGGGGGTGGGATGTGTTTTACGTTATTCTCCCATGGCAACACAGGCTGAAAAAGGCTCCTTGTCTTTCCTTCTACAATGAGAAAAGGAAATGTAGTGAAATATACAACAGCTCACAAGGATGCTGCACGGAAGCTTACATGTCACTAACTAAAGCAGGTCACTTAACTGTGCCCATCTTCAAAAGGGATGAGGAAGTACAGACCGGCCATGAGCCTAGAAGGAAGAGAAATGAAAGCTCTAGAAAGAGCTTTAATGACTGTTATAGAGAGAAATTTTATTCCTGCATGACCAATGTGTATATTCACTTCCAACTGGACTGATTTTTTTTAAGACCTGGCAACATATATATATATATATATATATATATATATATATATATATAATATATTACACACACACACACACACACACATATATGAATAATATATATTTTTTAAGACCTGGCATATATAATACTGTCACAACTTCAGAGATGTCCCTCAACAGTCAAGCGAGCACTCAATCTTTTTCCCCTTGATTTGAAATAGGCTTCCTATCCGTCATGCCAATATTCTCAGATGAGACGGGCCATGCAGTAACAGCTATAAATGCAACTGAACCACTGATGAGTTTTGGATCTCATATTTTCTTGTAGATATACAAAAGCATATCTAATTAAAACCTTCGGATATTACATTCGTACTATGTGCCAAAAGGTACACTGGAAATAAAATTAGGACTGACATGTCTGACTGATGAATCTTTTAACACTAAGTCTTATAATGCAGCAACATATTCATAAAATATTTGTAACATTCACGATAAGGTTTCCCTCTCATTTACAGATCAGGGTTTTACAACTGACTCAGATTCTCTAAGTTTGAAAATTCCTACTTAGAAAAAAATGATTCCATTGTCAGTATATGTCAATCTGTACCTTTTAAAACTTAACTGTCAGCATAATTTTATGTAGGTATGTACGGATACATTTATTTGTATATGCCTTCCTAGTAGATAATTGATACAGAACCTTGGAAATAGAAAAATGAATCTAGGGGCGCCTGGGTGGCTCAGTTGGTTGAGCGTCCAATTTCGGCTCAGGTCATGACCTCACGGTCCGTGGGTTCGAGCCCCGCATCGGGCTCTGGGCTGACGGCTCGGAGCCTGGAGCCTGCTTCCGATTCTGTGTCCCCCCCTGTCTCTGCCCCTCCCCCACGAATCCTCTGTCTCTCTGTCTCAGAAATAAATAAACATTAAAAAAATGTAAAAAAAAAAGAAAAGTGAATCTATACAATGCCATGGAGAATTAAAGAAAATACGTGGAGTCCTCATTTTCAGTTTTGTTCTTTTATGTGTCTGTGTTTGTAAATAATTGCTCTTGAATCTTAAACTATGGAAAAGTGAAAGTTTCATGGGATGAAAAACAGCAATTTCTACATAGATGCCATGGTTATGGGCTATTCATTGGTGAGCTATTGGATCTAAAAACATCAAGAACCAAAATGCAAAGAGCTACTAGAAGGCTAAAGTAAGGACTGGGAGCACTATTAAATATCATGGATAAAGTTGAGGAAATAATTTAATAATCATAGAACAACAGTTTTGGAAGGGAGCTTAAAGGTCCTACTAGAAGAGAATACACCACAGGATGCTATATTTATCAGAATCTCTCTCTCTCTCTCTCTCTCTCTCTCTCTCTGAGAGCAGATGTTTTTTCTACAAACATTTCTAGAGCAACAGCTGTGTACCAGTCACTTGCTAAAGGCTAGGAACATCATAGACCTTCCCCTCAAAAATTTCATCTTTTTGTCAAAAAGGCATAAAGAAAAAAAGACTATAAACGGATTATACTCTAACGGAACTGGCTATAATGGGTTTGGGGGAAGTACATATATGACTGACTGGCTGTCTGGGGGTGTGGGAAATGCTGCACGGAGGGTGCAGGGAACAGGGAAGCAAGCTTAAATGACAGAATCCCTGAAGAACATGCTAGAATAAGGAAATGGCAAGATGTTTGGTACAACTGGAGCAGAGTAATGGGGATGGGGGGGGGCAGAAAGAATGGTTCATATAAAAACTGGGGCCAGGTCTTAGGTGAATTGCATTGGAGGCTCCAGTGTTTCAATGGCAGCTCACGCAGGATTACAAACAGGAGAAGAATATGATGGGATTTGTATTTTACAAAGGACATTCTGTCAGAAGCCTTTGTATTAATCAGGTTACTAAAGGAAAAACATTACCCTCACCGTGATTTTCTCTAAAGTTGAAATTTTTTTCCTAATCATTCCGAACAAGGAGATTACCCTCAATAATGTGGGCGTATCTCATCAGTTGAAGGTATTAAGAACAAAAACTGAGGTTTCCCAGAGAAGAAATTCTGCCTCAAGACTGCAGCATCAACTCCTACCCGAGTTTCCAGCCCATTGCCTGCCATTATGGATTTTAAAATTGCCAGGCGGTACCACCACGTGAACCAATTCCTTAACATAAAACCACACATGCACACACACACACACGCACACACACACGACTAGGAGGGCACGGAGAAACTGAAGAAAGAGGCAGGCCGCTCCAGGTTGTAAGTGGCAGATTTAATAAGCAAAGGGAACTTCCAGATGAGGTTCTGCATGGGTGGCAGCAAGATGAATAGATCCCCCACCTGCCCACCAAATCTTCACAGTTTATATAGAGAAAGGCCTTAACTGGGTTCAGTCAAGTATACCGTGCAGATGTTCTCAACACCACATCACTATGTCAAGGCCATGTCCTTGAAGCAGCTCTGGGAGCTGGAAAAGCAAGCAAAACCTATGTTCCAAGGAGAGGGGAAGGGACGAAGAGCCTCTGATCACCAGGGTCCACTCACAGTGACGTCTTCACGATGACCTTTCCCAACATTGACATGTTCTGGTTAGCAAACCGTTTTCTCATTATACAAGTTTGGAACTTTTTCTCGAATCACTTTAGTTTTAGTACAATCAAAACCCAAACTGACCTTTTAGTACTTAATCCTCTTTTCTCTTATTCTATTAGAATTGGAGGGGCGCCTGGGTGGCTCAGTCGGTTAAGCTCGGACTCTTGATTTTGGCTCAGGTCATGACCTCATGGTTCGTGGGATCGAGCCCCGTGTGAGGTTCTGCTCTGGCAGCGTGGAGCCTGCTTGGGATTCTCTCTCTCCCTCTCTCTCTCTCTCTCTGACCCTCCCCCACTCATGCTCTTTCTCTCTGAAAAATAAATAAATAAATATTATGAAAGAAGTGGTAAGAGTGGACAGTGTTGTCTTGTTAGGGGAAAAGTTC
This sequence comes from Leopardus geoffroyi, assembly GCF_018350155.1. Classification (NCBI taxonomy): domain Eukaryota; kingdom Metazoa; phylum Chordata; class Mammalia; order Carnivora; family Felidae; genus Leopardus; species Leopardus geoffroyi. The sequence goes on from NC_059343.1 coordinate 118,565,475, forward strand.
TCAGATTTTCCCCATCAAGTATGGTGTTAGCTGTGGGTTTTTTGTATATGGCCTTTACTATTATGTTGAGGTATATTCCATCTAAACCTACTTTGTGGAGGGTTTTTATCATGAAGGGATGTTGTACTTTGTCAAACAATTGTTATGCATCTATTGAAATGATCATATGGTTTTTATCCTTTGTCTTGTTAATGTATCACATTGACCTGTTTGCAAATACTGAACTATCCCTGCATCCCAGAATGAATCTGGCTTGATTGTGGTGAATGATTTTTTTTTTTTTTAATGTATTGTTGGATTCAGTTTGCCAATATTTTGTTGGGGATTTTTGCATTTTTGTTCATCAGAGTTACTGGCCTGCGGTTCTCTTTTTTTGCAGTGTCTTTATCTGGTTTTGGTATCAGGGTGATGCCGGCTTCAGAAAATATTTGGTAGCTTTCCTTCCTCTCCTATTTTTGGGATAGTTTAAGAATAGGTATTGACTCGGGGCACCTGGGTGGCTCAGTCAGTTGAGTGTCCAACTCTTGGTTTCAGCTCAGGTCATGATCTCAGGTTTTGCAGGTTCAAGCCCTGTATCAGGCCTTAAGCTGACAGCACAGAGCCTGCTTGGGTTTCTCTCTCCCTCTCTCTCTGCCCCTCCCCCACTTGTGCTGTCTCTGTCTCTCTCAAAATAAGTAAATAAAATTTTAAAAAATTAAAAAAAAAAAAGAATAGGTATTGACTCTTCTCTAAATGTTTGGTAAATTCCCCTATGACGCCATCTGGTCCTGGACTTTTGTTTGTTGGGAGTTTTTTGATTACGGATTCAAATTCATTGCTGTAATCAGTCTGTTCAAATTTTCTATATCTTCCTGAGTCAGTTTTGGAGGTTGTATGTTTTTAGGAATTTATCCATTTCTTCTAGGTTGTCTAATCATCCCTCTCCCATTATTGACGTGTTGTTATTATAAGGAGCATTTTCCTTGATTTATCAATCACCATAGGCTACAATGTGATACAGTAACAAACAATTCAAAATCTTCTTGGCTTAACAGAAAATTAAAAATATATATATAGATCTTGGGGTGCCTGGGTGGCTCAGTTGTTTAAGCGTCCAACTTCAGCTCAGGTCATGATCTCACGGTTCATGAGTTCAAGCCCCGCACTGGGCTCCATGGTGACAACTCAGAGCCTGGAGCCTGCTTTGGATTCTGTGCCTCTCTCTCTGCCCCTCCCCCACTTGTGCTCTGTTTCTCTCTCTCTCAAAAATAAACATTAAAAAAGATTTAAAAATATATCTATATTCTGTTCTTGCTGTCTGACCATTACAGGTTGGCAGGGGGTTCTCTTCATTGTAGTCATTCATGGAACCAGCCTGATAAAGCATTCAGCACCTCAAAAGTTACCAAATACCTTGCCAGAGGGAAAACAGGTTGGAGGGTCTGGCCCCAGCAATTAAATCCCTCAGCAACAGAGGCACATTTCCACCCAACCACATGGGGGCCAGGAAGTACAATCCCACCATGTACACCAAAGACAGAAAACTGGTGAATGGTACTAAGGCCGACCTTACATTGTAAAATATTCTTCTTCCCTCCAATCATCTCACCCAGGGCGGGCAGAGAATTCAGAGACCCTGAAGTAAAAGCATGACGGTAGTTGTGTTTCACTGATGGTTGATCAGGTAAAGGTATTAACTTGAAAATCTGGTTTCTGGTCTGGATCATGCTTCTTGTTTTGAACCTTCCATACAACATGAAACAATCGATCCACCCGCATTCCACAACACATGATTCTAAAGTTCTGGGACTATTTCTGGTTTGAGACAGTTTATCCTCATAAACGGGCAGCTCATTATCTGTATTTGTGGCACTGGATGCCCTAAGTATTAGATCACTGGTTTGATTTGTTGCCCAATTTGGGTTGTTCTTTCTTTTTTTCAAAGCCCATTTCTATGGTCTTAAAAAATAATGTCTTTTATAGTGTCGAGGTACCAGACTAACTATTCTAATGTATAACAGGGCTGATGTGGAGCCCTTGCCCTGGAGTGGTGATTTCTCAGGATGGAATAGACATGGCTGTAGTGACCTGTATTACTGAAGCTCCTAGGATGACTTACTTGCACATTTTGCGCATTTAGCTTGTGAGTCTGTTTAACTGTGACTACCAGTGAATGCCTATCCACCTAGGCTGTTACTTGGCTCTGGGATCTGGGTTGAGATTGCCCATGGCATTAAGCAGAATTGTGGACCGCGTAGTCTACTTTTCCAGTGGCATCCTTATCCACAGAGAAGCAGCACAGGGTAACCGACGGCATATCTGTTGCACTTTTGACAGCAGCTGGAGACAGAGTAAGCCCTGGACGTGGATGTACACAGACTTTCTTCAAGCTTGGTGCCTACTCAGTGTCAGAACACAGTTCAACTGTTTCTCTATCCCAGTGCATCTCAAACTCTAACGTGGATATAAATATCCCGGGGATCTGGTTACAATACAGATTCTGACTCATTGAGTCTGGGGTGGGACCTAATAGTCTGCATTATTAATAAGCCCCCAGGTGATTCTGGTGCTATCGATCCATGGACCACATTTAGGGTTGCCAAAGTCTCACCCTTCCCCACTATCTCCTATTTTACAATGCTATGCCTGAACTCCACATAGGTTTCCAGATTTCCCGGGCAGATCAGGCTTTAAAAGGGGTTCATTTCTCAACAAGTTGCCTTCTGAATAAAGGCTGTATGATGCCTAGTAGCCACCTTTAAATGTCTCATAAATGGCCACTTAAAAAAAAAAAAAAAAAAGAGTTCCTTTTATCGAACACCTACTTTGTGCCAGTGGTAAATGTGTTACGTACAATTTCTTATTTAATGTTTCACCATGCACTACTCTATGAGATAAACAGCTTTATTTTCTACGTTTTAAAAGACAGAAGAGTAAGTTCAGTCAGGGAGGTGAAATGACTTGCCTTTGGAGTCAACAATAAGCTATTGCACTGGGCTTAAAACTTCAGCCCTGCATTAACCCAGAGCCTAGGCTCTTTCACCTGGGACACACTGTCTCTGGGGCAATTTCAATTCTATTCTCAAAACCAACACTGCCCTGTATGTTGGCTAACTCAAATTCAAATTAAAAAATAAGTTAAATAAAATAAAGTAAGTGCTAAAGTGAGAGTTCAAGAAATAAGACCATTCAGAAAGGAGAATAGAAATTGATCATAAGTACGGTTAGTACCTTTTTCTTTCTCTGCCATTTTTGTTTCCTACCTTGCAGATGACAGTTTGCACAAGCAAGTTTAGTTATACTTTAGAAGTAAATATGTTAGTTATGGACTTTGGCAATAAAAGTTTTTCTTGTAAGAAAAAATGGGAATTTCGTTTTCCTACATGCAGAAAGCCGCTAACAAACTATCCTTTCAAGTGTGCAAAGTCACTATAGGAGAGAAGGAGGGATGTCAGTAGCCTATTAGAAAAGGTTACTCCTTACTCAAACAAAATATTCATGCTAAATAATGATAATAATATAAACTATTTTCTGCTCCACAGTCTCATTTTTTTTAAAGTTTTTATTTATTTATTTAGACAAACAGAAAGAACACATGTGCACGGGGGTGAGGCAGAGAGAGAGAGAGAGAGAGAGAGAGAGAGAGAGAGAGAGAGAGAATCCCAAGGAGGTTCCGCATTGCTAGTGCAGCACCTGACATGGAGTTCAAATTCCAGAACCGTGAGATCATGACCCCAGTGGAGGTCAAGAGTCAGACACTGAACCAACTGAGCCGCCCAGGTGCCCCCAAAGTCTCATTTTTAATAGCAATGGTCACTAGTCATAATTTTGTCTCTTATGATCTCATAGACCTTAAGTCATTTTTAGTGAACTTAAATTTTGAGAGACTACCTTCTCTTCTGCCTATTCATATTGGCAAAGTTAAATATATCCAGAGGGGTTTAAGTGTTTGGAAATACACCTGGTAAATTACTGCTGCAAAAATGCTGTGACTAGTAGGAGCAACATTGGATTTTAGAAAACAACTTGAAGTTTTCATTTACTCTTACATCGATGTCCAATCAATATTCCATTCTTACTGTGTACAGCAGTCAATTTTAATTATCAATTTTTACATAGTTGCATAAGTTCAATCATCTTAATTCTTCAAATGATGTATGGCATCTACAGCACTGAAAAGGCTGTTATTTTCTTGTTATCATGAACCTCTTTTTTAAGATTATAATGTCATATCTAATATGGAAAAATAAATTGATTTTTAGATTTTAATTTAGAATGTAGATAGGCCAATTGTGAAATTTAGAACCCAATTAACCTTCTTCCTTCACTTTCTAGAATTTTCTACAATGGAGAAGTTGGTATTGATATCAAAAGACTGCAAATTCTTAGCATCGGTAATGTATTTCCATCAACATCATAAGCTACGCTTTCTTCAAGTAGCTTTTAAAACCCTGTGGTACATTCATGAAAATTATGTATTTAGATCTTTGGTTCCTGCATAGTTGTCCTTATAAGATTAACTTTTTAGAACATCATAACAAATTAGTACCGAATAAATAAATTTAAAACTAGATATTTTCAGGGCACCTGGGTGGCTCAGTTGGTTAAGCTTCTGACTCTTCATTTCAGCTCATGAAATAGTTATGGGATCCAGCTCTGTGTCAGGCTCTGTGCTGGGCACAGAGGCTGCGTAAGATTCTTTCCCTCTCCCTCTGCCTTTCCCCCACACACGATAACATGACATCTCTGTGTGTGTGTGTCTCTCTCTCTATCTCAAAAAAAAAAGTATAAAAAAATACAACTAGTTATTTTCAAAAGTGTACTTTTAGCTTGGGATCTAAAATGTGTCTCACTATTAAAAGAATCAAAAACGTCAAAAAAGCACTGCACGTAGCCGCTAATTGAAGTTTTAGCAGCATGATAGTATCACCTTTATTTTCTCATTGAGTATTTGGCAAAGGCTTAAAATTTACGTGGCGTAAAAGTTTTTTCAATGTGCTCCTACATTTCATTGCTAACAAGAAGTATGGTATAGTTTTTGGATATTTTAAAAATCGGTGGTGTCAAAAGAAATTTGATGCATTATTCACTCCAAGCAAAAAGTGTATAACAGAATATAGAATGCTTTATAATCTAGATTTTTTTCCCAAGCATAATCTATTGCAACCCATTGTTTTCTGTACAAAATTGACAAGTTATTGTATCCCCAGCCCCTCAAATAGTGTTTGTCTAGATTTGGTCTTTGTAGCTAGTCCTACAACACGTATATTATCTTCACCAGCTATGTCATTCCCGGGACCAAAAAGAATTTCAAAAATATACGCGTGAAAATATTTGCCATTGGGAAATCCCCAAATTTAACTAAAAAATATTATCTGCTCAATAGGAATTCACAATAATGTATTATACACAAAATAACTGAATACCTAACATTTATTACATTATTCAAAATTATTTCATTTATCTCATCTCCTATTACTTTTTACTATTTCACTTAAAATCTAAACTTCCAACTGATATATGATATTAAATGGTCTGTGCTCTGTGTAAGTATTTTGCTACAATATTATAAAATGTCACTATCATTTCCTCCAAATGAAGAAAATTCACTACATCATATGAGTATCCTCTGAATGCTAGACTTTGTCTTAACAGTTAAACCAGGAACCAACAACAAAAAGAAGCCTCTGAGTGTAAGGAGCATCAGTACCTAGAATTGCTACAATATATTTCCTAAATATCCAGTTTTTTAAAACAAATTAAAAGACATGCAAAGAAATGGGTGTGATTCATACACACAGAAACAAAAGCAGACAACAGAAAATGTATTTCAGAGGGCCTAGATGTCAAATTGAGCAAATATTTAAAAGTAGTCATTATAATTACGTTTAAAGAACGAAAGGAAAATATGCCTAAGGAAGTGAAGGAAGGAGAGTGAAGGGTAACAGCGTCCTGGTGGTGTTCCTTGTTCCTCTTTTTGGTCCCTCTTAAACAATGAATTAGACATTCAGACAGGAACACAGGGGCCTTTGTGGGAGTTGTGGAATTCAGCAATACACGCCAAGGGACCCAGGTGGAGCCTCACTCAACTGATGCATCCAGATATAGGTAGGCAGATACACCTCCACACGGGCCGGGCAACCAGCACAGCCAGCAAACCTGCCCCAACAGGGCTCACTTCAGCTGGGGAAAAGCCTAGAGTGTACTGAGCTGGGAAGATACTCACGAATAAGAGGGAATTTGCAGAAGCCTTTCTGTCCTGCAGTCTTTCCAAGGGAAAATACCAGCATGCCTCTGGAGCAAAAAAATACGAGTTTGGGTGCAATAGAGACAATAAAAGGAACGTTGTCAACACCACCCCTCCACCAACTCAACATAGCATGAGTATGAACTGTGTAGCAGCGGGGACCTCCCCCACTGGGGAAAAGAAAAGCAGTGAGTGGGTGCCAGGGCTCTCCCAGCTCTGCGGGACAAGATTGGGGAAAACCATTTATCTCTAGCAACCCCCAGAGTACTAAGGAGAGCCCATGACTGGGAGGAAGGAGATCAGGAAGGAGGCGGATAAGAATATCAAAGGGTATTAAAGGAACACGGTTCCTGCTGATTGTATTCAGGACTTCAGGAGGAAGTCCATCCACAAGCCACTGAGACTACCTCATCAGAAATTCTCCCTACCAGTTCTATGGGAAACCCCAACACCCTCAGTGCTAAACTCACACCTCCCTCCACTCTGCAATGTTATTCATAATAACCAAGATATGGAAACAACATTAAGTGTTGTCAACAGATGAACAGAAAAAAGTTGTGGTGTGTGTATATGCAATGGAATATTACTCAGCTATGAGAAAGAAGGAAATCCTAACATTTGCAAGACTATGGATGAACCTTGAGGGCATTATCCTAAGTGAGATTAAATCATACAGAGAAAGACAAATACTGTATGGAGTCACTTATACACAGAATCTAAAACAGCTGGACTCATATGCACAGAGAGGCGCGGGGGTGGGGTATTTGGGGATATGCTGTTTAAGAGTCCACACTTGTAACCAGCAGATAAATTAATCCGGGGCTCTAATGCACAGCATAGTGATTTTAGACAACAATACTGTACTATAAACTTCAAAGCTGCTATTAAAATTGGTTTGTTATTGACTGCTTTGTTCTCCTTTGGATCTTTTCAATTAGATTAAGTATGTTATTGATTGAGTAAAACTGACTATAAAAACATGTTTGAAAAAGTAAAAGAAATTACGATGATAATGTTTCATTCAGTAGCAAATATCAATAAAAAGACAGAAATGAAAAAGAGCCAAACGGATTCTGGATTTAAAAGGATTATAGTAACCGAAACTGAAAAATTCAGTAGAACGTTCAACGATAGACTTGATCTGGCAGAAGAAAGAATCAGCAAACTTATAGACTGATCAATTCAAAGTATGTAATTTGAATATCTTAAAGAAATAAAAAGAGTTAAGATAATGTAATACAGCTCCAAAGAAATGTGGGACACTGTTAGGCAAAACAACTTACAAGGAATGGCAGGCAGTACCAGAAGAAAGGAGAGAAAATGTGGAGCAGAAACAGCTGAAAAAATAATAGCTAAAAGCTTCACAGATCTGGTAAAAAAGAATAATGCACATAAGAAGCTCAAGAAACTCCAATTGAGATAAACGCAGAGATCCACACATAGACACATCACAGTAAAAATGCTAAAATACCAAGAGAAACTCCTCAAAGCACCAAGAAAAAATTACTCGTGTACAAAGAACACCATTGTTAAGACTTCATATTAACAGCTAGCTTCTTATCAAAAACAGTGGAGGCCAGAAGACAATGAGGTGATGTTCAAAATGATGAATGAAAAAAATGGATGGACCCAGAATCTTATATCAGGGAACATGATCTTTCAAAAATGAAGATGAAATAATGACATCCTTATATTAAAAGAAAAAAAATAATTTGGTCCCAGCAGATCCACCTTACAAGAAATAATAAGGGAAGTTCCTCAAGCTGAAAACAAGTGACTTCAAATGGTAAATCAAATCCACATGAAAAAACAAAGGACTATTACATTAATTACATAAATATAAGACATATTATAAATGCATATTTCTCCTTTCCTCTTACCAGGTTTAAAAATTATATATATAATATATAATTGCATCGTTGGAAAAGTAGCATATAGATATGTAATATACTTGACAAAGCGGCACAAAGGAAAGACATTTTTGGGAGCAACGTTGGATTATGGTAAGGAAGCTACACCAGATAGTAACTTGAGTTCACAAAAACAAGTGAAGAGAATCAACAATGGTAAATAAGAGTAATGTAACAAATTTGTATAAATATATTCTTTTTTTTTTTTTTTTTTTTTTTTTTTTAATTTTTTTTTTTTCAACATTTATTTATTTTGGGGACAGAGAGAGACAGAGCATGAACGGGGGAGGGGCAGAGAGAGAGGGAGACACAGAATCGGAAACAGGCTCCAGGCTCCGAGCCATCAGCCCAGAGCCCGACGCGGGGCTCGAACTCACGGACCGCGAGATCGTGACCTGGCTGAAGTCGGACGCCCAACCGACTGCGCCACCCAGGCGCCCCTGTATAAATATATTCTTGTACTCCTTTTTGTTTTTCAGCTTTTTACCAGATAAAAAATATATATATAATTGTATAATAACTATAACAATGTATTGCTGGGTTTGTAATATACATGAATGTACAGTGAATAGAGCTATAAAGGAATGTTTATACATGTCACAGGAGTTAATGTAAATTTGAAATAGATTAAGATTTATATCGTAAGACCTAGAGTGACCACTAAGAAAATAACTAAAAGTGAAAAAAAGATTGAAAAAAATTAAAATACTACACTAGAAAATATTCACTTAGTCTAAAAGAAAGTAGGAAAGTGGAATACAGGGGAAAATGTTTGAGACCTATACAAAACACAAAAGTAGAATGATAGACTTATAGCCAAGCATATCAATAAAAATATTAATGTGAATTGATTAAACAACCCAACAAAAGGCAGAGATTGTCAGGCAGGACCAAACCAAAACCAACAAAATAGATGCCACTATGCGCTATCCACAGGGAATGTATTTTATTTTATTTTATTTTATTTTATTTTATTTTATTTTATTTCATTTTATTTTATTTTATTTTATTTCCACATGTAATGTATTTTAGTTTCAAAGATACAAACAGTTTGAAGTCAAAAGGATAATAAAAATATATATCATGCAAAAAGCAACCTCAAGAAAGCTGAAGTGACTATATTAATATCAGATGAGACAAACTAATAATTTGCTACTGGAGATAAGAGGAACATTTTATAATGATAAAAGTATAAATCTCTCAGTGATATATAACAATTTTAAACATATGAGCACCTAACAACAGAGCCTCAAATAGATCAAGCAAAAACCGACAGAATTAAAGGAGAAATAGACATTTCACCAATTACAGCTGAAGTGTTTATCTGAAATTCAATAATGGATAGAATTAGGCAGCAAATTGACCAGGAAGTAGAAGTCTTAAACAACAAGACCACAAAACAACTCAAGTTAGCACACATTAGGGAACATGCTACCCAAGAAAAAACAGCAGAATACGAACTTTTCCAGTGCTCCTGGATCATTCTCCTGGGCTAGGCTATGCTAGCCCAGAAAACAACCATTAATAAATCTAAAAGGATTCAAACTGTCCAAAGTATATTCCTCAATGAGAATGGTGGTCAAAAGGTACAGACTTCCAGTATAAAATAAATGAGTCCTGGGATGTAATGTACATGTTAAGTATAGTTAATAATACTAGATTGTACATTTGAAAGGCACGAAGAGAGTAGGTCTTAAAAGTTCTTATCACAAGAAAAAAAACATTTTGTAAGTGTGTGTGATGGATGTTAACTAGACTTATTGTGGTGATCATTTCACAATACTCACATATGTCAAATCATTATGTTGCACACCTGAAACTCATATAATGTTATAGGTTGACTGTATCTCAAAAAATATTATGGAATAAATGGAGTTCTGATCTTAAGAGATTTATAATCAAGTGAAAAATCTTCCTCATTTTAGAAAACACGATACTTAAAATGATGCTTCTTTTATCCTATTGCTGTTACATTTTCAATTGTTTCTTAATCTTTAAATTTTGTAGGCAGCAAAACATGTCTATCCTCCATTGTCAAGTGTGTGCACACTAAAGTCATCCTATTCAGATGGAAAAAAAGAAAAATACACCATATTAACAGAATAAAGAACAAAAAAATAATTGATCATCTCAGCAGACAGAGAAAAACCACTTGACAAAATTCACAAAACTTGGAAGGAAACAGAAAATTTCCTCAAACTGATCAAAAAGCATATACAAAAAGCCCACTGCAAACAGCATTCCTTTCCCGCTCAGTTTAGGAAGAAGACAGAATGCCCGCTTTTGCTAATTCTATTCAATATTCTACTGGAGGTTCTAGATAGGGCGAATTAATCAAGAAAAAAAATAAAACTCTCTTTATTTGCAGATGACACGGTACTATATACAGAAAATCCTAAGGAACACAAATACACACACACATATACAACAACACACACACACCCAATTAGAGGTAATAAATGACTCAGCAAGGCTACAAGATACATGATCAATATATAAAAATCAATTGTATGTTTTTGGAGTAGCAATGAACGTTCTAAAAAATGAAATAAACAATTCTATGTTTAAAGCATCAAAAAGAACAGAATATTCAGGAAAAAAAATTTAAAAGTATGAGACTTAAACACTGAAAATCCCAAAATACCACTGAAGAAAACTGAAGAAAATCTAAGTTAATGGAAAAACATCCCATGTTCATAAATTGGAAGACAATATTGTTAATATGGCAATACCCCTCAAATTGACCTACAATTTCAATGCAGTTCTTACCAAAGTCATAGTTGCCTTTATGGCAGAAATTGACAAGTGGCTATGTAGATTTATACAGATCAATAAAGAAATCAAAACAGCCAAAATAATATTGAAAAAAATGACCAAAGTTTGAGGACTGACACTACCTTATTTTAAAACTTACTATAAAGTTACATCAATCAAGAGTGTGGTACTGGCCTAAGGACAGACATATAGATTAATGGAATAGAACTGAGAGGCCAGAAATAAATCTATACACTTCTAGAAAGTAGATTTTCAATAAAGGTGCCAAGACCATGAAACGGGGAAATGGTTTCCTCAATAAATGGTGCTGTGACAACTGGGTGTTCACATTCAAAAGAATGAACTTGGATTCCTCATACTATATACAAAAGTTAACTCCAAGTGGGTCAAATACCTACATTTAAGTGCTAAAAGTATTAAATTCCTAAAAAAAAACATAGGTATAAATCTTTGTGACTTCAGATTAAGCAATTAGTTTTACTTTGGCAGAAAAGCATAATAAGGGAAATAAAAACAGATAAATTTGTCAGCAATAACTTTCGTGTTTCAAAGGACACCACCACACAAAGTAAAAACACTGCACACAGAATGGGAAAAATATTTTCTGAAATATATATCTTATAAGAGATTTGCATCTAGAAAATATAAAGAACCCATATAACTCAATAACCAAAGACAAATAACTCCCCATATAATTCAATAACCAAAGACCAATAACTCAATGAAAATATAGGCAACAGATCTGAATTGACGTTTCTTTAAATATGCACAAATGGCCAACATCACATTAAAAGAGTCTCAATATCATTATCAATGCAAATTAAAACCATAATGAGATACCATCTCACACACACCAGGATGACTGCAATTAAAAAGCCACACAATAACAATCGTTGGTGAGGATATGGAGAATTTGGAACTCCCATATATTGGTGGTGAGAATGCAACATGGTGCTAACACTGTGGAAAGCCGTCTGCTTGTTCCTCAAGTAGTAAATTATAGAGTTACCATATGATGGGGCAATTCCGCTGCTAGGTATACCCAAAAGAAACGAAAACAAACGTCCACACACACACAAATGTACCTGAATACTCATAAACGCATTATTCATAATAGCCACGATGTTGAAACAACCAAATGCCCATCAAGTGATGAATGTATAAATAAAATGTGATATCTCCACACAATGTAACATTCAGCAATGAAAACTATGAGATACTAATACATAGTACAAATCTGGACGAAGCTGGAAAACATGCTAAGTGTAAGAAGCTAGTCACAAAAGACCATATATTGCATAATTCCATTCATATAAAATATTCAGAATAGACAAATCCATAGAGACAAAATGTAAATTAATGGTTGTTATGGTTTCAATATTTATGTTCCTCCGAAGTTCATATGTTAAAGCCAACACACCCAGCATGACTATATTTGGAGAAGGGGCCTATGAAGGAGGCCAAATGGGGGCATAAGGGTGTGACCTTGATATGTTAGAATATGTATCTTTTTTAAGTTTATTATTTATTTTGAGAGAGGGAGAGAGATAGAGACAGAGACAGAGACAGAGACAGAGACAGAGCAAGCACAATGTGAGCAGGGCAGGGGCAGAGAGAGAAGCAGGCTCCGCCCTGTCAGCACAGAGCCTGATGGTGGGGCTCCATCTCCTGAACAGTGAGACCCTGACCTGAGCCGAAATCAAAAGTCACAGTGACATCATGACCTGAGCTGAAATCAAGAGTTGGACGCTTAACTGACGAAGCCACTCAGGTGCCCCAGGGGACTTATCTATTTCTTTCTACTGCAAACTGCAGTTCTGAACTAATTAAGCCAGGTGCTCCTAGAATATGTATCTTAATCAGGGACATCAGAGCACTCTCTTTCTCTGCACTTTTACACCAAGGACAAGGGAGGACAATAGTGAAAAGGTGACAACTGAAAGACAGGAGGAGAGTCATCACTGGAAACCAAATTGTCTGGAACCTTGGACTTGTGGTCTGCAGAACTGTGAGAAAGTAAATTTCTATCGTTTCAGCCATTCCGTCTATGGTATTTAGTTATGGCATCTCAAGAAGACTAATAAAGATTTTGGTAACTGAGAATGGGATGCTACTGTAAGAAATACTTAAAAATGTGCAAGTGGCTTTAGAACAGTAACGCATAGAGGCTGTAGGAATTTGGAAGCATGTACTAGAAAAGCCCAGATTGCCATGAAATATAGATGGTATTTTTTGTTGGTAGAAATATAGATATTACAGGCAATTCTGGTGAAATCTCAGAAAGAAAAGAGAACACATGTATCTTCATGGAATCATGTTGGGAGAAATGATGCAAAAGACCATTCCGATGAGGTCTCAGACAGAAACGAGGAACAGCTTACTAGAAACTGGAAGAAAGATGATCCTTATTAGAAAGTGACAACGAACTTAGCCGAATTGTGTTCTAGGGTTTTGTGGAAGGTATAACTTGTGACAGATGAAATTGGTTCTTTAGCTGAGGAGATTTCTGAGCAAAATGTTAAAGGCATGATTGGTTTTTCCTTACCACTTATAGTAAAACACTAGAAGAGAGATCAGTTGAAGAAACTGGTAAGCAAAAAGAAACCAGAACTTAAAGATTTGGAAAATGTGCGGTCAGTCCATCCTGAAAAAAAAAAAAAAAAAAAAAAAAAAAAAAGAAAAAAAGGAAAGGAAAGGAAAGGAAAGGAAAGGAAAGGAAAGGAAAGGAAAAAAGAGGAACCATGTTTTCAAGGAGCCCTTATCTGTTAGAATTAGGATCCTTCGAAGAAGGGATATCAGAGTTCTTTGTCTCCGGCTCTCTCTTTTCCCCCATGCTCTCACATCAAGGAAAAACCTCATGAAGATACAGCAAGGAGGAAGATGTCTGCAAGACAGGAAGAGAATGCTCACCAGGAACCGAATCACCCAGAGCCTTGACTTCTACCCTCCAAACGTGAGAAAATAAGTTTCTATTGTTTAAGTCACCTAGTTTACAGCATTTTGTTATGGGATCCCCAAGCCGACCAATATAGTTGTGTATGTCTGCGGGGAAATTGTGCTATTGCAGGGTACTGTGGGAAATAGTGGGTGACTGCTAATGAGTACGGAATTCTTTTGGGGGGTGATAAACATGTTCCCTCTTTTTTTGTTAATTTTTCTTATGTTTATTTATTTAAAAAAATTTTTTTAATCTTTATTTTTGAGAGAGAGAGACAGAGACAGAGTGTGAGTGGGGAAAAGACAGAGAGAGAGAGGGACACAGAATCGGAAGCAGGCTCCAGGCTCCGAGCTGTCAGCACCAGAGCCCGACGCGGGGCTTGAACTCACGAACTGCGAGATCATGACCTGAGCCGAAGTCGGACGCTTCACCGATTGAGCCACCTAGGCGCCCCCAAAATGTTCTAAAATTGATTGTACAATGGGTGGCATACTATGACTAGACCAAAGAACACTTACAATACTTTTAAATGGGTGAGTTTGTGGTATGTGAGTTATATTTCAACAAAGCTGTCAGGAAAAAAAAGGTTAACTCAGATTCTCAAAGTATGCTGAGTTTTCCTCACAAGTTGTCTCTGTTCCACAGCCAGATTCAATTTTGAATACTAAAGCCCACTATTGATGTGCAGTTTATTTTGTTCACATTTTCTAAAAATATGCACCCAATTATCTTCAACTGATTTTTTCAATCCACAGAGTGTGAAATAGAGAAAAAAAAATGAAATCCTTCAAAGTAGAATAAATTAACTAGGACCTACGGATGTCTTGCCCTGTATCATTTGGAAGAAGTCACATAAATATGTTTCTGGAAACATCCTACCCTTTTCAAAGTTAAATTTTCTATCTGAGGTGGATAATTTTCCACAACAGTGTCCCATCATTTAATAATCAGATTAAATAGCCAAGTTCCTGAATTGGCAGAAACTGCATTTTTAAAAAATGAATTACTGGGGTTTATCTTGTCCATTTTTTTCTTAAAATTCAACAGGTATTATGCTGTGTATGTAGCAGATAACTTACTATACTACTCCATCAGGGACTTATTTATTCTTTTCTTTTTTTTTAATTTTTTTTTTAACGTTTTATTTATTTTTGAGACAGGGAGAGACAGAGCATGAACAGGGCAGGGTCAGAGAGAGGGAGACACAGAATCTGAAACAGGCTCCAGGCTCTGAGCTGTCAGCACAGAGCCCGACGCGGGGCTCGAACTCACGGACCGTGAGATCATGACCTGAGCCAAAGTCGGACGCTTAACCGAATGAGCCACCCAGGCGCCCCTATTCTTTTCTTTTTAATGTTTATTTATTTATTTGAGAGAGACAGTGTGAGAGAGTGTATGTGTGAGAGAAAGGCAGAGAGAGAGGTAGAGAGAAAATTCCAAGTAGGCTCCGTGCTGTCAGCACGGAGCCTGACTGGGGCTCAATCTCACCTCACGAACTGTGAGATCGTGACCTTAGCCGAAATCAAGAGTCGGATGCTTAACTGACTAAGCCACTCAGGTGCCCCAAGGGACTTATCTATTCAGTTGTATTTCTGAGTTAATTTCCTATTTATTTCTCTGGCATTTTATCTATTTTCCCCAATGTCTTATTCAATGCTCCAAATAATTTTCTTTTATATCTTTCTCAATGCCTTTTTGATTGCTGCTTTCTGATCCTGATACATACTTTAAAAAATTTCTCTATTGGGGCACCTGGGTGGCTCAGTCAGTTGAGGGTCCGACTTTGGCTTAGGTCATGATCTCATGGTCCGTGGGTTCCAGCCCTGCACCGGGCTCTGTGCCGACAGCTCAGAGCCTGGAGCCTGCTTTGGATTCTGTGTCTCCCTCTCTCTCTGTCCCTCCCTGCTCGTTCTCTCTCTCTCTCTCAAAAATAAATAAACATTAAAAAAATTTCTAACGTATTTAATTTCAACAAATAAAATGTCCACAATACAGTTACTGGATTATTAAAAAGAATCTTTAGCTTATGTCTGTTGAGTATAATTTATTAACAGGAATGCATGTTATTTATTAAATCGTAATGCATGTCATTATGTAGGTACTTTTTAATTTAAATCGGGGGCACAGAAATATCATCTGATACAGTAAACTGGTTGGTGATACGAACTGGAATATAAGTCAAATTCTGATTAAATATGAGTGAAGCCCAGGAATTTGTATTTTTACAACTTTGCAGTCCATTCTTATATGGAGCCAGAGTTAAGTACCACTCAACTAGGTTGTGATGCTAAACTGTCCTACCTGTCCTGGATCTATGGGGCTTCTCGATTGACACTCTGTGGTAGTCTGTGAAGCTCTCAGTTTCAAGGGCACACACACCAGGCATTTTATTTTAGCCCCCAAACACTATCTTTATATTTTAAATTTTTTTTTTTTTTTCAACGTGTATTTTATTTTTGGGACAGAGAGAGACAGAGCATGAACGGGGGAGGGGCAGAGAGAGAGGGAGACAAAGAATCGGAAACAGGCTCCAGGCTCTGAGCCATCAGCCCAGAGCCCGACGCGGGGCTCGAACTCACGGACCGCGAGATCGTGACCTGGCTGAAGGCCGACGCTCAACCGACTGCGCCACCCAGGCGCCCCCTATCTTTATATTTTAGAGATACATACTTTCGTTCTCTCGCTCGTGACATGGCTCAATGGTTAACAGTGGACCGTGGGAGACCACAAGGGCTGGCCCGCAAAACCAAGAGATCCAGCTATGGGTGCTGGGAATGAGGGGGAGGGCTTTAGCGGAGTCAAAGACTTATACCATCTGCTATGTGCCAGACACTAGATATTTACACGAAATGCACCGGGCGTGGAATTAGAAGTCCTGTGTTCAAATCCAACCTCCTATACTGACTTGCTATGAAACAAAGTGTGTAATCATGTGATCATTAAAAGAGCAGGACGCAGTGACAAGGAGGGAGCTAGAGAGTATTATGCTAAAGCAAAATATGTCAGCCACAGAAAGACAAATACCATATGATGTCACTTTGTGGAAATTAAGAAATAAGACAAATGAGCAAAAGGGGGGAAAAAAGAGAGAGAGAGAAATCAAGAAACAGACTCTCAAGTATAGAGAAATGATGGTTACCAGAAGGGAGGTGGGTGGGGGATGAATGAAACAGGGCTGGGGATTAAGGAGGGCACTTGTGATGAGCATACCGGGTGTTGTATGTAAGTGGTGAATCACTAAATTCCACACCTGAAACTGACATTACAATATATGTGAACTAACTGGGATTTAAATAAAATCCTGGAGAAGAAGAAAAAAAAAATTTTTTTAAAAAGAGAGAAGCAGGAACAGACTACTTAAAGTTCAAGTGCTGGCTCTAGAAATTACTACTTTAACAAGTTGCATAATTGCTACGCACTTCAGCTGCCCCACCTGTAAAACAGATCTGATGGTAGCAACTGTATACAATAGGTCCTATTACAAATATTTAATAACAATGCTTCGTACCCTCTGCTCAGAGCCAGCTGCACTTATTATTATCATGTATTTAAAGTGAAAATAAGATCTTCCCCAGTCGTAGGTTTTTAGTATTAAATGATATCTATGCATTCATTTGTCAGCATCCATTATGTACGTGCTCTTTGGTGGGCATCATTGAAGACCACAGTATTTCCATGCTCAAGATGATACAGAAACACCCTTAAGAAGCCTGTTATCTGGCAGGGGAGATCAAACGAGTACATAATATAAATTGGTGGCGTGCACAGGAGAAAGCAACCGAGTGCTAAAACGGGTACAGATGACACACTTCAAGAGTTCTGGGAAAGAAAGGATCACTTTCCACTGCAGCTATCAATAGGGGCTTGATAGATGTGCTACCGTTTCCTTCAGGGCCTAAAGCGTTTGGAGATGAAAAATCAGGAGGGAAGGGCAAAGCCATTCCTGGTAGTCAGGCAGGATGAGGAAAGCCCGAAGGCGGTTAAATACTAACCATGTCCATAAAACAATCATAAACTGTAAAGTGCTCCTCACTGCATTTTAAGTCTTGAGTCTTCTAGCGCTCACACAAGAACGTTCACAAACACAATTGCTTTCTAAGACAAATAGGAAACCAGGGTACCGTGCGATGATTTTCGCAAGAGAGCTTCGGCTTGTTGTTCACGAAGCATACTCAAATAGTAGCACTGTGTCGTCAACCCAGACCTAACCCAGTTTGCCTCTGTTAACTGGGCCAATTCCCCCAGTAGAGAGCGGGCTGAGAATCTGCTGACCTGCGTGCTGCCTGTCGCCCACTCAGGCACATTACAGGATGGGCATCACGGCCGGCATTCCTGGCTGAGCCGCAGCTCACATTAGCGGGGAGAGAAATCTGCAGCCACTGTATTTCTTAGCAAGCTGCTTGAATAAAAATAGAGATCTGCTGACTACGTATTCACTATATCCGCAGACACTTCCCAGCTGGAGAAGTAGACTCTTTCCCCCCTAATTTTCCCTCTTTTCAATGTTTACTTAAATTAGCCCCGCCACCATCCCTCCTTCGTAAAAAGAAAAAAAAAAAAAAAGATCATTCTGTTGAATTAGTATTTTTAAAATACATTCATACTTGTATTTTAAAAATTCTATATTCATTCCAATTGTTCTTAACTGTTAATCATAAAATACCTGCTTTTCTTTTGGAGATAAAACAAGGCCTCCGATGCATTAGTCTCTAAATCTACTCAGCAAATCAGTTTTTATTAGAAAGGATCTGAGCCCATGACATCATTAATCAATAATAAATAATGATTAATAAATGCATTCTGGAAACACTGAAGATTTAGAACTATCTAGGGAGATTTTACAGAGCAGGTATGCTATTTTATTCATTCAAAAAACACTCTTAGGCCCTGTTCTAAACATTCTGCATATATTAAGTTCCATAATCATTAAAGTAGCCCTATGTTGGCCCTAGTATTATTCTCATTTTGGAGTTGAGGAAATTGAGGCACAGAGAGATTTCACAACTTGTCCAGGGTCTTTCAGCCAGAATATAAACCAGAGGTGGGATTCACACCCAAGAAATGTGTGTCCAGAGGCCACGCTCTTAACCTCCATACTATGCTACTTCTATGTATAAATGATAATTTTTAAGAAATGATATATTTTCACAGCTGAAAAAAAAATCCTATTCCAAATGGGACTATAATCTCCGGTTTTCCTTTTCTTTTTTTTTTTTTTTTTGTCCTGTCCTAATTCATGACCACTGACCTTTCTGCCTAGTGATAATATCATGCCCCAAAGGAGAGATGAAATGTTGTTACCTGCATGTCACAGTACTATTAACACACTCTAGGATGACATCAGCCCCCAAACTAACAATAATATCGTAGCTAAGGATGGAGTTGCTGCACAGATTCAATGAGATAGCACAAGTGGAAGTTCTTGTCATGAAGAAGGCAATTAATTTACATTAGCTAAATTGAAAGGGACGGCAATGCACGGTTTTTACGATCTCTTCTACCAAAAATATGCTCTAGCTGTAAAACAAACAAACAAACCCACACACCTTCATGTATCCAAATATTTATACTTGGATGAAAATGTTTAAGGTCCTTTTTGATTAGAAGGACAGATCTTGGATATATCAATCTTATAAAATTATAGATATTTCATTTTGTTGATCAGTGAGAATTTTTATGACTACGGCATAGAAAAGTATAATGTAGTACTTAAGAGCATGAACTCTAGAATTCAGTGCCCTGGGTTCAAATCCAATTATACACACTGTGTGATCTAACATGAGTTACCTAACTGTACCTCAGTTGCCTTGTCTGTAAAATGGGGTTGATAACAGCACCTAGTTCATTGGTTCGTCACAAGGATTAGGTGTACTGATTCATGTGGAATGCTTAGATCATTTCCTGGTACATAGTAACTGCAAACTCCAGTGAAATCTGACATGCACACAAAATTGAGTGCGTGCGCGCATGCGTGTGTGTGTGTTTCATTCTGAAGAAATCACAGAAAGGGCTGAATCCCACATCTAGAATGATTTGTCATGGAATGGGGACAACGCACATATGACAATGAAGCAATTCCTGGCTTGCATTAATTCAGTAGAAACAAGATATCAAAGCCACAGCTGACCAAGAAAGGTCCCATGAGTTTGTAGAAATAGCCGGAGGGTATTTTGGACTTTCCACAGTCAGGGGAAGTGTATTCTACTCACTCCTCCAACAACCCTTGGTGTCGGTTAGCTTTATTTTATAGACAAAGATGCACATACAAAGAGAGGAGTTAAATAATGTGCCCAATTTTATCCAGTTTCCCATGAAAACTCCTCATTTTATACTTGAGGAAGATGAGATCCAGAGAAATTAAAAAAGCTAGTGTATGTTAGTTGAGTCAGTAAGCTAGAAGTTAGTCTGACTTTTAATTCCAAACATTTGCCACTGCACCATACTGAACAAAACACTTGTGATTACCGACTCCCCCAAACCAAAAGTTTGGAGGGGATCAATATTGAACACTGTGAAATGCATGAGACTGGTAGTGAACTGCTTAACAAGAGCAGAGTCAGCTAAACTACAGAGAAGTTCAAAAAGATGTAAAGTATACATTTATTTCTTCACTTTGTCAGGAACAGAGCTCCATACAACCAAAAGTGTCCAAAATAACCAGCCAGCCAGGCAACATTGTACTTTTATTTTTATTTACTTATTTTTGGCTAGACAGAAGACACACACAGACAGACACACACACACGCGCGCGCGCACACACACACACACACACACACACACACGATTTTTCATTAAAAATCAAGCAAGGGCTCTCTTGTTGGATATAACAAAATCAAAAATTGATCGTTGGGTTTGCATGTGAGAATTTACGCCTCGTTAGCTCACCTCAGAGACTCATGTTTCTTGGGGTATTAGAGCAATAAAGCCATTGCTTACAGATGAATTATACAGCGTGGACTGGTCAATTTCCTCTTCCGCAACATTCTTTAATGCAGATATTAGGTCAGAAAGACTGAGATTCTTGACTGTACATAGTAGGCCCTGAGTATACTTTTATTGCCTGACTAAATGAATGAGCCAATGAATCTTACACATCTTGCATACAGATTCTTGAAGGAAATATTGTCAATTATTTTAGATACATATACAAAATATTTAGAGACCTTGATTCAGAAATACGACTCAAGAACTAACATGAATATGAACTCTGCAGGAGCTTCAAGCAACATTTGGCAGTTTTCCATCACAAGCACATCTTATCTTCAGTTTATATCTTGAGAATTAAAAATATTTCCAAGTAGTTTATGAAGTCCAACAGTCTTAGGAAATGATATGCAATAAAGCAATGAAGCTGGAACTCATTTTACCAACTCATCACTTTGGGGCTATCTATCATTAAATCACTCCACACTGATAAAGAACAGCAAATTACTTAGATCAGGTCAGAGAGTCAAAACTTAGCAGAAGATTGAAATGGTAGTTTATGAATTTGACTAGAATAGCCAACCAATTTAGATAAGTCTAGAGCCAAATGTGGCTTTTACTCTGAATTTATGAAAGTAGGCTAGGTCAATACAAACTCCAAAGTCATCAATTCATTGAATAATAAATCAGGCAAACAGGATGTTTTGTTGAAATACTAAAATATGCCAAAATATGAGTTCCGTGGAGACATAGGCCACTGCGATTGAAGGCAGGCAAATAGGAGGTAAGATTATGGTTCCACTGCCTACTGGCTGCTTGTCCTCAGGTTAAACCTCTTCTCCCATAGGAGGAGGTTTCTCTCATAGGAAAAACTGGGACTGTTTCACAAATACATCCCAGGGGTTCTTACCATGCCTCTATCATGCTCTGCTTTACCATTTGACAATGTGAACAAAACAGTAAGTAGTACTTGAATTTGGAACCTTTCAGAAATGGGTTTTGTACCCCCGATTCAAGGTATGATGAGTCTATCATGGCAAAGAATATGGACAACATGCAAATAATATTTGAGAAAGGGTCACTGGATCACTATAGAAAATGAGCCTTCAACATGTATCAATATTTTTCATTAAAAAAAATCTATTATTTTTTTCCTCTTCCACACAGAAGCAACAAAACAATTTTGATTCTACCCACATGACTTACATATGAGACATCCAGCACAGTGTCAACTGATCTCATTAACATCGAACGAAAGGCAGATATTAGCCAAGGTTTACTGTAGCCATATCAGCCAAACAGTATAAACACTAAAGAAACTGCTGAAATGTTTATTTAGAAATATAATTTATAGGGGTGCCTGGTGGCTCGCTCAGTTAAAGGGTCTGACTTCGGCTCAAGTCATGATCTCACGGTCTGTGAGTTTGAGCCCCGCGTCGGGCTGTGTGCTGACAGCTCGGAGCCTGGAGCCTGCTTCGGATTCTGTGTCTCCCTCTCTCTCTGCCCCTCCCCTGCTTGTGCCATCTCTCTCTCTCTCTCTCAAAAATAAACATGAAAGGTTGTTTGCGAGTCTTGGTACAAGGAAGATGGCAGTGTAGGAGGACACTAGGCTCACCACGTCCTGCTGACCACTTAGATTCCACCCACATTGGCCTAAATAACCCACAAAACCGCCCGAAGACTAGCAGAACGGACTCTCCAGAGCCAAGCGTAGACGAGAGGCCCACGGAAGAGGGTAGGAAGGGCGGAGAGGCGGTGCGCGCTACACGGACTGGCGGGAGAGAGCCGGGGCAGTGGAGGGGCAGCCCGCCCGGCAAGGCAGAGCCCCCGAAGTCTGGCTTGCAAAAGCGGAGGGGCTGGACAGAGTGAGTTCTGACAGCCAGCGGGACTTAACATCTGGAAGGTTATAAGTCAACAGCGCTGCTCGGAGAGTGGGAGGGCTAGAAGACAACAAGAGGGAGAGTTGTTGAGCCCTGGAAGACAGAGCTCAGCTCAGCAGGGAACAAAGGTGCTGGCCAGCACCATCTCCCTCGCCCATCCCCCAGCCGAAATCCCAAAGGGAACCGGTTCCCATCACCGAACTTGCTTGCACCGCACAAACGCCCAAAGCTGTGCTCCCGTGGATCCATCCCTCCAACGGGTCTGCCTGCCTCCCTCCTGGTGCTGCAGGGCCCCTCCCACAGGGGACCATCGACGGCAAAGCGAGCCAAGCCTGCCCCTCCCGTCCCTGGGCACCTTGGGATCCACCCCGGCTAATACACCAGATCCCACGGAAGCAACACCACAAGCCTGGCAGCGTGCAAGTAGCCCAGACAGGAGCCACACCACTCCACAGTGAGTCCTGCCTCTGGGAGACGGGAAGAGAAGACACACACCAGTCTGACTGTGGCCCCAGCGGTGGGCTGGGGACAGACATCAGGTCTGACTGCGGCCCCGCCCACCAACAAAAGTTACTCCAGAAAGAACAGGGGAAGAGCCTTGCAGTTCCGCGCCACTCCAGGGACTATCCAAAATGATGAAACGGAAGAATTCTCCTCAAAAGAAACTCCAGGAAGTAGTGACAGCTAACGAACTGATCAAAAACGATTTAAGCAATATAGCAGAAAATGAATTTAAAATAATAGTCATAAAATTAATTGCTGGGCTTGAAAAAAGTATAGAGGACAGCAGAGAATCTATTGCTACAAAAATCAAGAGACAAGGAAATAGTCATGAGGAGTTAAAAATGCTATAAATGAGGTGCAAAATAAAATGGAGGCGACCACAGCTCAGATTGAAGAGGCAGAGAAGAGAATACGTGAATTGGAAGATAAAACTATGGCAAAAGAGGAACTTGAGAAAAAGAGAGATAAAAAAAATCCAGGAGTATGAGGGGAGAATTAGAGAACTAAGTGATGCAATGAAACGCAACAATATCCATATAATAGGGATTCCAGAGGAGGGAGATAGAGAGAAAGGGGCTGAAGGTGTACTTGAACAAATCATAGCTGAGAACTTCCCTGATCTGGGGAAGGAAAAAGGCATTGAAATCCAAGAGGCAAAGAGAACTCCCTTCAGACGTAACTTGAATCAATCTGCATGACATATCATAGTGAAACTGGCAAAATACAAGGATAAAGAGAAAATTCTGAAAGCAGCTAGGGATAAACACGCTCTAACATATAAAGGGAGACCGATAAGACTAGTGACGGATCTATCTACTGAAACTTGGCAGGCCAGAAAGGAATGGCAGGAAATCTTCAATGTGATGAACAGAAAAAATATGCAGCTGAGAATCCTTTATCCAGCAAGACTGTCATTCAGAATAGAAGGAGAGATAAAGGTCTTCCCAAACAAACAAAAACTGAAGGAATTCAGTAAACCAGCCCTACAAGAGATCCTAAGAGATCTGTGAGTGAAATGTTGCAAGGACCACAAAGTACCAGAGACATCACTACAAGCATGAAACCTACAGACATCACAATGACTCTAAACCCGTATCTTTCTATAATAACACTGAATGTAAATGGACTAAATGCTCCAACCAAAAGACATAGGGTATCATAATGGATAAAAAACATCTATTTGCTGTCTACAAGAGACTCATTTTAGACCTGAGGACACCTTCAGATTGAAAGTGAGGGGATGGAGAACCATCTATCATGCTACTGGAACTCAAAAGAAAGCTGGAGTAGCCATACTTATATCAGACAAACTAGACTTTAAATTAAAGGCTGTAACAAGAGATGAAGAAGGGCATTATATAATAATTACAGGGTCTATCCATCAGGAAGAGCTAACAATTATAAATGTCTATGTGCCAAATACAGGAGCCCCCAAATATATAAAACAATTAATCACAAACATAAGCAACCTCATTGATAAGAATGTGGTAACTGCAGGGAACTTTAATACTCCACTTACAACAATGGATAGATCATCTAGACACAGGATCAATAAAGAAAAAAGGGTCCTGAATGATACATTGGATCAGATGGGACTTGACAGATATATTCAGAACTCTGCATCCCAAAGCAACAGAATATACTCTCTTTTCGAGTGCACATGGAACATTCTCCAAGATAGATCACATACTGGGTCACAAAACAGCCCTTCATAAGTATACAAGAATTGAGATCATACCATGCATACTTTCAGACCACAATGCTATGAAGCTTGAAATCAACCACAGGAAAAAGTCTGGAAAACCTCCAAAAGCATGGAGGTTAAAGAACACCCTACTAAAGAATGAATGGGTCAACCAGGCAATTAGAGAAGAAATTAAAAAAATATATGGAAACAAATGAAAATGAAAAGACAACAATCCAAACGCTTTGGGATGCAGTGAAGGCAGTCCTGAGAGGAAAATACATTGCAATCCAGGCCTATCTCAAGAAACAAGAAAAGTCCCAAATACAAAATCTAACAGCACACCTGAAGGAAATAGAAGCAGAACAGCAAAGACACCCCAAACCCAGCAGCAGAAGAGAAATAATAAAGATCAGAGCAGAAATAAACACTATACAATCTAAAAAACCTGTAGAGCAGATCAATGAAACCAAGAGTTGGTTTTTTGAAAAAATAAACAAAATTGATAAACCTCTAGCCAGGCTTCTCAAAAAGAAAAGGGAGAAGACCAATAGATAAAATCATGAATGAAAATGGAATTATTACAACCAATCCCTCAGAAATATAAGCAATTATCAGGGAATACTATGAAAAATTATATGCCAACAAACTGGACAACCTGGAAGAAATGGACAAATTCCTAAGCACCCACACACTTCTGAAACTCAAACAGGAAGAAATAGAAAACTTGAACAGACCCGTAACCAGCGAAGAAATTGAATCAGTTATCAAAAATCTCCCAAGAAATAAGAGTCCAGGACCAGATGGCTTCCCAGGGGAATTCTACCAGACATTTAAAGCAGAGATAATACCTATCCTTCTCAAGCTATTCCAAAAAATAGAAAGGGAAGGAAAACTTCCAGACTCATTCTATGAAGCCAGTATTACTTTGATTCCTAAACCAGACAGAGACCCAGCAAAAAAAGAGAACTACAGGCCAATATCCCTGATGAATATGGATGCAAAAATTCTCAATAAGATACTAGCAAATCGAATTCAACAGCATATAAAAAGAATTATACACCATAATCAAGTGAGATTCATTCCTGGGCTGCAGGGCTGGTTCAACATTCGCAAATCAATCAATGTGATACATCACATTAATAAAAGAAAAGATAAGAACCATATGATCCTGTCAATCGATGCAGAAAAAGCATTTGACAAAATCCAGCACCCTTTCTTAATAAAAACCCTTGAGAAAGTCGGGATAGAAGGAACATACTTAAACATCATAAAAGCCATTCATAAGAAGCCCATAGCTGACATCATCCTCAATGGGGAAAAACTCAGAGCTTTTTCCCTTTGATCAGGAACACGACAGGGATGTCCACTCTCACCATTGTTGTTTAACACAGTGTTGGAAGTTCTAGCATCAGCAATCAGACAACAAAAGGAAATCAAAGGCATCAAAATTGGCAAAGATGAAGTCAAGCTTTCGCTTTTTGCAGATGACATGATATTATAGGCGGAAAACCCGACAGACTCCACCAAAAGTCTGCTAGAACTGATACATGAATTCAGCAAAGTTGCAGGATACAAAATCAATGTACAGAAATCAGTTGTGTTCTTATACACTAATAATGAAGCAACAGAAAGACAAATAAAGAAACTGATCCCATTCACAACTGCACCAAGAAGCATAAAATACCTAGGAATAAACCTAACCAAAGATGTAAAAGATCTGTATGCTGAAAACTATAGAAAGCTTATGAAGGAAACTGAAGAAGATATAAAGAAATGGAAAAACATTATGTGCTCATGGGTTGGAAGAATAAATACTGTTAAAATGTCAATACTACCCAAAACTATCTATACATTCAATGCAATCCCAATCAAAATTGCACCAGCATTCTTCTCAAAGCTAGAACAAGCAATCCTAAAATTCATATGGAACCACAAAAGGGCCTGAATAGCCAAAGTAATTTGAAGAAGACCAAAGCAGGAGGCATCACAATCTCAGACTTTAGCCTTTACTACAAAGCTGTAATCATCAAGACAGCATGGTATTGGCACAAAAACAGACACATGGACCAATGGAATAGAATAGAAACCCCAGAACTAGACCCACAAACGTATGGCCAACTAATCTTTCACAAAGCAGGAAAGACTATCCAATGGAAAAAAGACAGCCTCTTTAACAAATGGTGCTGGGAGAACTGGACAGCAACATGCAGAAGGATGAAACTGGACCACTTTCTCACACCATTCACAAAAATAAACTCAAAATGGATAAAGGACCTGAATGTGAGACAGGAAACCATCAAAATCCTAGAGGAGAAAGCAGGGAAAAACCTCTCTGACCTCAGCACAGCAATTTCTTACTTAACACATCCCAAAGGCAAGGGAATGAAAAGCAACAATGAACTATTGGGACCGCATGAAGATAAAAAGCTTCTGCACAGCAAAGGAAACAACCAACAAAACTAAAAGGCAACTGAAGGAATGGGAAAAGATATTTGCAAATGACGTATCAGACAAAGGGCTAGTATCCAAAATCTATAAAGAGCTCACCAAACTCCACACCTGAAAAACAAATAATCCAGTGAAGAAATAGGCAGAAAACATGAATAGACACTTCTCTAAAGACATCCGGATGGCCAACAGGCACATGAAAAGATGCTCTACGTCGCTCCTCATCAGGGAAATACAAATCAAAACCACACTGAGATACCACCTCACGCCAGTCAGAGTGGCTAAAATGAACACATCAGGAGACTATAGATGCTGGCGAGGATGTGGAGAAACGGGAACCCTCTTGCACTGTTGGTGGGAGTGCAGACTGGTGCGGCCGCTCTGGAAAACACTGTGGAGGTTCCTCAAAAAATTAAAGATAGATCTACCCTATGACCCAGCAATAGCACTGCCAGGAATTTACCCCAGGGATAGAGGAGTGCTGATGCAGAGGGGCACGTCTACCTCAATGTGTATAGCAGCACTTTCAACAATAGCCAAATTATGGGAAGAGCCTAAATGTCCATCAACTGATGAATGGATAAAGAAATTGTGGTTTATATATACAATGGAATACTATGTGGCAATGAGAAAGAATGAAATATGGCCTTTTGTAAAAACATGGATGAACTGGAGAGTGTTATGCTAAGTGAAATAAGTCATACAGAGAAAAATAGATACCATATGTTTTCACTCTTATGTGGATCCTGAGAAACTTAACAGAAGACCATGGGAGAGGGGAAGGAAAAAAAAAAGAGGTTAGAGAGGGAGGGAGCCAAAACATATGAGACTCTTAAAAACTGAGAACAAACTGAGGGTTGACGGGGGGTGGGAGGGAGGAGTGGGTGGGTGATGGGCATTGAGGAGGGCACCTGTTGGGACGAGCACTGGGTGTTGTATGGAAACCAATTTGACAATAAATTTCATATTAAAAAAAATAAACATGGAAAAATTTAATTTTTAAAAAAAATTAAAATAAAAAAAGAAATATAATTTAAAGTACATCATTTTCTAAACTCTGCCTTCTTGTTCATCTCCTTTTCAAGTTTTGTTTTGTTTTTCCAATTAAACAGCCAAAACCAGTTCCTATATGCTACAGTTGGAAATAAGTAGAAATCAGCCCCAGGAACTGCATAAAAATTAGATTTCTTATATATTCATTGCTCTCATTCAGTTTAACCTTCTGGTGTCACCATGCAAAATGCGTTTAGTGTTGGTAGTTTTGATGATTTTTCTATTCACATGCCAATTAATCAGACACCACAATAGCAAATGATATAATAATTATGTAATTAGGTAGCATATAAGTTGTGGACCTTATATGTGGATGTATCTAATTTAAGGCCTCTGGTTTCTAACAAGGACACCAGATGCTCTGTCTCTTGGCCATCTGGCTCTCTAAGGAAATCCTCTTTTTCTCCACTTCTTCTCTCAGAGTATAACTCTTATTATATATGAAACTACAAAGACTACATACCTCACAGCTTTGCTAATGTATACAAGATACCGCTGTGGCAAGATTATCAACTAAAAATGCTAATGCAATATTTTTATATACACTGAGGAACAGTGTACAGAATATACCCAGATTCCTTCTTTTAGTGACGATTCTATTATAATTCATATTGATAGGCTGTCCATATTTAAGCATTCAATTACAACGACAGCAGAGAAGGAGAGACCCAGGGAGATAGATCTATTTCAACCCCTTCATTTTATTAGTCAATAAACTATGGCCTGGAGGTACAACTGGTCTTCTATTTTTTAGTGCACTTTCCATTGCTTTTCGCCACCATGCATCATAGAGGAAAATGCTCAACAAAGAATTGGCAATAGTAAGAGTTTTCCAAAGCAATATTATTAAACTTTCAAATATAAGAAAAAGGGAACACTCGCTAACACGAGACGTTCCCTCCACTTTCACAAATCACTGTTTGAGGCCCTCCTCCTTATGCCCTGCCGCGTCCCATCAAGAGTGGTGGTTCGGAGAAGCAAGCAGGAAGAGCTGGGAACGAGTTAGTTCTTCCAGTGAAACTCATGAAACAGTGCGAGAGAGATGTAGACTGTGAAAACATTTCAGAGATGTGATATCCAGAAAGTCAAATCCATGCTGTTCTGAAAAGAGTAGGCAACCATCCCCCTACAGCTTTCTGTCCCAAGTCAGACAGCCTCAGATGCAGTCATACAAACTCCACACCGGTGTCCAAAATCACCAGCTGTGTAACGAGAGAAAAGCTGTGGCTGACTGTGGGTCAGCGTAAACAGTCAAGTGAGGCATGAACATAGACGATTTTACAGACAGGAGAAGTGAGAGGTGAGGGGAAATTCCACGGAGGGAATATCCGGTCTAAAACTAATTGTTCAGCCCTAAGTTGTTGGCAGCACTCTTGAGTTCTGTTAACTTCCGTAAATTTTATCTGCCTTTGGCATAATCGCCACTGCTACCCTGTTGATGATTATAGTTGCTGTGAGTGATGTTAGCCCATCGCCGCCATAACAGCAGCTAAGCTGCCTGATATTGACAACAGATCTTTCCTTACAAAGCAAGGAAGAGACCATATAGATTTTGCTCTATTCAGCTTAGTAGTTAGAAAGGCTATCATCCCCCAGAATGCTGAGAACAGAATAGCCAGGACAAAGGCAACTGTCGTCTCTCTGCACAGAAATATTACAATCCATGTGAAGCAGGAGAATGACGGTCCACCAAGCTTGAGATGTACTCATAACGCGTGAAGAAAATGTATGGCCAATTTGGGTGAGGAAGTATTAACTGTTGATCTCACTTGGGAGTTTGGAATTCACGGATAGCAAGAAACTAGCGGCATGGATCAATGCAAGGCACTGTAGTTTTTTTTTGTTTCTTTAGGGTTTTTTTTTTAAAGTTTATTTATTTATTTTGAGAAAGAGAGAGAGCACAAGCAGGGGACAAGAAAGAGAGGGAGAGAGAGGATCCCAAGCAAATAAACCCCTGTTTATTTGGTTTTTATTTTACCCTTGAGGACACTGTGATCTTGTAAAAAAAAAAAAAAAAAATAATAATAATAATAATAATAAATACTGAAAAGTAACAGAAGTTAAATTTCCAGGGGCACCTGGGTGGCTCAGTCAGTTGATTCCCTGACTCTTGATTTCGGCTCAGGTCATGATCCCAGGGTTGTGGGATTGAGCCCTGCATCAGCCCACTCTGAGCATGGAGCGTGCTTGGGATTTTCTCTCTCTCTCTCTCTCTCTCTCTCTCCCTCTCTCTCTCTCTCTCTCTCTCTCTCCCCCCCCACCCTCCCCCTCTGCCCCTCTAACCCACTCTTGTGTGCTCACTTTAACTCTCTCTCTCAAAATAAATAAACAAACATTTTTTAAAAAGGTTAAATGTCCGGTGCCGGAAAGAAGAGAACAGTTTCTAAAGGTTAGGTTAGTCAGGGAAAATCTCCTAGGGGACGCGCTGCTTCAAGCACAGGTGGGATTTCCACAGTGAAGGCTTCAAGGCGGGAAAAGTACCATCAGCAGCGGTGGTGAAGATGAAGGGATGTTGGGTGCCTGCAGTACGGTGAACAGGCCTGCTCATCAGGAGCGGATGATTCGTGGAGGGAAGCAGTGCAAGTTGGGTGGGAGCAGGAACTTTGCGCTGGATCATGGAAGGCTGGGCCTGCCAGGCCTCGTCTGGATTAACGAATTGTCCAAACAGGTATCTTAAATCTAGGGGATCTGTGCGCCTAGGATGTGTTTAGGTCAACCTGGCTTGAAACACAGATTAGAGTTGAAGATGAAATAGAATACCTGTGAGTGGAGGTGTCACATTTGCTTCGTACAGAGAGGTTCTTAATGACTTTGAAAACGCAATTTGCCCGGATCATGATCATGATCCTTCGAATTATAAACGTGTGTGTTTGTACTTATCTCTATATAAATATATGTGTGCTTGTTATATTGGATAGGGCTCTGACATATGGATATATATTTATATAAATATATAAGCACAAATTCTTAAGTATAAAATGTAAATATAAACTATGTGCACTTGCAAATTAACATGTTCATTTTTTTCCTTCAAATGCCTTAACGACACATCACTGAATTTCAGAAACCAACTGAAACATAAACACTGAAGGGAAAGTTCGTATGCTTTGGCTAGTATTCTAATTTCTTTTCGTGTTTATTTTCGATAGAGAGAGACAGAGCAGGAGCAGGGGCGGGGCAGAGAGAGAGGGACACACAGAATCCAAAGCAGGCTCCGGGCTCTGAGCTGTCAGCACAGAGCCTGACGCGGGGCCCGAACCCACACACCGCCGAGATCAGGACCTGAGCTGAAGTCAGATGCTTAATTTTGGTTAGTATTCTAAGTAAAAGCACCCTAGAATTTCTTTAGATGGGCCTGCCTAATAACAAAACAACCAGAAAGTGGAAAGTTGGGCATTTAACTAATGGCTTGGGAAACTATTTGGCAAAAATGGAAATGTTTGGGACATTTATATGAAAATACAGCATAAAAATGATACATATACACCTATGTTAAATATTGATAGATTAGCAACTGCTAGCAAGCAACATGCACATCTAGAAGAGAGGGTTATGAGATCATGAAAGATTATGTGTTTAAAAGTATAGGTCATTACTTGTAATTCTTGCTATAATTCCAAATGATAAATCAAGACAAACATGATAATAATTTCAATCATCGTGGTGGAAAATGGACTGAGGACCTAGACTGGCTCATGAGCTAGGCACTGGATTTAGAAAACAGAGTTGACATGCAAGTTATCTAGCCTGTACACCACCACTCTTCAGCCTGTGCCCATGACAGACATCACTAATCAAACCGGGCCTTCTTTCCTTATCTGCACAGAATTCCCACAAGCCGCTATCAATAACTCAGAATCTTCTCACCAGGTGAAACCTCTGTGCCGTCCGCAACTGATAAACAGCTTTCTCCAGCAGGTACTCAATGGAGAAAATCTTCCACAAAAAAACGGAAACCAACAGACAAAATTCCATTTCCCTCTGAACCCACAGCTTCCTATTCTTTAGGCCAACATGCGTCCGAAACAGATATCATCAAATTCCTATCTGGGCATAATTAAGCTGAGCAAGATTTTGGCAAGCACAGTCTACTTTCATTTTGAGCATTTTGGAGAAAATGTAAAGACAATATGGAAAACACAGTAAGGACGTGATAAATTCTATACTTCATTTGCTTTGTCTACAAAGCTTCTACTACTTTGGTCAATTCATTTAGATAAAATACGCGTTTGCAGCTACCACTGGCAGGGTATTTAAGGAGCATTTCAAAATTGCTTCCAACGTGGAAATGTCTGCTAATGGACTTGCCCTTAATGTTGAGCTTGAGAAAACTTCTCTTTTGTTGTTGTTTTAACCTTAAAAACTGCCATAGTACACTGAACATTTTCTTTACGTCTCTCGAGTCAGTCTGCTGTCCTTGGGCTGAAAACCTCATCTAGGATGACAAGAGGGTAAAACCTGTGTCAAAGTCAGGACACGGCTTTGAGCAAAACACCTGGATTCAGCCCTGATTAGATCACCTCCACTCCCACTCATAACCCCACTGCTCAGACATTGTCCTCCCTGCCCACGTTCTAGCCATGTATCTAGAGGTTCTGGCCAACAATAACAAATACAAAGGCAAGGTCAAAAACCAAATATAGCCAGGGGCGCCTGGGTGGCTCAGTCAGTTAAGTGTCCGACTTCAGCTTAGGTCATGATCTCGTGGTTCGTGAGTTTGAGCCCCGGGTTGGGCTCTGTGCAGACAACTCAGAGCCCGAAGCCTGCTTTGGATTCTGTGTCTCCCTTGCTCTCTCTTTCCTCCTCCGCTAACTCTCTGTCTCTGTCTCTCAAAAAAAAATAAACATTAAAAAAAACCAAAAACAAATATAGCCAGCACTGAACAACAGCCACTCTTTAAAACACAATCCTGCCTTCATACCTGTAGATAAGCTCCTCACAAGGCCTGAGTCAACGGGCCACTCCGAGTGTGGGATCAACACCTTAACTGTCGTTCATGACTCGGCATACTTCCTGCCTCCTCTACACTACCTTACAAGATAGCAGTTCGTTTTTGTCTCTCTTAAGCTCTCCACCTCCTGATGTTCACGACTGGTACAGCACTTTCTCAATTCACTAATCACTAGTATTTAAATTCCTTGAAGGTAGGGAGTATGTTTCAGTCACTGTTATAATCCCAGCAGAGTGCACAATGCTGTGCACGTGGTAGACAGTCTTGCATATTGATTAAGGAGTTTTAGGTCTGGGTCATATATAAAAGTTGGAGGGGTCCTCTAATGGGATACAGGACCCCAGACATATCACGCACTGTTCTCACAAGTGTTTCTACTCAGGTGAAATCACAACTATGGAAGACTATCAAAGGCCACTTGGGTAGCACATGACTTTTTTTTTTTTTTCTTTTTAAGAAGTGTTCAAATAAACATTCGGCCCGCTGAAGGCGTGGGAAAGAGAAGGGAACAGCATCTGTGACACTCTGAGATCATCACAATTACACGAAGTGAACTACCGCCTTTCTCGCCACGTGCTACCTCTCTAATCACCTGGTTCCCATAAATTGTGTGTGCGCGTGTGTGCACAAGTGCTTGTAAGATTGAGGACAAACAGAGAACTTAGGTATCAGCCTAAGGAATTCAGACTTAATTTCACAGGCAATGAAGAAGTTGTGAAAATTTTTGAGCTGGAGAATAATAAGCCCAGACTATAATATTTTCTTAATGAGGGATGATTTTGCCCCCCTCACTCCAGGGACATCTGTCAATGTCTGGAGACATTATTTTTGTCACAGAGGCAAGGTCAAAAACCAAATACAGCCAGCGGTGAACAAGAGAGTGCTGGTGCTACTGTGATCTGGTAGGTAGAGGCCAACAGGCTGTTAAACCTCCTACAATGAGCAGGATGGGTCCTTGCCATAAAGAATTATCTGGCTCAAAAGGTCTTTTCATGCCATGGTTGAGAAACCCTACTTTAGAGCAATGTTTCACAAAAACTTTCATAAACACTGCTTCCCTGAGATGTAACTTGATAAAATGTTTGTTATTTTTACATAAAAATGGAAAATACTATTTATAACATACCTATCTTTTATTCTTTTATTCAAATTATATATATCGAGTACTTGTTATTTAATGGCATCATGAGACTATTCTGGAACTATACCAATGAAAACAGCAAACGAATCCTGCCCCCGTGGGACTACATGTTATACTGAAGATTTGTTATGTAAATTAACATGCTAAAGGCTTTGAAAAGTGCTGTCATAAACATTTTACTTTAATCCAGCATTTCCTAATAACATTTGACAACTCCCTTTTCAAAAGCAACATACTCCCTATTAACATTCCTCAAAATTATCATTATTTGAACCAGTTTGAGAAACACAGCTTTTAGCTGATGAAGTAAATGCCAGTGGACAGGATTATCAGACACCCTGAAGTCCGGATTCAGAGAGGCCAGCTAGATTATTGTTAATCGTCATCAAATAATAAATGCAATGGCCTGAAATACAGAATTGCTGGTGGAAACGGAAAGAAGATGGATAGAAAAGATATTTCAGAGGTAAAAGCAACAGAATCGAACAGGGTGGGTGGCAAGGTAGGGGGATGAATACAAGATGACTCTGACACTTTTAGCCTAGAAAGATGAATTCTGTTTTCAACATTTTGAGATCAAAAATATGCAGGCAGTGAAAACCAGAGGCTTGGATATTGCGACTGGAGATTTGGAAAATATAGCACAAGCCTTGGCTTTAAATTTGATTTTCAAGTGTGGTCAGGGACAGGGTCAGAGACCAGGGAAGCGTGGTCAGGACTTTGCCAGGCAGCACCGTGGAGGGAGTGGGTGAATAAAAAGAGAAATCACGAAGGAGGTGAAGAAATCGCGACAAAGGAAGAGATCCAGGAATGCTCAGCTATAGGAGTCCAACAAGCCTGCCAATGGATTCTGGACCCTTGACAAAGATGACATAATGGGAATAAGGCCCACATCTCTGATATCGTCAATGATACAAAGAGGATCCTTCCTAGGGCCTGTCCTCACGGAGTAGATGACTCAGTCCTCCACAGTTCTTCACCAAGGTGTCTGTCTAGGTCTTGATCTTTGGACCTCAGCATGTGCTCCCCAAGTCTTTAGTAGGCCTAGAATGAATACACGTCCAGGCAATCCCAGCAGTCTTCCCCACTGGAGTCCCCTTTTCTTTGCCATTCTTGTTCCACTCTGGTGGTCTTCGTTGTCTGCCCTTTGAACCTTCAGTTTTTCCCTAGTCAGCTCCCCTCGAAAGGGACTCTCTCTGGTTTATCAACTCAATGCTTCTTCTATCTTCCTGGCCTAAGCCTAGGGGGAAAATATTAAGCACAACTGTTAGCTCTGGCATCCCTCAAAAAGGTTATAATTATCTAGGCCTTGCTGAGACTCTCAAAGCTGCTGATTTGATTTTTTTTTTTTTTTTTAAGTCTTGGTAATTCTCTTCACCACTTAGGTCCTGAGTCACACCTACTCTTCTCTTAAATTATGATGTTGTTGCTGCCACTGCTTTTTAAAGTATCAAATCTCAATTTATATTTGACAATCTAGGAACTCCAATCATCTCGTCTGTAAAATGGAGATTGGGGTTTGATGCCAGTACCTACTGCTGAGGGTTGTGGAGAGGATCAAATGAAATAACATAGGAGAGAGTGCTTTGCCAACATTATCATCATTCTCCTCTTATCTTTACTGGGATCAATTTCATACTGTTTACAGTCACGTAATTTTGCAACGGGAAGGACTTCAGAAAGTTCACCAAGCACTTAGTACAACAGACCCATGATCCAGCAACCTTGATTCCTGGGTTCACTCCCACTTTACCACATTTGCTCCAATATGTCTGTATTTAAAAACAAAGATCACTGCTGTAGGTACTGACTGGTTCCTCAATAGCCAGGAGCTTCTAGGTATCTACAAACCAGTCCTGGATTCACCGGAAACTTAGAAAGGATATTTTCCTTCCTCTCGATCTGTGCTCTTCTCAAATGCAAAGGTAGCTTGCTTGCTCATTTGTACCAGAGCATGGTGACAATACCTACCTCACTGGGTCACTGGGAAGATCAGAAAGATTCTCTCACAAGCATCTAGCACAGTTTCTGCCCTGTATAGACAGTTTGTATTTTGTAATATCAATGATTATCATTATTTTAAAAAATATATTCGACCACAGACCCTCCTCTTTAGTTATCTGCTCAAACATGATACAAAAATGTAATTTCATTTTTATTTTTGACATATTACCTTTTCCCTTATTGCTACAAAGCAGCAATTCCTCCCAAACTCAGTCCCTGCCATTATACACCAGACTTGAGTTTTTACATAGATATGCATAATTAACTCACGCCTGGCCAAAGCATGTCTCCCCATCTTGTTATAAGTGTGGCACAGGTCTTGGGTAATGGAGTCTGAACATTCTGGTCGTTAAGATGTAACTTTTCCAAATATCTCCCTTCTGGTTAAAATTTATTTCTCTTCTCTGTACTTTCAGCAATGTACTGGTGCCCATCATGGAAAGGGCATGTTTTACAAAATGACATATGCCAAAGGCAACTTCAATATTGAAATGAGGACCTATATTTGCCCACTAATTTTATAAATATCAGCACATGAGACCAATTACTAACACTTTTATTTAGGAACTGTCACTGTCAGAACTAGAAACACATTTTATACCTTCAGAAAGATTAGCCATTGGAAACTGCAGGGGGTGTCTTCAAGAGAAGAATTTCCATGTGTTGTAAATGCTCTCTTGTGGTTTGAGAAAGATTCCTCTTGGATTTAGTTTTTATACAAAGGGACCAAAGACCTTGAATGTACCTTACGGAAAAGTCAAATGTTACATTTAAAAAAAGGAAGTAACAATGGATAAAATACTGAAACGTGTCATTGCAAGGTAGTCAACCATGCAATTCTGATGTGGTTTTCCAAAATAAGAAAAAGGACTTAAGACTATAAAATATCATTTCTGTATTCTACAGGTGTCCTCTGAATTATGGTAAGCCCAGTACTAAAATCAAGTTTATTTCTCTATTTAATGAGTAAGTCACCTGTTATATATTGATGCCATTTTATAACTCAGGGATAATGGTTTTTATGATTTGCATATTTGAATGGTTAGACAAGCCATGATAAAATACAATGGATGACTGCTTATTTTAAAGGATATGAAGGTGGGAAGTAGACTGTAATAAAATAGCATCCAGTTATGGACGAAAAATATAATATACGAGTACTAAATACATGGTCCAAAATATATCCACATTACTAAGGACTGGAAGAGGATATGGGAAATGTTTTGCGTTTGACTTTTGTAATTCTTTTTATAGATCACTGCTTAACTGCACAATTTATAGCTGAAAAACAATTTGCAATCATTGCATAAAATTGAAACATAAGACGTTTTAAAGGAAGCTTCGAGGTCAGCTAGTCAAATATTCCCTTATCTACCTCAAGTCATTGTCCATCAGCTTTAATTCCTTAAATGGTACAGGTGATCACTGCACTTAAGCAATGAGATGCACACACACTATACGGAAAAGATCATTCAGACCCCATAACAGGAGAAATAAACTTGATATGCTGCTCTCAGGTGAAAATAGATACAGGTTCATAGGAGGAAAAATACAGAAAAAAGAATCCCTAAAACCATGGACACTGAGCGGCTATAGGAATTTATTTAAGAGAAAAGATCAAAGAAGAGATAGATAATAGGTCCATTTGCCTAAATAATGACTAAGGACTTGCTGTCTACAGGTGTTTAAAAACCTTAATAAAAGATGGAAATTGTAGCGATGACTTGAAGGGTATAATTAAAAATAATGGGATTAAATCGAGAAAGGGAAAAAGTACCTAGAAGAGAAAAAGCACCCAATTTCCAACGGGCGAAATCGATTAGACTGAGGAGCACTCTACTAAGGGAGGCAGCGAAATCTTTCAATGCTCAGCACACGGTGGCATCATACAGGTCAAAGCCCCGCAAACAGACGCAGTGCCCAGGTCCAAGGCTGGACAAAATGGTGTGGAACATGTTTGCTCTCCCTTTTCTCGGATTCTTTCTTGAGTAATTTCATTTGCCCACAGGGATGATGGCTATCTTTTTTTATCGTTTTTTTTTTTTTTTTTTTTTCTCTAACTATAATTTATTTTCAAGTTAGCTAACAACATACAGTATGTACGGTGTGCTCTTGGTTTCGGGGGCAGATTCCCATGATTCATTGCTTGCATACGACACCCAGAGCTCATCCCAACAAGTGCCCTCCTCAGTGCCCATCACCCATTTTCCCCTCCTTCCCACTCTCCCCTCCATCAACCCTCAGTTTGTTCTCTGTACTTAAGAGTTTCTTCGGGTGTTTGGGTGGCTCAGTCAGTTAGGCATCTGACTTCAGCTCAGGTCATGATCTCACGGTTTGTGGGTTCAAGCCCTGCATCAGGCTCTGTGCTGACAGCTTGTAGCCTAGAGTCTGCTTCAGATTCTGTCTCCTTCTCTCTCTGCCCCTCCCCCGTTCATGCTCTGTCTCTCAAAAATAAATAAATGTTAAAAAGAAATTAAGAGTCTCTTATGGTTTGCCTCCCTCTCTGTTTGAAACTATGTTTTTCCCTTCCCTTCCCCCATGGTCTTGTTAAATTTCTCAAATTCCACATATGAGTGAAAACATATGATATCTGTCTTTCTCTGACTTATTTCACTTAGCATAATACCCTCCCACGTTGTTGCAAATGGCAGGATTTCATTCTTTCTCATTGCCGAGTAGTATTCCACTGTGTATATAAACTACATCTTCTTTATCCATTCATCAGTTGATGGCCATTTGGCTCTTTCCATAATTTAGTTATTGTTGATAGTGCTGCTAGAAACATTAAGGTACATGTGCCCCTATGAATCAGCACTCATGTATCCTTTGGATAAATTCCTAGTAGTGCTATTTCTGGGTTGCAGGTAATTCTATTTCTAATTTTTTGAGGAACCTCCACACTGTTTTCCAGAGTGGCTGCACCAGTGTGCATTCCTACCAACAGTGATGATGGCTATCTTTTTATATTGGCTTTCATTTCTCAGTCTGGCAAGGGCTAACACACTTCTGTGAACAAAAAAGAGAAAACAGGAGTAAGAAGCCGTAGAAATCAAAAGGTAATTTAACTAAAGCTTTTGGTTTTCCCTAAACCTGATTGATATTTACTGTGCTTTGGGGTCATTTTTCCCCCCATGCCATCTAAAAAAAAGGACAGATCTTTGCCATATAAACTACATTTACATATCACTATTATTACATTATTAATAGAACACATGGGAATAATCCAACAAGTCCAGAAAGGTACAAAATTAAAGGTATGGTTCTTCCAACTCCTCCCTTTCCTCAGAGGCAAATACATTTGTACCATTTATAGTTTTAGATCGTCTGTGGCTGACTCCATAACTCTAAAAAACTTGCTTCTAGGGGCACCTGGGTGGTTCAGTCAGTTAAGCGTCTGACTCTGGATTTGGCCTCAGATCATGATCTCACAGCTCGTGAGAGATCAGGCTCTGCGCTAATAGCGTGGGGCCTGCTTGGGATTCTCGCACTGTCTTTCTGCCTCTCCTCTGTTCATGAGCACATGCACACTCTCTCAAATAAACTTAAAAAATAAATAAATAATTTGCTTATACCTATATTTATTTATAGAAATTCAACAGAAGAGCAATGCCTACTAACTATGCCTCATATCCATTCTCCTCTTCTACAGTAAAAGCATTTTTTAGCTAGGTACCTATCTGTCCCGCTAAAGGCTAGATATTCCAGTTTTTCTTACAGATAGGTGTGGTGGTCATGTGACTAGCTCTGTGACTAACAGTATGTGAGGAGAAACGATGTAAATATTTCCACACCATACCCTTAAAATGAAGACATTACTTTTCCCCCCTCTGGTCTTCCTTAATTCAAGACCTGGAATGAAGTTCTGAGATTGAGCTAAAGCACCCACATGGACAGCAAGATGAAGGCCGTGTGTTGAGGAGAGCATAACAACGTAGTAAGAAGAAACTAGATCCCAGATCCTGTCAAACCAACATACCAGCCAGGACCAACTACCTAAACTATTACGTGAAAGATGAGAAAACATTATGTTGGCATTTCTTTGCTCTGCATAGTTTGTATTCTGAACAATAAAAAGTACCTTTTTTTGTAACTGATATGAAAGGGGGGAGATTTACATTCTTCATCTTCTACTTTTTGTAAATTATATATTTTGAGTTGTTCTCCTTCCTGACACTATAACAAATACATATTTAATAAATGTTTCTTGATCCTTCAACTCTAGATAGTATCTCTTGACTCCCCACTGCATAAGATGTGTTAACACCTGTATACTTTTTTCTTACCCTCCTATTGTTGTCATATTATATTTATAGTCTTTTTCAATTATAATTAAGTCTTCTGTGCTTTGTTTATAGGTTTATTCTAAAAACTGAAAACCAAGAAAACTACAGACCAATAGCTCTCATGAACATAGATGCAAATATCCTCAAAACGATACTGAATCCAACAGAGTATAACAAGATTATACAACACAATTGGGATCTATCCAAAATGGTCAAGGCTGGTTCAATATTCAAATATCAAACAATGTAATCCATCATATCAACAGGCTAAAAAAAAAATCACATGATTATGTCAATAAATGAGAACAAAGCATTTGACACATTCTAACACCCATCCATGATAAAAAAAAATTTAAAAGTCCCCTCGGTAACTAGGAATAGAGGGGGAACTTCCTCAACTTGATAAAGACAACACTCCTTTTCAACATCCTAATGAGTCCTAGATAATACAAAAAGGAAAAAAGGTACTCAGATTCATGGATTTGAGCCCGGCATCAGGTTCCGGCATCAGGCTCTTCTCCCTCTCTTCCTCTGTCTGCCCCTCCCCTACTCTCTCTCTTTCCCTTTCACTCAAAATAAATAAATAAACATAAAAAAAGAATTAACTGTAAATAATGGAATTTAGGTGACTGTCATGTGCCAATGGTAACATATGTACCACTTTGGTAGAAGATGTGGATAATGAGGAGGCTATACATGTGTGGGGGCAGGGAGTACCTTGCCTTCAATTTTGCTGCGAACTGAAACTGCTCTAAAAAATTAAGTCCTAAAGAAACCCTGAAAGTCAATATATAATAAGATCATGTAAATATTATTAGCTGTACAATCAGCCTCAGACCCACAGAAAGACAGATGGCATTCTCCATCACTAAAACACCCAAAATTATGACACAGTTTCAAGTTATTTCACTATGTTTTGTTTGTTGGCCATGACTCTCTTGTATATAATTTTATTCTTCCTGAAATTGCTAGAGGTCTTTCTATATCTTATTTATAAAATGAATATATACCTTCTTTACCATGCAATATCATTGAGTATCGCAGTCATACCATTTGTTGAATGTAACAAAATGCTTTCAGGTCATTTCAGAGATTGCCAGCTGCATATCCCAAAATTCATCCTCCCCCTGGTTGTAACTGAAAACAATCTCCCTCGCAACTCGGTTTGACCAATGGCATTTCAGTAAAAGTTGTTGGGTGGGGCTTCCAAGAACCGACTTCATTGTGAGGTGCTTTTTTTTTTCCTCCTGTCCCCTACTTCCTTGGGTTAGCCCAGAATCTCAGTGTGATGGCTAGAAGTACAACAGTCATTTGGGAACTGTGAATTTGCACTGTCGATACAATGCCAGCAACCAATTACCACAGCATTACCATGATATGAGAAAACACACATTTCTGTGTTTTAATCACTACACTCAGGACTGTCACCAACAGCCAAACACAATTTCCAACCACTATACGAGGACTACTACAGGGTTATCATCCTGGGAATTATTTCTATTGTACTCCTTAGTTTCATATATCTTTGATCCTGTTTATTCTCTTTTCATTTTATTGGTGCATAACCACAAGGACTTTTTAATCTTTTTTAAGGCAAAGAATTCAGGACTAACACTTTGTCGTTTTTTTTAAATGTTGTTCTCACTCTTGTTAAGTTGGCTGTATAGTGACTTCTAAATCCAAAATCATCAGCCCTCAGAACTTTAAGGTACTGTCCAGGGTCTACTCCAGAATCTTATGTCAGCACCTACGCCTATCTATATCTGTATCTATCTATATCTATATCTACAGTCTACGCCTATCTTTTTTATCATGCCTTTATAGAGAATCTACTGTGTCTTGTCTCTTTTCAAGATACCTTTAGATCTTCTCTTAATAACAACATCTTGTGAGAATTTGTGTAGGTATGTATTCCATTTCATCCATCATGCTCGGCACTGCACGGGACCTTTCTATCTGTAGAGCTTCATCTTTCCCCAACACTAGGAAATTTCCTTTTATTTCTTTGCTACTTCCCCCCACCTTCTTTGTTCTTTCTGGAACTCCTAAGTAGATGGTTGGTTGTTTTTGGAGATTGGTCCTTGATGTCTTCTAACTTTCCTATCATACATTTTACTTCATCTTTTTATTCTCTGTGTTCTGAAAGCATTTGTCAAAACTTGTTTCCCTTATACTGAATTTCTTATTGTGATAATCTTACTTTTAATTTTCCCAAACTCTTCCTTGTCTCTGATTGTTCTTTTCACCTAGAAGACTGTTCTTACTTTACAGATGCATGTCTTATCAGAGCTCTCTGAAAGAACAGGTTAGCTTTAATTTTTTAAATTTCTCTTCCCTAGAAAATACATGCTTCTTCTGGAATCAGATGTTTGCTCACCTTGGTCCCTCTCTTCTGTTAGTTTTCCTACAATTTGGGGGGATTCTTGGTTTTCTGTTCATAATTTTTTAAATACTACCTGACTAAATTAGACAGTTGATAATTCCTCCACCATTCTGAATAATAGTCCCTATTGTGACTGAATAGACCAAATTACAAGTCTTTCTACAAGGAGTTCTTTAATCAAAATCCTTGATTTATATTCCTTTTGTCATTTATACTCTCTATACCTGCTGATTATGGAGAATTGCACTGGGAAGGTGAGTCCTCTCCTCTACTGGAACCTTCTTTTGTGAGTGCTCTGCACTTTGGCTCACTCTGCTCAGGATCATCTGTTGATATGATTCCCTGACCTTTCCATTCTCCCCAGTTCAAGGCAGTCTTTGTCCACTAATTCCTCACAGCCATCCAAGTATCTACCATCTTTCCATTACTTTTTTTCTTTTCCATTCTTTTGCTTTTAAAATGTCATCTCAGGGGTGCCTGGGTGGCCCAGTGGGTTAAGCGTCTGATGTCAGCTCAGGTCATGATCTCGCGGTCTGTGAGTTCGAGCCCCGCATCGGGCTCTGTGCTGACAGCTCAGAGCCTGGAGCCTGCTTTGGAGTCTGTGTCTCCCTCTCTCTCTGCCCCTCCCCTCCTCACACCCTGGCTCTCAAATATGAATAAATATTTAAAAAATAAAATAAAATGTCATTTCAATAGGTTTGAGGGAGGGAGACAGGGGATAAAAGTCGTCCATCTCAAATCAGAAACCACAGATCTTGGCGTTCAGGAAGTTTTCTTAGTATATCATATTGTCATATCCAGTTACATCATCTATTATCTTCAAATATATGAGAAAGCATATTTGAAGGATAAGCTTATTTTAAGAAAAATCAATTGTCATCTGAAGCTCTTTCATTACTAAGATGATAATAATAAACATTGATATCTTTGTATCACACAATATATTTTTCACGTTTTATATTCTATCATTTAAATATTTCCTTCTCACATCAATCTTTCGAAATAGCTTTCTGAGAG
The DNA here is from genome assembly GCF_018350155.1 of Leopardus geoffroyi. Taxonomy (NCBI): domain Eukaryota; kingdom Metazoa; phylum Chordata; class Mammalia; order Carnivora; family Felidae; genus Leopardus; species Leopardus geoffroyi. The sequence goes on from NC_059343.1 coordinate 118,609,599, forward strand.
AAAACAACAAATTCTCTACATAGCAGCCCACACAAAATCTCCAAAACAGCAGCACAAGCTAAAAATCAGACCAAAAAGTAAAATTGACAGAGGCATTTTCCCTAACATTTACCTCATTAACTCTCAACTTCATTGAGGACTAAATCAATCTGGAAGCCTCAGTGTATAGCTATTAAAGCTGCTTCTCTAGACACACTAATTGGTCAGGTTAGACCTCTGAACTGAAATGTCAAGTAGAAAAAAGGAATTTTCAAAATGTACCTACCCTATGTTTGGTGAAGGAGGGGACAGGCAATTTGTTTTCTGTGTTTCCTGGACTTCAGTGAGACAAAGGAGTAAAACTAGCCCATTCTTCCACACTTGAAATAAAGAATTCCCTCAAACGACAGGTGATTTTTTTAGACCCCTGGTTAAATTCAGTGAAATGCCCATGTGTGCTTTTATGATGCCATGTATAACCACCTTTACCTTGAGTGATGATTATAATACCTTGTATAGGTTAAGATTCGTTCCTGGCCTAAAAGCCAATTATCTGGAGAATGATGTTTTAATAATGTGCCTATTAAGAAGGAAGCAAGACATCAAATCCCATAAATCATCCAAAATTACCAAAATATGACTTCTACTTGAAAGTGTTTAGTGGAGGACGGAAGATGGATCCTTGAAAATGTCATAGTTCACGCGAATATAGTTAAATTCCAAGAACAGTAAGAGTGATACTGAAGCACTTGGAAAGTACAGGGGAAAAGCTGAAATATGAACATCTCAAAGAGTAATTTTAAGAACTTCTTGGGTGCGCTACAAGCATCCCATTCTTCTCTAACATAGGGGGAGGGAGCCTAAAAATTAGCCTCATTAACCTTTGCTGCAAGCAACCTTAATTGCTTTGATTTGTATCTCATTGTGATATTTCCTGGCTCTGGGTGATGGTTTTAAAATCTTAACATATTGGTATACCTACAGGAAGAGGATACTGTGTTGAGTCATCTTCTTTCTCATGAATGTGTAGCAATTACCAGTAAAGTGAATCAATTCATCACACTCTTACATTTAATTAATTAGACACTATAGAAAGACTACAGATTCATTTCCCTTATTGAAAGAAAATCTAATTTTATCTGATATATTCCAATCATATTCTCTTTGGGGGTCTACTAAGTAATGCCTAGTGAGACAGCAATTATCCTTAATGTTAACAGCCAAAACACTTCCAATAGCCACTCAAGGTAGCAATGCATCAACATACATGGTATGTAGAAAATTTCTTGCTAAAGATTATTATAGCTTCATTAATCACCCACTATGTAAATAAGGTTGATGAGAAAAAGCAAAGGGGGACGTATTTAGCCTAGGCAAACAGCTCTGTGAGAAGGCAACAAGTATTAAATATCAGCTCTCAGGTAGACAAAAGGATTCCCATTGCAGAATCACATTCTCCTTTCATTGCACGTGAAAAAAAAGTAATGTTTTGAGACCTAAGAAATTTAGGTGAGATGTAATTCAATTCCACTGGTATTTAGTAAGGTCTACGTAGGATAGAGAAGATAACCCTATCATCGAGGTGCTAGAAAAGAACAAAACACCATCGACACAGTTAACACAGTTAAGTAAGAAAAGAAGGGTGTGTGTGTGTGTGTGTGTGTGTGTGTGTGTGTATCTATGTCTGTTTACCAAGGAGTTGTCAGAAAAAGACAACAGTTAGCTGGGCATACTGAATGAATAGAATTTATACTAGTGAAGAGGAAGAAAATAAACAATCCAGGAAGAATGAACATAACTAAGAGAAAAGGTAGAGATGTAGGATTGATACCAACCTAAGTGGGGATAGCTCTTGGGGTGTGATGGAAAACATGAGATCTGTAATAAATCTCCCCATAATTACTAAGGATCTTTATCATATATGGAAAAATGAGATCACATATATGAATATGTTATCTTATTACTAGAATTCTTGTGCCTACTTGGTAGATGAGGAAAAGGCATTTCAGAAACGAGAAATTGCTTGGCTAAGGCCTCCTGGTTAGAAGTGGAAAACTGAGACTCAAACTCCTTCTTCTCTAATAGGATATGACCTTATTAGGGAAGCGTTGAAAGCTGGGGAGAGGAGTTTGACCTTACAATCATGGATGTCTTGCCACAAATAGATGATTAGGTAGGAAAATGAAACACTTACTGGTAACAGTAATCGCATCTCCTCTCCTTGTCTGAAAACACTTAAGCATTAGCCAACTGCCTTAATTGGCTTCACTTTTGGAAGTCAGTTTACTGAAACCTACTCCTTTTGGGAATTGAACTGGTCATCTTTTCTCTAAAATCTTACTTGATTTAACTCAATCCGATCAAATCCATAATACCACCACCTTGTCGATCACTCAGATAGCCAGGGTCACTCGTCTATTCCCTTTTCTTTGCCCAGCTCAAATCATCCACCACATCGTAGTTCACACATATCGTTCTATCTTCAGACCTGTAGCTTTGACAGTAGTAAAGGCTCTTACAAATGTGTGTTGGGAATATTCTACCTTTCTTAGTTCTTTTTTACTTCGTCTATCTTCTCCTCTGCTGTTATACAGATAATGGGAAGGAAAGCTTCCTTATAAAACAATTAAATCCTCTAATTGCTGCTATGCTGTATTAAATAATAGTGATGATGATAATAATAGAATCCTAGAACTCACCACTACTTTTAGGTTTCCAATGGAGACACAGTTTATTACGGTGGTTAACAGCATGGTCCTAGAGTCAAAATACCTGTGATGAAGTCTTGGTATGTCATTTACCAGGTATATAATCTTGGGAAAGTTACTTGAGCCTTCTGAAACACATCTTCATCATTAGCAAAATTAAAGTATTAATATTTTACATGCTGGACTGCTGAGTGGATTGACTGAGATAATGAAGGTAGAGCACCTACCCTAATGTTATTGTATTAAACCTTCAAAGGACACCCAGAATTGAATCTGATCCTCACAAAACTATGAAATAGGCTGCTTATTATTGCCATATAAGCTTGACAGATGAAGAGCATGAAAGGAGGAGATGCTTAGAGTCTTGCCAAAAGCCATCTTGAAAGCCTTTGGTAATGAGATAGGACTAAAAAGTCGTCTTTTGCGTAAAAGCCCTAAGACGTCTGAACGGGTAACAAGAGCTGCACACAAGAAGGATGTACCATTGCTTTGAGGGTGGCAATCCTCACTGAACACTCAGTATATGCCCGGTACTGTTTCAAGTGATTGAGAAGAATGTATCATTCAATCCTCTCAACAACTCGAGGTGTGGGACTTAGCCTCCCCATTCAATGGATGAGAAACCGAAGTTCGGAAACGCTGAGTAATTTTGGCCAATGGCACACAACTCTTACGTGGCAGAGGGGAGACTTGAACCCAGGGCGGTCTTAGCTATTAACCACTAACACACACCAAAGAAGGAAGTATTTTTCACACTCTGCGTTGCCACATGCTTGGAACATAAATCTCACGTACAGAATTGTTTTTTCAAAGGTGCCTCAACTTGGTGAGACAAATAACCCAAGACAAGAATATACTAATAAACTGTAGCTACAAACATTTATTAAGATGCTCCTGGAAGTTGTTTATATCCAAAGTACTCTCCTGTAAGAAGGCAAAGACCCACAAATCAAAAATTCTTCATCCCTCATTTGTTCCTGAACACATGGACAAAAGACAAATTAATAAGATGTCGGCCACATACCACTATTACACATTTATACAATTTCAAATAGATAATCATTTGTTCAAATGATGTTGTTTCACCCGAAGGCAAAAGCATTAAGGGGTCATTTGCTCTTCTCCAAAATTCCCTTAACATGTGAACAAAGATCTCTCCAGATATAGTGTTCCCCCCGCCCCATGCTACTGTGATAATCTTAGAAACTCACATAAAGAGGTACAGTCTTCATAGTCCTGAAGTACCCTTATTAGGACAAAGAACCTTAATTAAAATGGTACCCAATTTAATTGTCCCTTCACACTAGTAAAGGGAACACAGGATAAGTAGTTGATTCCTTAAATATCTGTGCTTGTATGACTTTATAACAGTTGTTTCTGTACTAACAGCTTCTACATTCTTGGACAGAACATTGCAAAATAAGGTATTACTCACTACTGAAAGTCCCCAGTGACTTGGATAAATAACCCCCCAGGTGGTGTTTGTCTCCCCACAACGTCACTATGAAGAGTTACGAACAAGAGGCAGGGGGCAATTTATCACCAAACTGTGCCTATATACATACTAGGACTTGGTTTCCTCAGTGAGGGCTTACATGCCCTCAGACTCTTTGTATAACTTGGTAAAACCACCACAAATAAACCCCAGATTGCCCTCATGTTAGCTCAATCCTTGGAAAACCACTTATGTGGCCATAGTCTCCCACAAACAACACCAAGTAAGGCCACATTTGCCCCCAGAGCATCCTTGTTCAAATGGAAAGACACTCTAAATAAGGATATATGTATCCAATATCACTAAACCCTCAGCTAATTAATCCCATACAAGGACTTCTCTGTTCACAATCAGTATCCACCTACACGGACAAGTATTTAAAAATAAAGAAATGTTTGTCCTCAAAATAGGACCATATGTATGGCCAGGGAACCGTGTAATGAGAAAATATTTTATTTCTTAAATTTGCCTGCAAATACAGGCAAAGAAGCTTAGGAGTTACTGGCTTCTAGCTTGTCAGTGAATGCTGGGTCAGCAAAGCCCCAATTCGGACTTACCCATTCTTAAATTGTCCCTGAACACACGGAAAAATATTAACTAGTGAGACTTTTCTTGAAAGGAGGAGGTGTTCAAACTATCCCTGTATTCTTAGGCAATGAGTCCTAAGTAAAAAGCTATCTGTCTCCCTAAAATCCCTGTATTTAGTCAACTGCCAAAGAGTTCATTTTTCACAAAAGATGACAATAAGGTCCAAAGTAAAACGCACATAGCTACATGTATCCAAACTAACCTTGTGCTGATTGACAAACATCTACACATTTGTTTTCCCTGTCAATATGAAAATTTGCTTTTCTTTTGGGCCAAAATGCCACTTCCCCCGCCCCCCCCCCCCCCACAGTTGCAAGGCATCTATAGAGCCTGATTCAATCCTTTGAGGTCAGATGTTTGCTCCTAAAGCCAGCGCACAGGATCAAGATCCTCCCCCAAAACGTTTAAGATAAAATCTGCCTTGGGGCACCTGGGTGGCTCAGTGGGTTAAACGCTGGACTCTTGATTTCAGCTCAGATCATGGTCTCACAGTTTGTGAGACTGAGTCCCATGTCTGCTTGGGATTCCCTCTCTCCCTCTCTCTCTCTCTCTATCCCTCCCAGCTCATGTGAGTGTCCATGTGTGCGTGCCCCCACCCTCTCTAAAAATAAACAAATATTTTTAAAAATCTGCCTTCAGTAGATTACCATTAGTAAAACATCTTCATTCGACTGATCTAATTTGAGCCTCTTGAGAAACCAGACTGTACCCTTCTTGCTCCCCCAAAATAATGTTATATAATGTAGCCACATAATGTGCAATGATGAAGAAGGCCATCTCCTTAAACCCGAATCAGAAGCCATCCAGATTAATAGAAGGTCTGATATCAGCGAATTTAAATTGCCTCCCTCCACCAGTCCCACTCCAATGAGCAAAACAAAACCGAAAGACGAGAAGCATGCATCATTGCTGCAAAATTTTGTCTAGGTGCAACTAGGCTGCTTTATGTCCAAAGCAACCGCCTGCCAGGGAATAAGTGGAAGAAAACCGTAGGAAAGGCCTGCCAACACCTCCAAATTCTGACTCGCAAATACTGCAGCCACACGTAAGATGAGGGACAGCTGGTGCGGGGTAAACCTTCAACCTAGAAGCATCTCAGGATGTGTGTGTGAACTGGTGTTGAGAGAAGCCAGCCACGAAGCTCACATGTTGGAATCCGTGTGAGGGTGCCATAGCTAAAGCCGGGGACACTGTCACGGTTGGCTTCTAAATAGGACAATGTGGCAAGGATCGAAGGGAATGGAAAGAACTGAAAGCAAATTAAACGAAAAGGAGACTCTGTCATCACCTCTCTTTCCCGCCCCAATATCTCATTGTCATTCTCACAGAAGGGAAGAGAAGAATGTGCGGTACAATGAGGAGTCAGGATTGTGGAATGCACTCGTTTTAAATTTCTGTGTGACAAATGACCACAAACTTAGAGGTGTAAAAGAACACGGATTTATCACCTCGCAGTTTCCATGGGTCTTGAGCCCAGAATTCAATAGCTGGATTCTTTGCACGGGGTTTCAGAAGTCTGAACTCGGGTGCTGGCCATGCGCGTCCTCCTCTGGAGGCTCGGCTGGGGAGAGATCTGTTTCCAAACTCCCTAAACTGTTGACAGAATTCCTTTCTAGCACGGCTGTAAGACGGAGGTCCTGGCGTTCTGCTGGCTGTAAGGTGGGACCTGCCCTCAGCAACTGGGACACGCTCAGGTCCTCCTCCCATGGCACCCTCCGTGGGCCCTCTCACACTTCAAGTCTCCCTCACCAGGAAATGCCCAGAACCTCTTCAGGAGTCTTGTGATTAGATCAGACTCACCTGGACAATCTTTTTATTTTAAGTTGTGCCTTAAGACTTAAATTACATCTGCAAATCCCCTTCCAGAAGCACCTGTCTGGTAGGTGGGAGGAGGTGTGTTTACCACAGGAGGAGTGAGACAGTTGGAGGTCATCTCTGAACTCTTATGACCATACTGAAGTAAGAGAAAACCACGTTGAGTGGCTCAAACTAAGGCACCTCTCCTTTCTTTCTTCTTTCTGCTTACTTAAAAAGGATCCAACAATGCTGGAGAAAAATTTTAAATATTGTTTCCTTAAAAAAGGTAATGCATGTTCACTGGAGAAATCTTAGAATACAAGAGATGATTAAAACCACCTAATAATCCCACCACCTAGAATTACTCATTCTTAATATTTTGTACTATCATATTCCTATCTGTTATCTATCTATATGTATGTAATAAAGATGGGATCACCCTGTGTACAGGGAAGGCATCTCTCCTTTCATTGGTGGTTGGGCTCTCCTCTTTTCATCCGTACTATGTATTCTCAATAGAGGCCATCTTGTCCCCAAAGGGGTGAAAATTGATTTGGATACAGTGGAGAAATCTTAGATATTACAATGGTTTGGGGACCTCTAAAGCTCTACCTGACAAAATTTTATTCATTAGTATTTAATTTCTCTCATTAGGGAAAAATTAAATTAAATTAAAATTAATTCATTCATTGGATTAATTAATGAACTAAATTGATTGATTTATATTGCATTTAAATTTAATTTATTTTTTTTCCTTAGGGGGCCAATAATAAAAGAAAGGTTGAGTAACTCAGCTTTTAAGGATCCTCCTGGGCCTACATCTTAGACAGCTCTCCATTCTGATTTCTGAAATTATCACAGTTGCCTCTGTAGCTTTTCATCTTTTACAGTGGGAGAAAATTCACTTGCTGCTAACAGTATAAAGAGTAGGTGTCATGCTAACTTAAACTCACTTAAATGTTGGTCAGTTAGCTTTTTCATTACCTAAAATTTTCAATTACATGCTCAGTAGAAGAGTCCAAGAATGCATATCAATATCTCTAGGCCAGAGATCCTAAAATTTAGGTGTCCTCTACATACATGTCCTGAGATTTAAAATTGGTCAGATTTTTGACCCAGAAATTTATGTTCTAGGAATCCGTTCTAAGGAAAATTTGGAGATATGGACAAAAATTGATATAGAAGTATCTTTATTTCAATATTGTTTACAATAGTAAAATACACATCGATAGTGAAATGGTTTGATAAATTACACTGTATCATAGAATGCTATATTGATCTAACATTTAAAATGATTTTTACAAAGATATACAAAGATGCTTAGGATATAATGCTAAGAGCACAATGAGGATGTAAATATGTAAGTACTGTTTTCATGTTTTCTATGGATATACATAGAAATAAAGACAGGGGCACCTGGGTGGCTCAGTCGGTTGAGCGCCCAGCTTTGGCTCAGGTCATGATCTCATGGTTTGTGGGTTCAAGCCCCACATCAGGCTCACTGCTGTCACCACACAGGGCACTTCAGATCCTCTGTCCCTCTCTCTCTGCCCGTCCCCCACTTGCGCTCCCTCAAAAATAAATAAAAAACATTAAAAAAAAAGATAAAGACAGAAATGACAACAGCAATGGGATTATAGGTATTTTTATTTCTTATGTACATTTGTATTTCCCAAGTTTTCTATAATGAAAATGTACTGCTTTCATTCTTTTTGATCACAGAGTAATATTCATATATATATATGTGTGTGTGTGTGTGTATATATATATATATATATATATATATATATATATATATGCCATTTCTTGTTTATCCATTCGTCAGTCAATGGATATTTGGGTTCTTGCCATAATTTGGCTATTGTTGATAGTGCTGCTATAAATATTGGGGTGCATGTGACCCTTCAAAACAGATGAACAAAGGGGAAGGGAAGGAAAAAATAAGATAAAAACAGAGAGGGGGGCAAACCATGAGAGACTTTTAAATACAGAGAACAAGCTGAGACCTGCTGGAGGGGAGGTGGGTGAGGGAATGGGCTAAATGGGTGATGGGTATTAAGAAAGACACTTGTTGGGATGAGCACTGGGTGTTATATGTAAGGGATGAATCACTAAATTCTACTTCTGAAACCATTATTACACTATATGTTAACTAACTTGGATTTAAATAAAATTTAAAAAAATAAAAAAGTTAAAAAAAAAGAAAATGTACTGCTTTTATAGTTATAAAAAGAAAACGTTAAAAAGCTAGGGTCCTACAGTGACAAACAGTATGATTTCAGCATGCTCATTGAGTACAGAGACTCATGTTATCCAGTTAAATACCTTCTGCTCCTCATCGTGGGCATCCACCCACTGCTGCTTGAAACTGTGGAGCTCCTGGATCACGGTCTTCCTCCTCACTCCAACACTTGTTAGCACTTCAGTGACATTCAATATCCAAGATGACGACCCACGCAAGACCTTGGGACTCAGGTCTTTTACCTCCTTAGTTCCAACTACCTTTACTCCCAACCAACCACGGACACCCTGTCCGAGGATCACATTCTGGGTCTTGTTATCTGCAGGGTCTATCATTCCCCCTTTCTGGCCTCCAACACTGTCAGCACACTCATTCTAGTAGCCCAACCTGACAACACTTTCACCTCACTGAAACCTCCACATTACTGACACCCATGCGCTTTTGCTCATACCCGACTAATGGGCATACAAATGGCTAACAAGTACATGGAAAGGTGCTCAACATCACTAATCTCTAGGGAAATGTAAATGAAAACCACAATGGGATATCACCTCGTAACTGTCAGGATGGCTATTGAAAGAAAGAAAGAAAGAAAGAAAGAAAGAAAGAAAGAAAGAAAGAAAGAAAGAAAGAAAGAAAGAAAGAAAGAAAGAGAAAGAAAAGAAAAAAGCAAGTGTTAGCAAGGATGTGGAAAGAAGGGGATCCTTACTATACCTACTAGTGGGAATGTAAATCGCTAAAGCCATTATGAAAAATAGTATGGAGGTGCCTGGAAAAATTAAAAATAGAACCACCAGATCCAGTGATCATATATAGTATATACTATATACTCCACTTGTGAGTATATAGTCAAAGGAAATGAAATTAGTATCGCCAAGAGATATCTACATTCCTATGTTCATTGCAACATTATTCACAATAGCCAAGATAGGGAATTAACCTAAGTGTCCAATGACAGGTGAGTGAATAAAGACAATATTATATTTTCCATTCCATATATTCTAAAATATTACATGTACACACAAGGGAATATGTAATATTTTGGAATATATGGAACACACACACACACAATGGAATACAATTCAGCCTTAAAAAAAGAGAGAGTGGGGTGCCTGGGTGGCTCAGTCGGTTAAGCGTCCAACTCTTGATTTCAGCTTAGCTCATGATCTCACCATTTGTGAGTTTGAGCCCCGTGTCAGGCTCCACGCTCACAGTGGAGCCTGGAACGTGGATGAACGTGGAGGGCATTATGCTAAGCGTAATAAGCTAGGAACAGAAAGACAAATACTGCATCATTTTGCTTATATGTGGAATCTAAACAAAATTAATTCACAGAGGGAGACAGTAAAATGGTGGTTTCCAGGGGCTGGAGGGTAAGGAAAGTGGAGAGATGTTGGCCAAAGAGTAGTTAGTTTCAGTTATGCAAGACAAAGAAGTCCTGGAGACCTGATGTACAGCATGGAAACTGTAGCTAATAATACTGCGTTGGATACTTGAAGTTTGCTAAGAGAGTAGATCTTAAATGATCTTGCAGCCACCACAAAAATACCTATTCAAGTTAATGAATATGTTAATTTGCTTGATTGTGATAATCATTTTATAATATATATGCATATCAAAACACTGCATACACTAACTATATAAAATTGTTATTTGTCAATTATATCTTAATAAAGCTGGACCAGAAAAAAAAAAAAGGTCAGTGGGGCCTTTGATAATTTTTAAGTGTGTAAAGCAGTCTGGAAACCAAAGAGTTTGAGAACTACTGATGTAGATTAATAAACACAGGAGCACTTGACAGAAATAAATCAAAGCTGGAGCCCTGTTGGCTAGGAGGAAGGGGAAGAACGGCTGTTGAATAAGCAACCAACAGCGTCTGAATCTCCTAGGCCTTTCCAGGAGCCTCCAATAACCATTCTCCCCATGTCCACTCTTCTTTAGGCTCTATTCCCACCTCTATGCTATGTGGGCACATAACAACTGGAAACGCATCTTTAATATTTTTTTTTTAATTTTTTTTTCAACGTTTATTTAATTTTGGGACAGAGAGAGACAGAGCATGAACGGGGGAGGGGCAGAGAGAGAGGGAGACACAGAATCGGAAACAGGCTCCAGGCTCTGAGCCATCAGCCCAGAGCCTGACGCGGGGCTCGAACTCACGGACCGCGAGATCGTGACCTGGCTGAAGTCGGACGCTTAACCGACTGCGCCACCCAGGCGCCCCTAATATATTTTTTTTAACGTTTATTTATTTTTGAGACAGAGAGAGAGCATGAACGGGGGAGGGGCAGAGAGAGAGAGGGAGACACAGAATCCAAAACAGGCTCCGGGCTCGGAGCGATCAGCACAGAGCCCGACGCGGGGCTCGAACTCACGGACCGCGAGATCATGACCTGAGCCGAAGTCAGCCGCTTAACCGACCCAGGCGCCCCTGGAAACGCATCTTTAAAACATAGCTTAGATTGTGTTTCATTTATAATCCACTCCAAACCCTTTTTAGCAGCCCACAAAACCCCATACCACGTGACCATTGCCTATGAAGTCATACTGTGTTCTGGTTTAGAGCACATGCTCCAAAGTCAACTACATAGATTTGATTCCCATTGACACTCTTCATCATCTGTGTAGACTTTGGCAAGTTCAACTCTCCATGTAGTCTCTTCCTCGTCAGTAAAATGGAGCTAATAATAATAATAATAATAATAATAATAATAATAATACCACCTAATAATACCAAATTCATAGGCTTGCTATGAATACTGATGGAGATAATCCATATAAAGTCCTCGGAAGAGTTGCTGGCCCCAGTATACTCTTGGACAATGTGAGCTGCTGCCTATTTCTCCACCCTCATCTTATGACACTCTCCCCTTCCTCGCCGGTCCCTAACCTCACTTAAGCATTCCAAGTTCTTTCCTTTCGCAGAAGCTCTTCGCATGCTTTTCCCCGTGACTATAATATACTATCTTCCCCACTCTTCTACACATACGTGGCTTCTTCTGCTTTGGCATGAGGCTTACCTGTCAGTCCTGAGGGAGGCTTTCATTGACCATGATTTCTACATAAGATTGTTTTCTCATCCCCGCCCCATGTCTGATTGCTACTCTATATCACAACAACCTGTCTCTCCCTGGCACTCACCACGATTTTAAACATTGATTGTTCACTTATTTTCTGTCTCCACCAATGAACTGTAAGCTCCATGATAGGAAGGAAGGTACCTGTTTTCAGCCTATGTCCTCATGCCTTGATGAAAGTACTCAATAAATATTTCCCGGATGAATACGTGAATGAATAGATGGCCATGAGATGCAGGTCACAGCCATGACTAGCTGAACTTGCTGCTTTCAAGGGTCCAATAAATCAAGGGGAAATCTAATCAATGCGCAACCAACAAAAATTACATATGAAGTCTAAATGCCAGTTAGTGCCCATGATATGAAATCATGAAAAAAAAAAACCCATAAACTATGTCGGTTTTTATCTTTTCCAGTGAAATCATATGTCATCTTTATATTAGTACCTAACAGTGTTGACCCTTTCTGCCCCTTGTTGAATGGCAAGGCACACCACATTCAAATGTCTTGAAAATCTAAAATCCTAGAATCTTAGATCTGGATGGAACTCTTAAGCTCATCCAGTCCAATACCTTCACTTTGCAGGAAAGAGAGTATTAAGTCCTACGGCAGTAAAGTGACCTGTCCAAGATAACACAACTGGAATCAGAACCCAGTCCTCATGAATCCTAATCCAGTTTCAGAAAATTTCTCATCATCATCCCTGGGTCAATGCAAAGTAAGTTTCCCTTGTATAATGCTCATTAAAAACCATTATCAAGGAGACACATTTATTTGAATAAACATGTTTTGGACTAGACGCTGAAATGGAAACACAATTCATGGAAGTTGAGCTTTTGTACACTTTCCTAAAATATCTTAATTCCAGATTGATGGAAAGCTAAGGATTAGCCTGGTGGTATGAAATCTGAGCACTGGTTAGAAGTAAAACTCTACGGAGCAAATGGGTTTTAAGTTGTGAGTTCTTTTCAAAGGCAAATAACCTGGCAATAACTTAAGTCTAAAGTCTTTTAGAAATAAAATGCAACATTAGCTTTGTATTAGAATTTGTACACCCAATCGATAGATATTTTGTAGATAAATAGAGTCTTCAGGATAACTGCATGAATCTTAGAAGAAGGAAAGAGAAGTTGTGCCTTCTTTCTTAGTATGTCAGCATCTCAATACTTAAAGGCTGCACCAGCATTGATTGTTGAAAACGAGAGAAGATTAACATCCTGTGAACCTGTGAGCTAATCTGTTAGTGAAACACGCTTCTCTGTATCTACGTAAGTTGACTTCATATATTTCAGTCTGGTGCCAGTTCCTGGTTCTGTGATGTGTCTGTAGATCTTCACTCCTTTATCTTTGAGATTAATTATAATTTTGTAATTGTGATGAAGAAAGCATATGAATAAAAATTATATTAAGAACACTGGACCTTAAAGTTCAGGAAGCACTATGGCGTTACTAGAACTGTGAATGCCAATGCTTTTAATTCTTGTCTACTTTATTATTCTTTGATTCTCATCTGTTTCATGCCATATTTTTGTCCTTTGTGGAAAAGCCCACGGTTGTTAAATCACCATCCTGTACCGTGGGCAGTACGGAATTGACTTTTGAAATCGTTTCCTCTGAAACACGAGCTAATGATGATCTAGCTTGCACTCCAGAGGGCTTTTACAAAGATTTGGAGAGAGGATACACATAAAGCATCCAATGGCGGCATGTAGAAAGCATCCAATAAACGTTCACTGTTCCCACTGCCGGTAGTGCTAGTCGTCGTCGTAGTGGTGGTGGTGGTGGTAATGGCGGTGGGGGTAGCGGACCACTGTCAGCTGTCCAGTCACTGTGCACCTCTTCTTCCCTGCGTGGGCTGAGCACAGCTCTGTGTATCCAGGTACATAAAGGTAGGCAAAGACAACTTGTCTGCACTCTGTTCGTTGAGCGGGGATGTAGAAGGCAGAAGATAGATTTTGACTGCTCCCAGACACGGGGAAGCCAAAGCTCTTTCTTTATAACGAGTCAATAGAACCAAAATTCATTAAAAAGTTAATGTGATAAAAGGGTACCAGCTTCTCCTACTACCTCATTTTCACTTTATCTTTCATCTGGAAGGTTGATGCTAAAATTATTTTGTGGGTTTAGTATCTGGGCAAAGGTAATGTTGAGTGGGCACAATGTCTGGTCCTTTGCCAGATTTCCAGGGTAGGTATCAAATGGGGAGAAGCACCTCCCTTCTGTGACCAATGCAACATTATTTTCAAAAGGATGAAGGTGAGAAATTCTCAAAGCTCCTGCTGTGCCTCAAGTTTTTGAGGCCCAGAGCCCTGAATTAATACAGTAAGACACAGGATATGAACGGCTTTATCAAGCACATCCTATTGAGCTAAATGTCTACATAGTACTAAATCAAACTTGAAGTCTTTTCTCAAGTAGCAAAGTATTAGGTGTACGCAAAATCTAGTGAAGATTCCAGCTACAAGCCCCAGGTGGCAGGGAAGGGACAGAAAGTTGGCTTATGGACGGTGTTGAGGACATACGAGGGAAAGGTTCCGATTGGACAGCCAGGGTGGGAGTGAGTGGCCGGGAAAGGGGAAGCGGATGAGAAGCCTAAGAGAACTATCTTTCTCCCTTCCAGGATAGAAAAATACAGGGGGGAAATGTCACTTAATAGCTCTTCCTACAAAAATACAACATTTTATCCAATCTATTAGTTTACCCACTCCAATAAGAGGCAAGTTGGGGGAGGGGAAGGATGTGTACTGCTGAGGGGGTTCTGGTGGGCCAGCAATTTTGCCTTTCTACTATGCTTCATTCTGGAAAAGGTCATCTGATAGCCTGGGTCCTGCTAAGATGGGGATGCATTGTGTCTCCGGAGGACCACTGAAAGATTTTCGTTTTGTAAAGAAAATCAGTCCAGTCTGCATCTTGACACCGTATCAGACTCCAAAAACCTATTTGCTTTCCCAAATTACTCTACTGAAAATTAAGTCAACCGGTTTGTAGGAAGGGAAACCTTATTCTGAGAGAGGTCTGTATCGACTCCATTATAAATATTGTAAATATGTAGACTAACAAGAGGAAAAAAAGAGCGCATCTTCTTTGGTGTTATATTTCTTTCAGTGATTTTCCATGTGATTCATTAAAGATATTTTTAACTTTTTTCCCTCAGATGAAAAATTACATCTATAAATCCTGCCTCTGGAATTGCACAAGCATGCACAGCTGCTGGTTTAAGCTTATAAAAACACCAAACAAAACAAAACACAAGTTGGCACAGAGCCATCGTTAAACCTCTTGTAACTGAGTTTGAGGGGAATGCAGGTAGAAATCCATTTCACACGGAAGAAATCATTTAATTCTAGTTATACAGAAAGGACTCTATAATAATCTAAATTATTTTCCATGTCATCCTGGGAGAGCACATTATTCTCAACCTCTTACAAAAAGAAGGAAGCTTGACACATTTTTGAGAGCACTTTGACTTGATGTAGGTATTTACTACTCATAAGAAATCATAGTCATGACATTGTTTAGTGATCATTTGGGAGGCCCTTTTCTGTTTTGTATTGTGGGACAGCTCCACAGTCATTTCTATTAATTGACTTTTTGTTAGTTTCTGTAATAACTGGGAAATAGCCTGTCCTCTCCTAAAAGGCCTACAGGCTAGGTTGAACTTTGGAAAGAGAAAGAAAACAGTCTGCCTAAGGTTCTAGAAGGAGAGAAGTGGGAACATCAAGTTTCTGAATTATAGCTTGGTAATAGGCTACAGCATTTCGTATTCATTCATCACGAGGGAGGCATCGACATTCAGTTTTCAGATAGATTAGCTCAAGCAATCCAGCTCTTTGCACCCATCTATCAAGTTGCAGGGTCTATAACCCACAATGTCCTAAACATATCTGAATAAAGGGTACTGGTATTTGCTTTTGTGTAGACTGGGGGTGGACAGAGGGAGGATCAGGGAGAGAAAACAGACAGGAAAAAAATCGCCTGGTATGGTCACGTACAAATTCTCCTGCATGTATTCTAGACCTCTTCATAATAAGGCAGCCACCTTTTTCAAAAGTCTAGCAGGTGCTGTCCAGTCACAGAAAGAAAAAATACATTAAAAGATGTGAAGGTTAAAGCCTCCTAGCTACTTCCAAACCCTTAGCCAAAGAAAGGGGGAGGGAGGTTGGGGGTTGGGAATTCCCCCAAATAAACCTGCATCTGAAATAACAAAGGCAAATACACGTAGCAAGACGGAAGCTTGTTAAGCTACCAATAATTATTAGATTCGGCGATGGAATCTCGCTTCAGTTACTGACAGTAGTCTCACGTCACTTATCTTAAAAGACCAAGTGCCAGGGGTGCCCGGGTGGCTCAGTCAGTTAAGCATCATGACTCCTAACTTCAGCTCAGCCATGATCTCGTGGTTCGTCAGTTTGAGCCCCGTATGGGGCCGTGCGCTGACAGCACGGAGCCTGCTTGGGATTCTCCCTCTCTCTCTGCCCACCCCCCCCCGTTGTGCTCGCTTTCGCGGTCTTTGTCAAAGTAAAGTTAAAAAAAGAAAACCACCAAATGCCACTCACTCTTCCCAGGGACTTTGACAACTACATATCCCCACACGTTCCTCTCTTTTCTTTTCTTTTTTTTTTTAAGTGTATTTATTTACTTTTGAGACACAGAGAGACAGAGAGAGAGAATCCCAAACAGGCTGCGCACTGTCAGCTCAGAGCCCAACCTGGGTCTCGAACTCACAAACCATGAGATCATGATCTGAGCTGAAATCAAGAGTCCATCACTTAACTGACTGAGCCACCCAGGCACCCCTCTAGTCTAGGTCTTAGTATCCACGTAAAATGTGACCCTATTCCTCTATCGTCCATTAAACACCCTGAATCTGGTTGACCGTGACCCACCAGCACCCCCACCGCCCGTGCACTCTTCCGTTTCCCACTGGTCTGGCCCTTGGTCTGTGCCGCTGTGTGGTGGTGTTCTGTGCGAGTGAATGTTGTCACTACCCTCTGGAATATCCTTGCCTGACATCTTCTGCCTTCCAAACCCTTCCTTGTCCTCAGCTTCCTTCTTCAGGAAGCTTCTCCTGACTGTAAGCCCGTGACAGGGCCCCTGCTTTCTCATGGCACCGTGTGTGCACCTCCGTCTTGGCACCACTCACGGTGTGATATGCCCGCCTGGCTCAGTAACTCTGCTCCCCGCTCCACACGGAACTCCCAGAGGATAGGTTTCAGTTTAATTTGCTTTCCCGTTTTGATCTCAACACTTGTCACAGACGCTGCTGCTATCAGCTCTGTAATCTGCCATTTGGTTGGCCTCGTATGGCGACAGAACTCACGTGTTTTCGGCTTTGCAAATACACCGAGGATCCTTTGGCCTATGTTAAAAGGATGAGTCTGATGCCTAAATATAAGATAAAATGGCTTCATCCCCCTATAGAAAGTTTTGGTGGCGGGGCAGAGGGTTGTAAGGTGTCGAATAAAACTAATGTTTCGAGCTCCTCTAACATGAACTAAGTATTACTACTTTTACACATTGTTGCAACACACACACACACAACAACCAAAACAACAAAAAATGCAAAATTTATCTTATTATCTCCGTATTAAAAGAGAGAGAGAGAGAGAGAGATTTTAATGTACTGGCCCACACAACCGCAGAGGCTGACAACTCTGAAATTTGCAGGGCAGACTAGCAATCTAGACAATCAGCGAACATTTGATGTTGCAACTCAAGTGCAGAAGCGGTCTGCAGACAGAGGGACCCTGGTCTTTTTCTCTTAAGGCCTTCAACTGATTGGATGAGGCTCACCCACTTTATGGGGGTAATTTGCTTTAATGATTTAAATGTGTGTGTGTGTGTGTGTGTGTGTGTGTGTGTGTGTGTGTATGTATATATTCTCAAGTTAGCTAATATACGGTGTAATCTTGGTTTTTGGGAGTAGATTCCAGTGATTCATCACTTACATACAACACCCAGTGTTCATCCCAACAAATGCCCTCCTCAATGTCCATCATGCATTTTCCCCACCCTCAACCCCCCACCCCCATCAACGCTCAATTTGTCCGCTGTATTTAAGAGTCTCTTATGGCTTGCCTCCCTCTCTGTTTTTATAATGATTTAAATGTTAACCACATCTAAAAAATGCCTTCACAACAACATCTAGACTGGTGTTTGAGCAAATACGTGAGTAATGTGGCCTTGCCAAGTTGATACATAAAATTAACTATCACACTAGGTAACACCAAAGAGTAAATCCTAGCACACTCATTTTTTATAGGACCTCTTCTAGGCACCTCTTTTATTTTTTGACCTTAAAAAAAAGGTTTTGGGGCACCTGGGTGGCTCAGTAGGTTAAAAGTATGCGACTTCGGCTCAGGTCACGATCTCACTGTTCGTGAGTCTGAGCCCTGCATCAGGCTCTGTGCTGACAGCTCAGAGCCTGAAGCCTGCTTCGGATTCTGTGTCTCCTTCTCTCTGCCCCTCCCCCACTCACACTCTGTGTGTGTGTGTGTGTGTGTGTGTGTGTGTCTCTCAAAAATAAATATTAAAAAAATAAATTAAAAAAACTAAAAGAAAGAAAAAGGTTTTGTGATATGAGCCTACAAATTCTGAATCTCTACCTGGGCTGAGATAGGGAGTGTCTCACTATCAGGCAAGGGAGTGGGGGAGAGACATGAGATGGGCCCTCTGTGGGGGGGAGCAGGACAAAGAATGGGAGAAACCCTCCCCACACCCTCATGAATTCCTAGAAATTCCCCCTTTCTGAACCTCCTCCTCTTCCACTCCCTGTCCTTGCCCAAGACTCATGTGAAATTCAGCGGCCTATTAGAATAGGTTTTGAATGCACCTAACACCCTGTGTGATTTGCCTAATAGCCACATAATCTCTCCTAGTTACGCCCCAACCTTTAAAACTATGGAAACTTTTTCTTCTCCCAATCAGAATCCGTGTTTTTCCTTTGCTCCTTCCAGAATATATGCTAAGAGAAAGCAAGAATGTTCCTACAGAACATAAAGAGACCCCTACTTGCCCTTTATCCCTCCAGTATAAACAATGGGCCTGATAACATGTGCTATGGTTGCCAATTTGTGTAGCTCCTTCACATTCATCATCGTACATGACCCTCAAAAATTAGATAAACAGGATAACGGTTACTGTCATTTCAGACTTCATATATAAAGCTCTAAATAGCAAGTAAGTTGAATATATTATATATTATGAAGAAGAAAAGAAATAATCTAATTTTCTTCTGTGGCACAGAATTATTCATGAATATTGTTACTCTCTGAATCATAGGCCTAGAGTAGACACAAACTTGGATGACTTCCCAGGTCACAGAAATTTCCCCCGAGGTCTATGCCATTGCTGCACCCATGAAGGAACCATTTCTTTGAAGGAACCATTTCTCCCTCTTTGCCCCAACTTGTAGTCACCCAAATGGGAACTACTTGACCCGATCTCCAGAACCCCCAGGGCTAATACACTGGGCATCTTACCACCCTCCCCCAACCCAGTGATTAGTCCAAGGGAGGGACAGAAGCCTCAACGTGTAGTAACTGAGAATTTTCACAGTGAACATTAGAGAAGGAAGCGTGGTTTCACCTCTGGCATAGGTAGGTAAGACTGCAAACCCAGAGGCTAATATGGACAAGATTTCCACCATAAAACGATAGACAGCCTGAATGAACAAAGCTATTACTAGAGACCAGCAAAGGCATGAGGTGGCCAGAGAGGCTGAGGAAATCACGAAAGTGAGAGAATCCCTGTTCTAGCTCCGTCTCCTCCTCCTGCTTAGTTTATTGAGCCTTGGTTACTTGGTTACTTTGCACCTAAACCAGAAACCAAAGGAGGGAGTTCTTTGAGAAGAACAAAAAGTTTCTTATCGATTATCTACATACTCTTCTAAGCAACTGAAGATAAATCCCTGAAAGTTTTGTGAACTGATTAAAATTACACATACATCGCCAGACGGTTTGCCTCCTGAAATTATTTTAGTGGAGCTATATTATTTTACCCCTTCCCATCCAATATGCAGAAGTGTCCATAACAATGTCAATTTCTTTGTAGGAAAATGTTTTAACTATATGGGCAATTTCTTAATAAAAACTAAGTTGATTTTATAAAGCACCAAAGTATTTAGTTAATGTAATATTAAACAGCTAATTCTGAAGGGAAGCATCTAAATGGTAGTGTGACATTGGAGACTTAACAAATAATGTTTATTTTTTCTTTGAATAAATTTCTTTGGCATTATTAATGCAATACTTGTGTGTAACAACAGAAAGCCAAAGTTGTTGGAGGACTAGTGATTGGAGAAAATGACTAATGGTGTGACGTTGAAATAACTATTGTTGGGGTGCCTGGGTGGCTCAGTCGGTTAAGCAGCCGACGTCGGCTCAGGTCATGATCTCAGGGTTCACGAGTTTGAGCCCCGCATCGGGCTCTGTGCTGTCAGCTCAGAACCTGCAGCCTGCTTTGGATTCTGTGTCTCCCTTTCTCTCTGCCCCTCCCCTGCTTGCGCTCTGTCTCTCTCTCTCTTTCAAAATTAATAAATACATTTAAAAGAGTAAAAAGAAACAAATACCCATTGATGACTGATGTGAAAAAATGGAGATTTTTCAGGTAGGTTTCTAACTGGGCATTTGTTTTCATTCTAACAAAATGTCATCAAAAGCAGCAACCCCTTCTGCCACCACCACTACCATTATATTACTGAGCTGAGACAGAAAATACAAACAGGAATAGAGAAAGAAGCCCTGTGGGATGTTTCACAGAAACTGCATTGCGGAAGAGTACACCCCCTTGTGTGATAGCATTTTATATATGTTAGAAGTCATAGCTAAACCTATAGAAATACGGGTGCACAACTGAATAAAGAGAAGAAGAATCTTCTGCAAAATCAGCTCTGATATATGGACATCCAGAACAATGCCAACCAGCACGGGGCGCACAGAATAGCGTGCGACCCAGAGGCGCATCAACAGACAACACAAACATGGGTCAACTCTATACACTATATATAATTCTCATTCCAAAACCATCCTCTTGGGATGCCTTTGTGGTTGGTATAAAGTTCCAATTTAAAGAAGTCCTCCAGGTAATACTGAAGACAGGGGCATGGATTGGTAGACCAACTAAAAAGAGTGAAGATGTTAATGTCTAGGGAGAGCACAGCAGGTACAGGCCTCTATTCGCCATGGCCCCATCTGCAGGTTCGGCGTGCCGCCATGCATAATGTAGTAGAAACAATGCTTTCTTTTAAGGTTGAAGTGAAATCTTTACCGAATAAATTAATTATTTTCACCTATTTTCCAATCAGTTCCAAGTTACTAGCTATTTATAAGGCCTTCCCCCATAGCATAGGGCCTATACAAAATGTACTTTTTATTGTTTTGCTAGGCTGATGGGAAGTACAGAAAATAGCAAAATAGCCAGGAAGAGTAAATAACAACCCCAAGAAAATGTGAGCTGAAACCTAATCAGAGAGCAGTGAGCAAACACAAAAGATCTGGGGTGATCAGCAAAGGAAGTGGAGAAGGTTAAATGAACCTGAGGCTCCTTGATTAAACTGGGGAGCTTAGCAGGGGCCTAGAGTGGTGCCAGGTTTGTAGCTGCCTCTGGTGATGGCAGACACAATGCAAATCGTGTCTGGAGGAAACCTTCCTCAACCGTGATGAAAGAAAACAAAGATCTAAGTAAATGGAAAGACATACGCCATTCACAGTACTAAAGCACTCACAGTATTCATAGTAATACTCAGTATTGAAGACTCAAAATTGTGAAGACATTGACTGTCCTAAAATTGACACACAGGTTCAACTATATTCCTTTTGATATCCCAGCAAGATCTGTAGAATGTAGACAAATTTATTTTATAATTTCCACAGAAAATCAAAGGAACTAGAATAGTACAATTTTGAAAAAGAAGAATAAAGTATAAAGGGTGTAGAACCAGCCTATTCAATTTCAAGACAATACATACATAGCTACAATCATCAAGAGTGGGTGGTATTGGCAGAGGAATAGATACATAGAACCATGAACTTATTTGACAACTCAGAAATACACCCATACAAATGTGCCTGATTGGATTTTGACAACGAAATCCAAGAAATCCATTTTTACCAAGCAGTGAGGCAGCAATTACATGTAATAAGCAAAAACAAAACAAAACAAAAAAAAACCCCTACATGGCTTAGGTATCACACTTGCACAAATATTAATGCATAATAAAATGCAAAAAGTAAAACTGTAATACTTTAGGAAAAAATAAAAACTTCAAGACCTAGGGCTAGGTAAAAAAAATTCTTAAATTGGAAACCAAAAGCACAATTCATAAAATAAAAGGAGAATAAATTAGACTTCCTCAATATTAAAAGAAAACAACTTTCCTCTGCAAAAGATCATGTTAAGAGATTACAAAGACAAGCTAGGGACTTTCAGTTCCAGCTTGGACATGTAAAGACCTTGGAAGTCATCACTCCCATGAAAAATGTTGAACAAACTGAAAATCAACAACTCTTCTTAGATCCATCAAAGAATTAAGGTCACAGAGTAAATTGTTACCCCCAAATCAGAAGAGATAGATGAAGACAGAAAATTACAGCTTACCAGGGTACAGAAGCTTCTGTAGGCAGTAACAGAGTAGGACTACCTAAACAAGTTATTTGAAAATTGTTCGAGGTTGAATGGTGCCTATCTTGAGGGTTAAAAACTCCTGGGGACCCAGTCTTAGAGGTGCCCCACATTTTCAATAGCTTTACCTCTAGGAACCCCACCACATTCTCATGGTGAAGACTGGAGCAAAATTCCCTCATGACTCCATCAGGGGAAAGGAAAAGTAACTGTTTTGAAATCTGACCGGGGCATTCCGTTCTCAGTCACAAAGGCTCACTCTCAAGGGAAGCCATATTACCAGAGATTGATCCGATGTGGGATAAGGTCAATTAGACAAGGAGACCTGCCTCTAGCTTTCCTATCGTACATAAAGGGAGAGAAAAAAAGCTAAGAGACTCTTTTCAAGGTCACAGTCCAGAAACCCAGTCCTACTAAAAAATCTCTGAGATTCAACTTTATGATTCATAGAGAAACTCTCTTCTATAATACTTCGCCTCCACATCAGCAGGGCTCCATTATAAAATAGTGAATTAAAACCAAGAGAGCTATAAGACACAGACTTTGAGAAGTAGTTTCTAGGGAAAGCCAAAGAAAATAAGACAGAGAAAAAAAGATACTAGAGGAAACCGAAGACTTGACAACAAAGCTATAGCAAGCTTTAAGCACAGCCTAAGATTTAGCTAAATAAACATAAAGCCTCATACTAAAGACTTCTTTATTTTAATTCCTATGACTCCATACGTTGCTATGGGATTTCAACAAAAAAATCACAAGACATGTTAAAATGCAAGAAAAACTACAATCTGAAGAGATAAAGGATCAGAAACAGAAGTAGATATAGCAGAGATTTTTAATGCTCAGATTAGGAATCAAAAAAACCAATTAATATGCTAAGGACTGTAATGGAAAAAGTAGACCAATGCAAGAAAAGATAAATAATATAAGCAGAGAGAAATTCTATAAAAGGCACTAAAAGAAATGTAGAAATCAAAAACACTGGAAGAGAAACAAACAATGACTTTGGCGCACTCATTGGTGAAACAGACTCGGCTGAGGAAAGCACACTGAGATTGAAGATACATTAATATAAATTTCAGCAACTGAAAAGCAAGGAGAAAATAAATGCAAAAAAAAAGAACAGAATATCTAAGAACTGTGAGGCAATTTTAAAGCATGCAACATATGTATAATTAGAATATCAAAAGGAGGAGAGAGGGGTGCTGGGGTGGTTCAGTTGGTTACGTGTCTGACTCTTGATCTCACCTCAGGTCCTGAGCTCAGGTCCTAATCTCAGGGTTGTGAGTTCAAGCCCTGCATTAGGCTTTTTGCTGGGCATGGAACCTACTTTAACAAAAAAAGGAGGAGAGATAAGAGAAAATAAATATCTGAAGTGATAATGGCTGATTTTTTTTTTAAAGTTAATGACAGACACAATACCACAAATCTAGGAAGTTCACATCCAGGAACACCAAGCAGGGTAAATACCAAACAAACTAAACTTAAGCACATAATATTCAACCTGGAGAATATAAAAAACAAAGAGAAAATGTGGACAGAAGCTGGAGTGGTGGGGAGGGGGTAGATACCACACCTGTAGAGAAACAAGGGTAAGAATTATACATAACTTCTTTTCAAAACCATGCAATCAGAGAGTGGCATGAAACATTTAATGTGTTAAAGGAAAAAACTACCAACCTAAAATTCTATATCCAGTGAAATTATCAATCAGAAGTGAAGAAGAAATAAAAACTTCTCATACAAACAAAAACTGAAGGAATCTGTCACCAGTAGACTTGCCTTACAAGAAACGTTAAAAAAAGTTCTTCAGGGGCACCTGGGTGGCCAGGTCAATTGAGCGTCCAACTTCAGCTCAGAGGATGATCTTATGGTTTGTAAGTTAGAGCCTTGCCTTGGGCTGCTGCTGTCAGTGTGGAAAAGGACACGAGGGAGGCACTGGGAATATTCTGTCATAAAACACCTGTATTTCTCATGAAGAGATACAGTGCTATCTGAATGTGGACTTAGATTAGTTGACACATTTACTGAAAACTCTATAAATAATGTTTAAGTACAACTGATAGACTAATAGAGAAGAGAAAGCAGAATCCTATAAAATGCTCCATTAAAACCAGATAAGTCAGAGAAATAAGGGGGGTTTGGGTGGAAATAAAGAACAAGCACAAAACAAACAGAAAACTGTTATGAGTACAGTAGATAAAAATCCAAAATTACCAATAACCACTTTCAATATAGGCTAAATATACAATTTTTAAAAAGAAAGACTAACAGTGAATTAAAAATAAGACCTATAAATAAGAACTATATGTTATCTACAAGCAACTCATTTTAATGACAGAGATCAATTAAACATAAAGAGATGGGGAAATATATACTATGTTAACACTATTCAAAAGAAACTTGGAGTATCTATATTAATTCCAGGCAAAGCATACTTCAGTACGAGGAATATTATAGGGGATACAGAGGAATATTACATAACGATAATCTCGTCAATTCTCCAAAAAGACCAGACAATTTTTAATGTGCATGCATGTAACAACAGAGCATGAAAATATGCGGGGCAAAACCCAACAGAAGTGCAAGGAGAAACAGACAAACCCAGTACTTTAATTGGGGACTTTGACACCCCTCTATCAGTAAGTCACAGATGAAGCAAGCATAAAATCAGCAAGGACACAGTGAAGCAGAACAGTGCTATCAATCAAAAGTGTCTAATTGACATTTATAGACTACTTCACACAACAACAGCAGGACACACATTTTTCTCAAACTCACATGGAACATTCACCCAGATATATACTGCGTTCTAAGCCGTAAAACACATTCTGACAAATTTAAAAGAACAGAAGAGCAGATGCTGTCAGACCACAGTGTAATTAAACTAAAAGCAAAAAACCAGAAAGACAGAACATAAAGAATACTTGGAGGTGAAACAATCCACTTCGAAATAATCCGTGAGTCGAAAAACGGCTCAAGAGAAATTTAAAAACATGCAAAACTAAAGAAAAAGAGTATCTAACGCTGTGGGATGCAGAACAGCAGTGCTTAGAGGGAAATTCAGAAGGCAATGGATGGCACTGAATTCATATATTAGGAAATAAGAAATATCTAAAATCATTAACCTAAACTCCCAGCACAGGAAACTCGGGAAATAAGAGCAACTGTAAACCAACTATAGATGAAAGAAAAAAAATAACCATCAGAGCAAAAATAATCAATGAAATTGAAAACAGGAAAACGGTAGAGAAAACACACCACAACAAAAGATGATTCTTTGAAAAGATAATGACGTTGATAAAATCTCCAGCCAGGGTTACCAAGTGAAAAAGAGAGAAGACACAAACTCCTAATATCAGAATGGAAAGGACGCATCACCACCACTGATCCCATGGACACTAAAAAGAATAAGGAAAAAAATATCATAAATAACTCTCTGCCCACAAATTTGATAAAGCAGATGAAACAGACCAATTCCTTGAAAGACATAATCTAACAAAACTCATAAAAGGAGAAATAATCTGAATAAGCCTATATCTATTAAATAAATTGAATTAATAACTAATTGTCTTCCAAAAAAGGAATGGTGAATTCTACTAAACATTTAAGCAAGAAACGATGTCAATTCTCTACAATCTCTTCCAGAAAATAGAAGCAAAAGGAAGTTGTTGTAACTTATCCTTTTTTTAAACTTTTTTTTTTTTTGAGAGAGAGAGAGAGACAGAACGTGAGCGGGGGAGGGGCAGAGAGAGAGAGGGAGCTAACAGAATCTGAAGCAGGCTCCAATCTCCGAGCTGTCAGCAGAGAGCCTGACGCAGGGCTCGAACTCGTGAAATGCAAAGATCATGACCTGATCTGAAGCTGGATGCTTAACCAACCGAGCCCCCCAGGAGCCTCTGTTCTAACTTATTCTATGAAGCCCACCTTACAGTTATACCTTCCGGTACAAAAACATTATAGGAAGGAGAACTGCAGACCAATTTTGCACAAATGGAAAAATCCTCAAAAAATATTAGCAAATTGAATCCAACGATGTGTAAGAAGAATTATTCAACATGACTAATTGGGTTTGTTCCCCCTAGGTATGCAAACCTCGTTTAACATTCAAAAATCAATTCATGAAATTCATTACACTAACAGGTGAAAGAAGAGAATTCTTATGATCCCATCGATAGTTTCAGAAAAAGAATTTGACGAAATTCAGCATCCATCCTTGATTAAAATCTCTGCATAAACTAGGAATGAGGAGAACATGATTAACTTGAGAAAGAACATCTACAAAAATCCTACAGCTAACAGCAAACTTCATGGTGAGAAACCACACACCTTCTCCTGAAGTTCAGAAACAAGGCAAAATATGTCAACCCTCATGACTCCTATTCAATACTGTACTGCAAGTCTTAGCCCATGAATAAGACAAGAAAAGGAAATTAAATGTACACAGATTGTGAAGGAAGAAATAAAACTGTTTTTGTTTGCAGATGACATGATTGTTTATATAAGAAAATCACAAATAGAAAATAAAAAACCTCCTGGAACAAATAAACGATTATAGCAAGGCTGCAGGTTACAAAGTTAATACATTAAAAAAAAAAAATTACTTTCTTATATATCAGAAGTGAAAAATTGGAATTTTACATTATAAACTCAACACCATTTATATTGGCATCAAAAATAAAAGAAATACTGGCCAGCTGGGTGGCTCAGTCAGTTAAGCGTCCCACTTCGGCTCAGGCCATGATCTCGCGGCTTGAGCCCCGCAATGGGCTCACTGCTGTCAGCGCAAAGCCCTCTTTGGATCCTGTCTCCCTCTCTCTGTACCTCCCTTGCTCGCGCACACACACTTCTCTCTCTCTAAAATAAATATTTATAAAAATAACATAACTTAGATATAATAAAATATGCATAATTTCCATATGAAAAAAATCTACGAAGTATAAAAAAATCAAAGATCTAAATAGAGACGGAGTCCACATTAATGGACAGGAAGACTTATTGTTAAGATGTCAGCTTTTCCCAACCTGATCTATGGACTCAATACAATTTCATTCAAAATCCCAACAGATCATTTTGTGGCTATTAACAGACTAATTCTGAAGTTCATATCAAAGGCAAAAGACTCAGAATAGCCAACGCAATACTGAGGAAGAATAACATCAGTATGCTTGTACTACCCAACTTCAAGGCTTGCTACAAAGCCTAGTAATTAAGACAATATGGCATTAGCAAAAGAATACACACACAGATAAATGCGCGTATCCTACAAAAAAGGGAACCCCAGAATAGATCCACACGAATACAGTCCACAGGCCTTTAACAAAGAAGCAAAGGTAATTCAATGGAGAAAGGATAAACTTTTCAGTAAATGGTACTAGAACTGAATATCTACATCCAAAAAAGTTAGTGAATCTAAATAGGGATTTTATACCTTTCACAGAAAATAACTCAAAATGGATCACAGACCTACATATAACTACCTAACTATAAAAATTCCAAAAAAATTTAACGGGAAAAATCCAGGTATCCTTGTGTGTGATGATGACTTTTTAGAGGCAACAACAAAAGCATCATCCACAGACTAAACAATTGATAACTCAGATTACATTAAAATTTTAAAAACCTGCTCTACAAAAGATACTGCTAAGAGAATGAAAATACAAGTTGCTGACTGGGAGAAAATATTTGCAAAACACGTATCTGATAAAGGACTTGTATCCAAAAATATACAGAGTACTCTTAAAACTCCAAAATAAATGAAAGAACAAACCAATTTTAGAAGTTTAAACTGTGTATAATTGTCAAGTTCAAAATGTAAGGAGACTGGTGGAATAGCAGATTAGATGCAGCCCACGACTGAATTACTGTTCTGGAAATACAGCTGAAGAAATTATGGAGAATGAAGCATAGAAAGAGAAGTAGATGAAAACAACAATAAAGAAGAGGTAATACATAAAACAATTATAAAGACTAAAGTATGTCTATGCATCCTTACTGGGAAAACAAGGGATGCTAATGGAGACACATGAAAAGAAACCCACAGACTTTGAAACATGGTAGTAAAATTTCCAAAAAAAAAAAAAAAAAAAAAGACAAAAAGAAAAAGAAAAGGCAAGGAGAGGGGTTTAAAAGCTGCTGAGACTAACAAGAGGGAGGCTGTGGGACTGAACATGGAAGGAGCTCATGGGTGGTTGCAACAACATGGCTAATGATCCAGTTGTGAGCTGGACAGTGATTTCATGGTTATGCTTCATAATTTTTATATGTGATCAGCACTCTGTACTATCAAAAAGGACATAGTAAAAATCATGTTAAACTCTTTCCCACACGTTATTTGTTTACTATACCCCTCTGAGGCAAGATTTCCCCACTTTATGGTAGGGAAATTGAGACATGTTGACACTTCCAAATGTTACAGATCAGGTAAATAGGGAAGCGAACCCACAACCAAGTATCCAGACTTCTTGTGCAGTTAAACTTCTTGTCAATTGGGGCGCCTGGGTGGTGCAGTCGGTTAAGCGTCCGACTTCAGCCAGGTCACGATCTCGCGGTCCGTGAGTTCGAGCCCCGCGTCAGGCTCTGGGCTGATGGGTCGGAGCCTGGAGCCTGTTTCCGATTCTGTGTCTCCCTCTCTCTGCCCCTCCCCCGTTCATGCTCTGTCTCTCTCTGTCCCAAAAAAAAATGAACGTTGAAAAAAAAAAAAAATTAAAAAAAAAACAACAAAAAAAACTTCTTGTCAATTAAACTGCATTGCCTCCCAGAGACAGATCATAAGAGAGATCATTCTTTGCCTTCTACCTCCATATTCAAATCTCCAATAAACATACATTGATAAAACTGACTGAAAGGAAAAACAGTCATTCTGGCTACGACCTGACACTCAAATTCTCCATCCTATTAAAGTAAATTATGTTCAATGTGCTGACACAGCCATAACTGTAGCAACGATATCTCTGCTTTGAACGGTATTCCACTTTGACTAAGAATTAATGGGCTGTGGAGAATGAATTACAATCTAAAACGTGCACCGTTGGAAAATCTGAAGGAAAAAATGTAGAATCATTATTATAAACAACAAAGCAAAAGAATTCAGCTTAAAAAGAACTTAATATCCATTTTTATACACTTTTTTCATTCTTAATTCACTGAAGTATTTACCTATACATCTTCCATTTGTAATCACACATCTAGGGAATGGCAGAGTTAGATTCAAGGTAACACTATGGAATCTTGGCAGTGTGGCTCCTACTTAGGTAACCTTCTTTGTGCTTCTCTAAGGAGCAATATATATATATACATATATATACATATATATATATTTACACTAGTAAATAGTATTTACTATTTATACATATATTTATAAATATATTTATACATATATATATATTTTACATATATATTATACATATACATATATACATATTTATAGTATATAGTATATAGTAAATAGTATTTAGTATATAGTGTATATATATATATATAGTATATAGTATATAGTAAATAGTATTTACTATTTATACATATATTTATAAATATATTTATACATATATATATATTTTACATATATATTATACATATATATATACATATTTATATATATATATTTATACTAGTAAATAGTATTTACTATTTATACATATATTTATAAATATATTTATACATATATATATATTTTTTACTAGTGTAAATGTATATATATTTTTACTAGTGCTAAGGAGCAATATATGTATATATATATATATATTTATATATATATATATTTACTAGTGGTGGTGTTTAATAGTGATTTTTCATTATAATTAGCTTTGAAAACAACACTCCTACTCCCCTACCAGATAAAAGCAAAAGCATTTTGAGAAGTTTTGTCCTTCTCACATTTGTGAAAATTCTTAATTCTCCTCCAGAATCCTGGTTTTGAAAGGAGCTGCGGTTATATCTATCAACACAAAACAAGGCTGACTTTAAAAATAAAGCAACTCAAATTATAA
The DNA here is from genome assembly GCF_018350155.1 of Leopardus geoffroyi. Taxonomy (NCBI): domain Eukaryota; kingdom Metazoa; phylum Chordata; class Mammalia; order Carnivora; family Felidae; genus Leopardus; species Leopardus geoffroyi. The sequence continues at coordinate 118,640,090 of NC_059343.1, forward strand.
TTCTAAAAACAATTCATTGAACTGCATCAACCAATTGATAGCCATTTGTTCAAGAAGCCCATATTTTACTTAAAACTAATTAGTGAGTGTAGACACAGATAAGTAAATTTGACATTATTAATTATCCCTTGTACTTTATCTCAGAAGAGAAAATGTAGTGAACACTGAGGTACTCAACAGGCTGAATGATTCCATGCAACACACACACACGGTGAAACAGGAGACTGTATCTTTTTTAAATAGCCTAATGTGATAAGGAAAAATATGCTTCAATTTTCAAAAGATTAAAATCACAATTAAGTTCATGTTGAGGCTTAAACATTTCAAACTTATTATTTAAGGGATCGTCAGTTGATTCAAATTAGAAAAACGTTTAGTCCTTTAGGTACTTGTGTTCTATTCTCAGGCTTAAAAACAAGCCAAGGTAGAAAGAGTTTATAAATTAAAGGATGACCCTGAGACAACACTAATCCAGAAACCATGCTACCTCATAATTTTACCTTATAGAAATTCCTAAATAAAAAGCAAAAGATTCACCCATAAGTTAATTTTGTATTCCACTGAGTTACACATTTGCAATTCAATATATACAGATTAAACTGCTTTTTTGGAGCTGTGCTTTATTTAAGGTATTATGTTAGATTTTTAGAATCGGCTTTTGGAGGTATTGTTAATATGGCATTATGGCATCACTTTATTAACACAGTATCAATCACAAACAGCAGACATTCACCACTAACATTTCTTAACCAGTATATCTGTTGCACTTTGCATTTGACTTAATGAAGGTGGATAAAGTGGAGATATGGAAAGAGCAAGTCAGAGGGCTTATATTCAAGTTCTGAATGTGTTTCTTACTTTTCAGGGCTTGGGAAAGTCATATATCTGTATCTCCATTTCCCCATCAGTGAAATTGGACTAATCACTAGCTACCCTTGCAGTCACCAAAGCTGACACATAAAGTCACGAATGTGAAAATACTTCAATAAAAGAAAAATTATATTCAGATACATCACAATCATCAGTTGCAGTATCTGATTGTCCTACCTTTACTTTGGGGGGAAAGTATTTATGGGATTTGGAAAAATATGAAGAACCTCAAATGCCATGCGTTTGGGGGAAAAAAATGGCACTATTACTACTTGCCTGTAACCATGTCCCTTCAATGTGACTTTCCAGCACTTCTTATCAAGGGATGAAATCTGATTTCTCCATTTCTTGAAGCTAGGCTGGCCTCGTAACTGGCTTTGGCTAATAGACAGCGGTATGCTGATAAATGGTCAATAATCCACTCTCCTAGGGAAAAGAAGTCTTAATTTGTACCATTTGCTGGCTTCTGAAGTATAAATATTCCCCTATGACCAATTTCAAGGTATCCACATATCCTTAGTGCTTCTGCAGCAATTGATAGGATCCTATGATTTTTTTCTTTAGCTTGTTAATATAGTAGATTACATATCCACTCTCAGGATTTGGTATAAATTGGCTCCAGTATGCCAGTGCAAATGGAACATGGTGGAAATGATAGTGTTCCACTCTGACCCTAAGCCTAAAGAGGTCTTATTACCTATTACTGCTCAAGTTTTTTGGATCCTGCCCCACTGTCATGGTAATAAGCAGGGAAAACCTTCCACAGGAAGAGAGACAGCTGACCCAATTTCTCTCATTGCCCCAGCCAATAGCTCACCCATCTCCAAAGCAGACACCTAGCTGACTTACAGCTGACTGCAGATTTATGAAGGAACTCAGAGTAGAAGAACCACTGAGCTGAGACAATCCCCAAACACCATAAACCCACAGACAACTATTCCAAAGAAATATTTGTTGTCTTAAGCCACTAAATTTTGGTGTGGCTTGTTACACATCAATAGACCCACACTATTATTGAATATTACTCCACGGCATTGAGGATCAGCTTCCTGTACGCTTCAATTATGCAGATAACCTAAAATATGTACGTGCATAACTTGAGCTAATAGCACATTCAATAGTGATATATACACTTAAACCAGAAGCCCATCTTTCAGTTAGGACACATGGATACTAGAGTATTTGCCATTACTTCTTTCTGTTGACTATTCTGCAATAAAATATAAATGACTGTAAAACACTAAAGATAAAATAAAATATGGTAGCCAAGGGTGTCAGAGGGTAGCTCTCCTAATTTTCTGTATACTCTCTCCAACTCTAAGAGTTGACAACTAGCTGTGAGAACCACTCAGCTCAAAGATATAAATGATCACATGGAATTTATTCAAAGAATGAATAAATGAAAATGAATTCTATAACCAAACAAAGCATATGTTTCCATAAAGTTTTCCAATAGCAAATGCTTAGAAAATATTCACTTTCTCTCTGTCAACGATATGGTAAAAAATGGATAAAAGTCTACTTTTGCTTTTTTATTCCTGGGAATACATGATACACAAAAATTCTTAGAAAGCTTTTTAAATTGGGTTGGCAAGCCAGCTTCAGAAATTCAGTTTGGTGGACCTTTGTTCCAAAAGAGAAAAAACTAGTATGCAATTTTAATATCTATTGATATGTTTTTCATCTGTAATATAGAGACCTTTTGAGTGAAGACTTTCTTCGAAAATTACCAGGATACTTTTCTTCCCATATACTAGAAATATTAAAAGATATTGCCACTTAAAACAACCGGTTCAACATGATTAAAGTGGACATTTTTGCCTTGTTGCCAGTCTTAGAGGACAAGTCACCAGTAAGTACAATGGTAGCTGGCTGTGTTTTTTGTAGACAATTTTTTAACAAGTCCAGGAAGTTCTCTCTATTCTTATTTTTATGAGAGTTTTTATCATGAATGAGTAAATTTTGTCAAATGCTTCTGATTGGTTGATACGATCACAGGATTGTTTTTCTGTACCTTGTTAATATGGTGGGTTACATTGAATGACTTGAGTGTTGAACCAGCCTTGCATCTCCAAACGAAACTTCAGTTGGTCATAGTGTATAATTCTTTTAATGTATCACTCAATCCTATTTGCTAATATTTTGTTAAGAATGATCATGTCTAGGGGTGTCTGGCTGGCTCAGTCAGTTAAGCAGCCAACTTTTGACTTCAGCTCACGTCATGATCTCATAGTCATTGAGATCGAGCCTCACGTCAGGCTCCATACTGGCTGTGGAGCCTGCTTAAGATGCTGTCTCTCTCTCTCCCACTACCCCTCCCCCACCCAGGTCTCGCTCTTTCTCTCTCTCTCAAAAAATAAAATGAAAGTAAAAAAGAATGTTTATGTCTAATTCATGAGAGCTATTCACCCTAGTTTGCTTGTTTTGGTACTGCCTTTGTCTGGTTTTGGTGTCACTGTAATATAAGCTTCATAAAATAAATTGGGAAATATTTTCTCTTTTTCTAGAAGAGATTGTGTAGAATTGATATTAATTCCTCAAGTATCTGGTAGAATTCTCCAGGGAACTCATCTGGGTCTGGAGATTTCTCTTTTTTTAATTAAAAATTCAATTTCTTTTCTATTTATAAGGATATGCAAACTATGTATTTCATACTGGGTGAGTTGTGGTAGCATGTGCTTTTTGGGGAATTGATTCATTCTCCAAAGAAGATATACAGATGGCAAATAAGCACATGAAAAGATGTTCGCTATCATTAGCCATCAGTGAAATGCAAATTAAAACCACGATGAGGTTATCACTTCACACCTATCAGAATAACGAAAATTTTAAAAAGCAATGACAAAACCAAATGCTGGTAAGGATGCAGAGAAACTGGATCATTCATGCCTTCCTGGTAGGAATGTAAAGTGGTACTGCCACTCCGGAAAACAATCTCTCAGATTCTTAAAAGCCAAGACATGCAACTTCCATATAACGTAGCAATTGTATTCCTGGGCATTTATCTCAGAGGTATGGGCAAACAAAAACCTGAACGCATATATTTACAGCAGCTTTATTCATAACAGTCCCAAACTGGAAGCAACCCAGTCATACTTCCATGAGTGACTGGTTAAACAAACTGGTACATTCATATCACAGAATACTTCCCATCGATATAAAGGAAATAACTAGTGGTACATGCGACAACTTGGATGAATCTCTACAGAATTATGATGAGCGAAAAAAAGCCAATCCCAAAAGGTTAGACAAGTATGATTCTGTTTATATACATTCCTAAAAAGACAAAATCGTAGAATACATTTTGGGCTTATCAGAGCTTAAGGAAGGGGTGGGGGCAGGAGGGAATTTGGTGTAGATATGAAAGGGCAACATGAGGGATCGTTGTGATGATAAAAATGTTCCAGGTCTTGAATGTACCGATGTCAAAATCCTAATTATGATATTATACTATAATTTTGCAAGATTACCACTAGGTAAGGGTACAAAATATCTCTCTGTATTATTTCTCACAACTTTATGTAAATCTATAATCACATTAAAATAATAAACATTTTCTAAAACAATAAAACTGGTTCAATTTTGGCATCAAAATTGGCAAAGATGAAGTCAAGCTGTCACTCTTTGCAGATGACATGATACTCTACACGGAAAACCCGACAGACTCCACCAAAAGTCTGCTAGAACTGATACATGAGTTCAGCAAAGTCACAGGATACAAAATTAATGTACAGAAATCAGTTGCATTTTTATACACCAATAATGAAACAATAGAAAGAGAAATAAAGAAACTGATCCCATTCACAATTGTACCAAGAATCATAAAATACCTAGGAATAAACCTAACCAAAGATGTAAAAGATCTGTATGCTGATAACTATAGAAAGCTTATGAAGGAAATTGAAGAAGATACAAAGAAATGGAAAAACATTCCATGCTCATGGATTGGAAGAATAAATATTGTTAAAGTGTCAATACTACCCAAAGCAACCTACACATTCAATGCAATCCCAGTCAAAATTGCATCAGCATTCTTCTCGAAGCTAGTAGAAGCAATCCTAAAATTTGTATGGAACCACAAAAGACCCCGAATAGCCAAAGTAATATTGAAGAAGACCAAAGTGGGAGGCATCACAATCCCAGAGTTTAGCTTCGACTACAAAGCTGTAATCATCAAGACAGTATTGTATTGGCACAAAAAAAGACACACAGACCAATGGAATAGAGACTCCAGAATTAGACCCACAAAAGTATGACCAACTCATCTTTGCCAAAGCAGGAAAGAATATCCAATGGAAAAAAGACAGTCTCTTTAACAAATGGTGCTGGGAGAACTGGACAGCAATATTCAGAAGAATGAAACTAGACCGCTTTCTTACACATTCACAAAAATAAACTCAAAATGGATGAGGGACCTGAATGTGAGACAGGAAACCATCAAAATCCTAGAGGAGAAAGCAGGAAAAAAACCTCTCTGACTTCAGCCGCAGCAATTTCTTCCTCGACACATCTCCAAAGGCAAGGGAATTAAAAGCAAAAATGAACTATTGGGACCTCATGAAGATGAAAAGCTTCTGCGCTGCAAAGGAAACAATCAACAAAACTAAAAGGCAACCGAAGGAATGGGAAAACATATTTGAAAATGACATATCGGACAAAGGGCTAGAATCCAAAATCTATAAAGAACTCACCAAACTCCACACCTGAAAAACAAATAATTCAGTGAAGAAATGGACAGAAGACATGAATAGACACTTCTCTAAAGAAGACATCCAGATGGTCAACAGGCACATGAAAAGATGCTCAACGTCACTCCTCATCAGGGAAATACAAATCAAAACCACACTCAGATATCACCTCACGCCAGTCAGAGTGGCCAAAATGAACGAATCAGGAGACTATAGATGCTGGCGAGGATGTGAAGAAACGGGAACCCTCTTGCACTGTTGGTGGGAATGCAAACTGGTGCAGCCGCTCTGGAAAACAGTGTGGAGGTTCCTCAAAAAATTAAAAATAGAACTACCCTATGACCCAGAAATAGCACTGCTAGCAATTTACCCAAGGGATACAGGAGTGCTGATGCAGAGGGGCACTTGTACCCCAATGTGTATAGCAGCACTTTCAACAATAGCCAAAGTATGGAAAGAGTCTAAATGTCCATCAACTGGCAAATGGATAAAGCAGATGTGGTTTATATATACAATGGAATTCTACTTGGCAATGAGAAAGAATGAAATTTGGCCATTTGTAGCAATGTGGATGAAACTGAGAGTATTATGCTAAGTGAAATAAGTCAGGCAGAGAAAGACAGATACCATATATTTTCATTCATACGTGGATCCTAAGAAACTTGATAGAAGTCCATGGGGGAGGGGAAGGGGGAAAAAAAAGTTACAGAGAGGGAAGAAGGCAAACCATAAGAGACTCTTAAATACTGAGAACAAACTGAGGGTTGATGGGGGGCTGGGGGAGAGGGGAAAGTGGGTGATGGGCATTGAGGAGGGCACCTGTTGGGATGAGCACTAGGTGTTGTATGGAAACCAGTTTGACAATAAATTATATTTAATATAAAAAAATAAAACTCATTCAAACAAAATACATTTTTTTAATGTTTATTTACTTATTTTGAGAGAGAGAGAGAGAGAGAGAGAGAGAGCGCGCATGTGTGGAGAGGGGCAGAGACAGAGAGGGAGAGACAGAATTCCCAGCAGGCTCCACGCTGTCAGTGCAGAGCCTGACACAGGGCTCAATCTCATAAATCCTGAGATTGTGACCTGAGCCAAAGTCAAGCGTCGGACACTTAATGGACTGAGCCACCCAAGCATCCCCAAAATACATTTTTTATACACACCCAACAAATTGTTGGCTACTCTGATAGAGACATGTGAAATGAATAGTCCAACAAAGGCAAGACCTCGGCCCTGAATAAACTATTTGGGGTTAAATTGTTTATCACCTACTCATTCAATCATAAAACCTTACATTAACTGAGTGACAAACGAGTAGTTACTGTAATTCATTGTAACAAAATATGTAATGATATTATGACTTAAATTAGTGATATTAGATATTGTTTATCATTTGTAATACTGGATAAGTTCATCTGACATTAAAGGAACTTATGATGCACAAGTACTACTTTACTAATCTGTTCACGGATAAATGAAATGCTTCCTCTAACATATTTCAATATGGCTTCCCATGTGCCAGGGAAGTTCAAATACTAGGTACCAAGGGCTCACAGAGGACAGTTTTAATGAGCTATGGTGAAGATAAATGGGATAATCAATCAGAGATGTCTAGAACCAACTAGACTAATTTTCAAATGAATTCTGAGTTAAGTAACATTTTTGAGTACCTACTATGTGTCAGGAATTGTACAAAGTGTCTTCACATATTCAATTTCATGGCAGTGTATTATGTTACAGGTGAGCGAACTGGGGTTCAAAGAGTCAGGTGTCCCCTAGCTTAACAGAACATTTATAGATCCCAGAATGTGGCCTGATTTCTTGCAGCCTTTTCCCCCCAATTTAGCGACCTTTGGGGGATCCTAATGAAAATAAACATATATATATATATATATATATATATATATATATATATATATATATATATACCAGTAATTTTCAGCCTAGAAAACAATAATTGCTTAGCAAATAATACAGAAAATCTTTCTTCTACAGAAATCTATGACTCTCCCACAATTATTTATATATCTAAACTGCATATACTCCCCTATTCCATTTTTTCACCATTAGGAAGCCACTGAAGCAGAGGAAAAATGTGACTGACATTGATAGGTGCCTGCAGAACAGGTTTTTCTGGAAAATTATAATGTCTCTTTCTTTTTGAAGAAAGCATCTGGGAATTATGAAAGATTGATAGCCTTGATGGCTAAAATTTTTAGCATATTCACCAAAAATGCAAGAGGGGTTATATATTTCTTGGAGCTCTCCTTAAAAGCAGTTTATTTTGTTCTTCTGTCATCAGGTTTCATTAAGAGGTTGACTGATGATTCAATAAGCACCAATTGTTCCTGAGGCCAGATCTATGTGTTCAAAACAACCAGAAGAATATGATGAAGGCAAGCGAAAGACTCCTCCCATCAGAGGCATAGGTGGGCATCCCTGCTGGGCTAATATGACAATAGATATCGACACGACTATGAGAAGAACTGCAAAAGTTTCATAGATCTGCCTGGGGAGCTACATGTATGCTATGTCTGTGATACCAAATTCTAAATAAAAGTCAAAAACTTTGAAAGGTATTCAGATGCTCTGTCTACACAGCAGAAGGATTTCAAACTTGAGAAAACTTTTTATTGCTTGTATTATCAGTCAGCTTCATTCAGTGACCCATATTAATACAATGGAAACTCAGCATCCAACTTGGTTGTTCGGACCCACTGAAGCACACTAAGTACCCTATCGCTAATACGCATAGGATCCCTCTAGGGGAACTAGTAGTTAGATAATACCTGGTGAGGAAAGGCAGGTATTTATTTCTCTCTAATCTTTTTTAATGTTTATTTATTTCTGAGAGAGAGGGAGAGAGAGCGAGCACAAGTGAGGCAGGGGCAGAGAGAGAGGGAGACACAGAATCCGAAGCAGGCTCTGGGCTCCGAGCTGTCAGCACAGAACCCTACGCGAGGCTCGAACTCATGAACTGTGAGATCATGACCTGAGCCGAAGTCAGACACCCAACCGACTGAGTCACCCAGGTACCCCTTTATTTATCTCTATATGGGTGCCAACAAGTGATGAATGAGGAGAAGAGTCTGTATTTCTCCCAGATGGAAAGAAAGCCTACTTGCATAGTAAACCTAAGATTGTTTTAGCCAGGGGCCTTACTTCTGAGCTCCATGCCTCTACCACGGAGGTTCCACCTCAGATGCCACTGGAAATAAATTGCCTAGGAACACAGAATTTGGAGATGCTGTCAGAAACAGAAGGCAGCAAGGCAGCCCATTCCTCTGGTTTGTTTGTTTTTTCCAGTAAGTCATCTGATACACTTAGGAATAACTTCACTGATTCTGAATGGATCTCACTGTATTACAGCTGACTTGATCTAACAAAAAAAATAGCTGGGTCCACTTCAGTTAGGTGTAGTCAGGAACCTAGAAATGTCTACTTGAACCATTCAGGTGACTCCCTTCTTAAGAGTAGAATGAATGACACCTAACAGATATATATCGGAGAAAGAAAACACATGTGAGCAGGGAAGAGGGGCAGAAGGAGATAGAATCTCAAGCGGGCTCCATGCTCAGTGTGGAGCCCAACGCAGGGCTCAATCCCACGACCCTGGGATCATGACCTGAGCCAGAATCAGGAGTCGGAAGCTCACCTGAGCTGTTGGCACCCCAAAAGCCAATATTTTAATGGTGAACTATTCTCACAAATATCTGACTTGCCATTGCTCTCATAAAAATCCAAACTCTTCACCATGACTTAGGGGCCGTAGATGGCCTAGCTTTTCCCTGCCTCTTCAGCTTCATTTTCTGTCATTCCTCCTGCCGTTCTTTCCACTCACATCCAGAGAAGGCCTGCTTAGAGTCCCTGGAATCCTGCCTCATAAACTCACCTATATGATTTTTTTAAGTTTATTTATTTAGAGAGAGTGCATGCACACACAGGGATAGGCAGAGAGAGAGAGAATCCCAAGCAGGCTCCACGCTACCAGTGCAGAGCCCGATGTGGGGCTCAATCACATGTGTCATAGACTCTGGGTCTGGAATTCTCTCTTGTCCAGCAAGAAAGCGGGACGCAGGATTAAAAATGCAAGAGAGGCCGGGGCGCCTGGGTGGCGCAGTCGGTTAAGCGTCCGACTTCAGCCAGGTCACGATCTCGCGGTCCGGGAGTTCGAGCCCCGCGTCGGGCTCTGGGCTGATGGCTCAGAGCCTGGAGCCTGTTTCCGATTCTGTGTCTCCCTCGCTCTCTGCCCCTCCCCCGTTCATGCTCTGTCTCTCTCTGTCCCAAAAATAAATAAACGTTGAAAAAAAAAAATTAAAAAAAAAAAAAATGCAAGAGAGGCTAATGTCCGGGAGGAGACAAGAGCCTCCAGTAAGGGTCCTTGCTCCATTTTTATTAGGATACGAAGGCTTACAAACGTGGTGATGGGCATGCACAAAGAGACAATGAAACCATGAACATTAACTCATGGGCACGAGGGAAAGGGGGTTTTGAAGATATGCGGCATTAGGGGTTTGGGTCAATACAAAACAGGATCCTGGAGCCAGGCGGAAGGTTGTTTACAGCAGATGTGAAGCCCCACCTCTGTTCACCTAAACTGGCCTAGGGGACACAAAAGACAGAGCCTGCTCCCTCAGGGTCAACAAGGCACCTTTCTTTTGCTAATCAGCTTCCCTCTGGACAACTTGCCCTGCTGTGGTCTATAGCCCTATTTACCTGTTTACCTAATATGGTCCTTCCTTCCTGTGAAAGCAGCTTTCTGCTACTGTCCTATGACTTTGTCCTATGGGGGGGGGGGGTCCTATCCTGGGGGCCTTTGCCCATTTACCTAATCTTGTTTACCCAAACTTGGGTGTGTACATCCTGTGGCTAATTATTTATGCCTTGTTAACCCATGGGTGCAAGCTCAGGGAATGCCCAAGCTTATTCCCCACACCCATCAAGAGTCGGGTACTTAACCAACTGAGCCACCCAGGCTCCCCTCACCTGCATGACTTTAATCTTCCCTTTTGGTAATGTTACCACATTTGTTTAATGTCCACCCCCTCCACTAGATTATAACTTCCTTAAGGCCAGAAACGATACCTTAATTCCCACTGTCTCTTTAGCAGCCAGTGCAGAGACTGGCACATAACAGCTCTTTGGTCAATACTTCCTGAAATTGTAAATGAGTGAATCCATGAAGAAGTGAGTAAAATTGAGTTCTGCTTTATTTTAAGAGCAAACAAGAATATAGGGTGACAAACCATCCTGGTTTGCCTGAAATTGAGGGGGATCCTAGAAAATGGATCTTTCAGTTTTCAAATGGGAACAAACAGTTCCAGGTAATTTGGGATGAGTTGGCTACCTCAGACATGACCCTTGATTTGTGAGGGTAGAAATGTTGAACAGACACTCAGATTGTTGTATATACATTCTTTTCACAGATGTTCCCGATTGTTTGCCCACACAAAACCTAAGTGAACCAACTAGACAAAAGAAAAAAAAAAGAAAAAAGAAACAAAAACAAACAAAAAACCTGGTTTTTCCTTAATAGCGGTTACTTTGAGGTCTTTGTTTCCTAAGTAATTACAAATTAAGCAATCAGTCATTCTTCATCTCACCTGGATAACAGTAAAGATTTGTGACTATCTACTTCATAATTCTTCCAGCTTTATGCTCGGATTCTGTGGAAATCTGGGGTTGGAGACCCGTTCTCATTTTGTCTGCACACTGACCTAGCTTCTATGATATTGGAAATCACAAAAGTCATCTTCTGTCAAATGTGTTAAAAAGCGACTGGCTTTTTTTTTGGTCTTAGAAAAAATAAGCTATATGGATCGATAATACAAAATCACTTCCTTAAACCATCTTTCTTGCAAAAAGAAGGCAAGATAAATGGTAATTTTGATTTCAAGGACTCTAACTCTACAAGTTCTCAGACAACAACAATATATTTTCTGAAATTAGCTAAAATATTCTTGACCCATAATTTTAATTCATTTTAAAACACCCCTGTTTTACTAGTAAAATTATTTGCTGCTATTCTATAGATTTTAAATTTCCTGCAGTAAATCGTGTATGATAGGTTTCAGCAGTCAACTTGGTTTAGGTTGAAGAATTAGATTAGTTACATTACTTAAAGTAAAGTAATTCTGGAACATTTTGAAAATCTCACATGTAGAGAAGCAAGAGAAACATTCTTAGCCATCAATTAAGCCATCAAGGATAAATTACAATATGCTTCATTTTACATAGTAATTCTAAAAAATCGTAATTTGTAATTGGAAAAAATCAATGGTAATATGATCGAATAAACTTCTAAGGAGAGTTACATTTATACTCTCCTTATTTACTACTTAAAACTCCAAACTTCATGAGGCAAATATCTATAGTCTTTTACTTGTCTTTTTCTGGGCCGTAATTCCAACAGATTTAAAGCTTCAAGGGTAAGATTAAATACTATATCAGGAGACTTTAAAAAACTGAAAATATGAAAACCTGCAGGTAATAAAGCATGTTCTTCAAATAAAAGACAGAAAGCATATCATTATTTTTTTATAGTACATCTTAGAAAGAAATGCAAACAGCTGCTAATTATCCAGCAGTTAATCCCAATATTTGCTACAAAGCAGAATTATGTGGAGAACATGTTGAAAATACACATGCCTGGGTTCACCCTAGAACCCCTGAGTCAAAATCCTGTGCGCCCCTGGTTAAGCAATACTGCTCAATACTGCAAAGCCCTGGCCTCTGTGAGGAAGGAAAAAAACCCCAAAACACGGAAAAGACGAAAGAAAACAAACAAATCAAAAAAGCAGGTTAGTAATGCATTTAAACAGCCAAGTTACTAGCCCATTCTTCTCTGCTCAGTGGTCTTCGTTGATCATCCTAAGCAAAGGAGTGTAGGATGATAAGAACGGAGAAACCTTTGTTAGATACATAATTAAGAAGCCTTCTGCCACCTTGAAGGAAGCAGCTTTAGAAATTGATGAGGTCTGACTTCCAATTGCAGAGGACAAGAGATTTAACGGGAAGGGAAGAGGTAGGAGGCAGCGAGAATAAACCTCTAAGAAAGACAGAAAACAAAGAAATAAGCTCAGAAAGGTTTCAGGGCTGAGAGAGTTGCTTTTTTAGAATCATGGAAAGCAAACTCAAATCTGTTTGTCAGAATAAGGAAGGAAAAGAAAGGCAGGCAGGCAGGAAAAGGGTTCTGAATGTTGGAAATGCACTCTGGAGTCAGGCCCTATCACCAGTAGCATTAGCTATATGGCTTTCAATAAATTACTCTCTGAGCCTCAGTTTCCTCACTTATAAAATGGGATTGAAGGCAGCATATGTCACATGATGTTGATATGAAGATGAAATAAGGTCATTAATGTAAAATTCTTAGTGGAGCGCCTGGCACATAGACATCACTCCATAAATGTTCACTACTCTTTTAATTGTTATTGATGTCACTCTTGTTGTAGTCTCGGTAAATATTAGCACAGACCCTTAGCTATCTCTGAAGAGATATGAGTTGAATAAGTAAATGTGAACAACCAGCCCCATCAAAGTGACTTCTTCCGGTTTTGAAACAAAAGGATAAGAGCCCCTTCACTTAAAGAAATGTGTGAGAATAGGTAAGATGATTTTTGTAAAGCCCTCAGCATAGTTCACAGATGTAAGTGCCCACTAAATACTATCTACCATTACTATTATAAACCCAATCTTTTCCACGTTACTCTGATAAAGACTGTTTAAAGAGCTGCTCAGAAACCTATTAGTAGCTATATTTGGTCTGCTCCTTTCCACAGTAACACTAATATATTCAATGATACTAATATACTGATAAAGTTATTAGAGTAATATGTGAGTATTCACACATGTATACCCACACATAGAACTCTACATAGAGGTGAATAAATGAATATATACATACATTTCTCAGGCTGATGGTTCTCAAACACACATAGGAGCGATCTAAAGAATTTATTAAAGTATAGAAAGTCTGAAACACGTTTTGCAAAACTAAAATTCCAAAGAATACTGGGGAATGCAATATTTAGTTGATTGAATCTTAACTTAAAATACTTATCCTCTCCGGGCATCTGGGTGGCTCAGTCAGTTGAGCCTCTGACTTCAGCTCAGGTCATGATCTCACGGTTCAGTTGGCGAGTTTGAGTCCCACATCAGGCTCGCTGCTGTCAGCGTAGAGCCCGCTTTGGAGCCTCTTTTGTCTCTGCTCTCCCCCCTCCACTCTCTCGCTCTCTCTCAAAAAAAAAAAAAAAAAAAAAATTAAAAAAATACTTACCGTCTCAGTTTACTCCAATTCCTTTTTTCTGTTTTTCTGTTTTGTTTCTGAAGGAAAGTTAGGTTTGCCATGCTGTGTGTCCAGGATATTACTATTATTACGTGAGCTGATTCCACGGATTGCAAATAACCTAGAAAATGTTTGAAAACATTGCCAGACTACTCCCTGCTGAATATGTTATCAGAGGCTCTAAAAACAAAACTGGGCCATGCAGACATTTAAGACTCCGTATGGCCCTTGGTTTGTTTACAGAGGTGCTCTGCTATGACAGTTAATTCATAATTTGAATGTTAATGAATTTTGGCATAAATTCCTGAACTTGGAGAATAGATGTCACGTTTCCTTATTTCTATATTCACATGAAAATGCATTCTTGCTTCTTCTGCTCAAATCGTGATGGGAAATGTGCCTTGAAGCACTCCAAACTACATCGGAACTGAACTCAATTGACAGTTGAATATTAAATAATAAGGAACTCAATGTTTCGCAAAATGGCCTCATTGGTGGCTACTATTTATCCCTACAAACTGTATTTTGGTGCATCTGTTCAGCTACCTTGGTTGCCCCCAAAGACATCTCATTTAGACCAATTTCTCTTTTTGCAATGGACCCCCTCAAAAACGAATGAAATATAAAAACGATTTTGAAATCTAAGTGTTCTTAAAATCTTGTATCCTTCAGTATTTCCTGCTACCCTCTGAGGTGTCTCCTCCACCTCTGTGACCCATAAGTTTGGGCAACTTGAACTAAGAAGAGTGCTTCCTGGGACGCCTGGGTGGCTCAGTCGGTTAAGTGTCTGACTTTTGATTTCAGCTCAGGTCATGATCTCACAGTTAGTGGGTTTGAGCCCCACATCAGGCTCTGTGCTGACAGCATGGAGCCTGCTTGGGATTCTGTGAATCCCTTTCTCTGTCTCTCCCCTACTTGTGCTCTTGCTCTCTCTCTCTCTTTCTCAAAAATAAATAAATAAACTTTTAAATTAAATGTCCATCAACTGATGAATGGATAAAGAAATTGTGGTTTATATACACAATGGAGTACTACATGGCAATGAGAAAGAACGAAATATGGCCCTTTGTAGCAACGTGGATGGAACTGGAGAGTGTGATGCTAAGTGAAATAAGCCATACAGAGAAAGACAGATACCATATGTTTTCACTCTTATGTGGACCCTGAGAAACTTAACAGAAACCCATGGGGGAGGGGAAGGAAAAAAAAAGAGGTTAGAGTGGGAGAGAGCCAAAGCATAAGAGACTCTTAAAAACTGAGAACAAACTGAGGGTTGATGGGGGGTGGGAGGGAGGGGAGGGTGGGTGATGGGTATTGAGGAGGGCACCTTTTGGGATGAGCACTGGGTGTTGTATGGAAACCAATTTGACAATAAATTTCATATATTGAAAAAAATAAATAAAAATAAAAATATAAAGCTTCTAGAACAAAAAAAAAATTAAAAAAAAAAAAAAAAGAGTGCTTCCTTCAGGACAGAAGGAACAAAGAAGTCAGTTTCGGAGTTTCAAAAGCAAGACAATGACCTAAATAAGATTTGGGAAGACATGCTTTGGTATGTCCGCCCACCTGCCCACCTAGGGAGTGAGTCAGTGGTAAAGTTCAAAGAAAGCTTAGACAAGAAATCTGTAGGTGAATAGGAAAGTCTCAAGGCCTAGAGAAGCAGCAGGACTCAAGTGGTCGTGAAGTCAAGATACAGGAGCACAGAAGATGGGGCGCCTGGGTGGCTCAGTCATTGAAGCGTCTGACTCTTGATTTCGGCTCAGGTCATGATCTCATGGTTTGTCAGCTTGAGCGCTGACAGCACGGAGCCTGCTTGGGATTCTCTATCTCCCTCTCTCACTGCCCCTCCCCCCCCAAAATAAATAAACATTTTTTTTTTTTTAAAGGAGGACGGAAGCAGGGATGAGGATGTGTCAGTACGTGCCAATGTTTAGAGGGCAAAATGCAGAGCTGTGCACACCTCAGCCTCGCTCTCTTGGCACAACATAAACTCTCTGCCACTTAGATGAAGAAATGGGGGAAACCCCAAGTACACTTTTCTGACTCTGCAGAATAGGGGCTCACAGTAGAGAGTGAAAGAAGATTAAAGAAAGCTCCCCTTATTTTGTGGAATTGAGACTATCATCTGTTAAAATCAAATGAGGGAAGTCTTTTCTCAAGTCTTATAACAAAAAAAGCACATAAGAATGGTGCCCAAGAGTTTCCAAGTCCTCTCCAGTGGCAGATTTTAAGAATGATTTTAGGGGCGCCTGGGTGGCGCAGTCGGTTAAGCGTCCGACTTCAGCCAGGTCACGATCTCGCGGTCCGTGAGTTCGAGCCCCGCGTCAGGCTCTGGGTTGATGGCTCGGAGCCTGGAGCCTGTTTCCGATTCTGTGTCTCCCTCTCTCTCTGACCCTCCCCTGTTCATGCTCTGTCTCTCTCTGTCCCAAAAATAAATAAACATTGGAAAAAAAAATTAAAAAAAAAAAAAGAATGATTTTAGGTAAGTGTATTCTTTAAATTGCAAATTTTAAAAAGAAGATGTAAAAAAGGCCAGTCTCCATGATATTTCATGTCCTTTTTGAACTTGAATTAATGACTTAGCCATTTGTAAATAACTATAAAGTGGTGTGAGTCGACCACAGAATTGTTAACTCCAGTTTTAAAATCTGTTCTGCAAGTTTGTGTATCAGAAGCTTAGACTTCTAGAGGATATGATGCTTCTGATTCCAAAATCCTTTATTCCCAGTCTTTCTGCTTTCCCAGTAATATCCATTACATGCACTTTTTTTTTTTTTATTACATGCCAGGGGATGGTTTGTGACTAACAAATTATTCTGCAGTAAATATCACATTTAAATGATAGTTAACATAAACCTGGGTCAGATGCAAATAATTAAATTCTCTTCCTTGTCCTCATCAGTTCCATAAGTCACCTTCCCTGTCCACTGCCTTAATGGGGCTTAGTGGAGCCCCTGGGGCTGTACAGAACACATCTTAAAAAAAAATAGTGCTCTAAATTGCACTTTTAAAAAAGAAAACAATATTTTCAGGGGCATACCATAACTCAAATTAGGAAAACAAAATGTTGCTCTGTACAAGTCCCTTGGTGAATATATAAAGCTTTATGTAATATATTCTTTAGGCAGATGACTTCATGTAAAAAGCTACTTGGAGAGTGGCCAAGGATACTGGAAACAATCTAGTCACTTCAACAGTTTCAACACTATCCCTCTTCCAGAATTTCTAGGCTAATCTTTTCTTCTTAAACTCGGTCCAAACATTTTCCAAAAGGACTGCTGTGATTTTATAATCCAAAGAGGCAGCTTTCTACTTTTTGTGTCTAGAGAACGACTTGTGTTTAGAACTGGGCTCCATTCGTGGGGTGCCAAGTGGCTCAGTTGGTTAAGCATCTGATTTTTGATTTCGGCTCAGGTCGTGATCTCACGGTTCATGGGTTTGGGCCCCACATCGGCCTCTGAGCTGACTGTGCAAAGCCTGCTTGGAACTCCCTCTTTTTGCCTCTCTCCATGCTGGCTCTCTTCTTTCTCCCTCTCAAGATTAATAAACATTAAAAAAAAAAAAAAGAACTAGGCTACATTATCAACTATACTTAATACAGCTTAAGTTGTCACTCTTTCAAGTGCTTTCAATTAATAGCTAATCCCAAGATTAGATTCTATTTAGAACTCACTGATATTTCCATGGGTAAAAACAACAAAAACAAAATGCCTGGTTCACAGCTTACCACACACTCAGCTTGAGAAAGGCACCTGCAGGTTCTCCTTCAGGCGTAAGGGTGACAGAAATTTCCCTAGAGGCCAGCCGCTCTAATGAGAAAGGAGCCCAAGTATGTGGACAATTAGGATTACTTGGTGAATAAAACCCAGTAACTAGGAGTAGCCACTGGCTGAGGGGTGGGTGGGAGAAAAAGGACGTTGTTGTTTAATATGTATGAAGACTCAGTTATGCCGAAGGAATAGATTCTGGAGATCTGCTCTACAACACAGTGCATATAGTGAGTGATACAGGATTATGCACTTCAAAATTTAAAGGGATGTATCTCATGGATTTTTTTTTTTTTGCCTGCAATTCATTTTTTCCAGATTTATTGAGATACAATTGACATATAACACTGCATGAGTTAAGGTGTACAACATGATTTGATATACATATACATTGTGAAATCATTACCCCATTTGATATACGTATACATTGTGAAATTATTACCCCAACTAGGTAAGTTAACATATCCATCACCTCACACACTTATCCTTTTCTTTGTTTTTCTTTCTTTCTTTCTTCCTTTCCCTTCCTTCCTTCCTTCCTTTTGTGAGAATATTTAAAATCTGCTGTCTTAACAACTTAACAATACTACAGTATTATTAACTGTAGTCACCCAGAACTTACCTTATAACTGGAAGTCTGTATCCTTTGACCAACATTGCCCCATTTCCCCCACCCTCCATGCCCTGACAACCAACAATTTACTGTTTGTCTCTCTGAGCTCTTTTTTTTTTTTTTTTTTTTTTTTAAACTTCACAGGTATCATACAGTATTTGCCTTTCGCTGTGTCACTTATTTCACTAGCTCAATGCTCTCGAGTTTCATCCATGTTGTTACAAATAGCAGGATTTCTTTTTTTTTTTTAAGTTTTGTTTTTTATTTATTTTGAGAGACAAAGACAGTGTGAGTCAGAGGAGCAGAGAGAGGGAGAGAGAGAGAATCCCAAGCAGGCTCTGCACTGCCAGTCCAGAGCCCGATGTGGGGCTCAAACTCGTGAAACTGTGAGATCGTGACCTGAGCTGAACCAACAGTCGGACACTTAACCGACTGAGCTCCCCAGGTGCCCCAGGATTTCTTCCTTTTTAAAGGCTGAATAATATTCCACTGTGTATACGTACCACATTTTCTTTATCCATTCATCTGTCAACTGACACTTAGGTTGTTCTGTGTCTTGCTATTGTGAATAATGCTACAGTGAACAGAGGGGACAGATATCCCTTGGAGATAGTGATTTCATTTCTTTTGGATAAACACCCAGAAGTGGGATTATAAAGTCATATAGTAGTTCTATGTTCAATATAATGAGGAACTTCCATACTGTTTCCCATAGTGGCTGTACCAATTTACATTCCTACCAGCAGTATACAAGGGTTCCCTTTTCTTCATATCCTTGCCAACATTTGTTATCTTTTTTGTAATGTTTTTATTTATTTTCAGGAGAGAGACACAACACCAGCAGGGAAGGGGCAGAGGGACAGGGAGACACAGAATCGGAAGCAGGCTCCGGGCTCCGAGCTGTCAGCACAGAGCCCAACATGGGGCTAGAACTCACGAACCATGAGATCATGACCTGAGCCGAGGTCAGACACTTAATGGGACTGAACCAGCCAGGTGCCCCTATCTCTTGTCTTTTTTAATGACAGCAATTCTATCAAGTGATACAGGTGATATCTCATTGTGGTTCTGATTTGCGTTTTCCTGATGATTAGTGATGTTGAACACCTTTACATATACCCATTGGCCACGTGTCTGTCTTCTTTGGAAAAATGTCTATTCAGGCCCTTTGCCCACTTTTTAATCAGACCATGGTGGTTGTTTCGCAATGGAGTTGTAAGAGTTATGTATTTTGAGAATGTTTCCTACTCTTCAGTTTTTGGAAGAGTTTGACAAGGACTGATGTTAATTCTTTAGATGTCTGTTAGCATTCACCAGTGAAATGGTCTGGTCCTAGGTTTTTCTTTGTTGGGAGGTTTTCCGTTACTGATTCTATCTCCTTACCCTTTATTGGTCTGTTCACATTTTCTGTTTCCCATGATTCAGTCTTAGTAAGAGGTATATTTCTAGTAACATACCCTTTTCTTCTGGGTTACCTAATTGGTTGGCATATAGTCATTCATAGTAGCGTCTTATGGCTCATATTTCTGTGGTATCAGTTATACTGTCTCCTTGTTCGTTCATAGTTTTGAGTTCTGTCATTTTTGCTTGGTTAATCTAAAGTTTTGTCATCTTCATCTTTAAAAAAACCCAATTATTCGTCTTGTTGATCTTTTCTATTTTTTTTCTATTCTTTCATTTATGTCTGCTGTTATGTTTATTTCCTCCCTTCTGCTAACTTCAGGTTTAGCTGGTTCTCCTTCCTACCCTTAAGGTGTAAATTTAGATTGTTCATTTGACATCTTTTCTTTTTCTTCATGTAGGTGTTTAGAGCCTTAAACTTTCCTCTTATAACTGCCTTTGCTGCATCCTGTAAGTTTTGGTATGCTGTATTTACATTTTTATTTGTCGCAAGACATTTTTTTTTCTCTTTTATTTATTCTTTGACCCATTGGTTGTTTGGCAATGCATCATTTAATTCTACGTGGACATGGATTTTCCATTTTTGCTCCTGTTATTGATTTCCAGTTACATACCATTGTGGTTGGGGATGATAGTTGGTGTCACGCCGATCTTTTTTAGTTTGTTAAGACTTGGTTTGTGGCCTAACATATAATCTGTCATAAAGAAAGTTGCATGTGCACTTGGGAAGGTGCATTCTGCTGCTGCTGGATGGAATATTCTGCATACGTCTATAAGGTCCATTTGGTCTATAGTGTTGTTCAAACACGCTGTTGTCCAAATTACATGTTACGTTTTATTACTACAATAAGGCAGAAACAAGAACAAGGAGACATAAGAAAATTTCAGGAGGTGTTGTACGTGTCTCTTACCTTGACTGTGCTGACGGTATCGGGGTATTTGCATGTGTCCAAACTTGTCAAACTGTACACAGTAAATATGTGCTGTTCTTTGCATATCAATTACACCTACATCAAGCTGTTAAAAATAGTAACTACTCCTGATCCCTAGCGGACTTCCAACACAAAGAAGTATATCATCTACTCTGATTCAAAACTGAGAAAATGTCACCTCCGTACACATCACGGCATAATACAAGCTGAGGCCCAATGTTATGATGGCCACCATTTCCTTACCTTTTCTGTTTCTCACTCTGTCCTTCGCAATACTACTGTTTCCTAATACTCTTCTCAGAAAAGAACATCTGATTCATGGCTTCCCATTGCTCTCCCCGCCCCAGCAACATGTGCATTTTTATTGTTGCTTTTATTTAAACCAATCTGTCTGCTTCCGTTAAAGTTCACTAGCAATTTATAACTTGATTCGTAGTCACAGCCACACCACTCCACTCGGGGGCTTTGCCCTTTTTCCTCTCCTGAACTTTCAAAGCATCATTTGACTATACGGAACAAAACATATCCCCTTTGAGACAGACAAAAAGGACAGTGGTGTCTCAAGTCCTCACAGCATGACAAATCCCAAACTGACGGAGGGCAGACTAGGAGGGTATAGTGTCTGAATGGGGAAACAGAGGCACTACCCAGGCTCAGAGCCAGCCAGTGAGGCCGACCGGCCAGCAGTGTTGGGTGGATTTATCCCTCAAGCAGGAAAACAGGTTCAAGGGCAACTGTGAGAAGAGCCGAGGCCTCTCCAGGGAGCCTGAAAGGCAGAGGGAGCTCACCTCCTGATTGATACGGAACAGGCGGAGTGGCCATTTGTAGGACCTGAATCAATGCGTTCTTCAGTGGTCTCCCATTTGTTTTCCCAGGTCCGAACCCTTCCAGTCGCTGCCACACCACTCCTCTGGCTCCAAGGCAATGTCAGAGCTGGACAGTGACTATTGCAAAGTGTCATCTTTTGCTAGCAAGTACAGTTTCACACGTACCACCTAATCCAACTTCTTTGTGGTTCGCTAATTCTGTAATGATCACAGAAAATCCACTCTGCTGCTATCACAAGGAACTAGATGGCTATTAGGTATGGGTTCATCGCTGAGTGCCAATATTTCAGTCCTGGAGCCTCAGTTATTCTAAACCATGTGGTTCTCCAGATAGCTGAAGGCCTCTTACTTTAAGCTCAAATACTTGGTTTTGATCATTTACTATATAAATACTATGAAACACAGTGTACTCTTCCCTGTCTTTGTAAAATAAGAAATCGGAATGGAAGTTAACCATTTCCCACCGCCTTAGGGTGCTGACTATGTACCAGTTATTACACTTGAACGCAATATAACTTGAGCCCTTGTAGGCTACTGATACATATAGAGGGTCATCTGCCCTAGATAGCGTTGAGGTATGTCTTAATACTTTTCCCACATTCTATTCACTAACAACTATCACTACCTACTTCGGTTAACATCCCAACCTCTAGAAACTTTTCTCATTTCTAATTTTGTGCCTCTAATGTTGGGTGCATTTAGAAATGGTAGATAACCCACATTTATCACTATTGTCGTCGAAATAAGATAAAGAGGTACTGAATACAGACGAGAGAAATTGTACTATCAGTGAAATTCATTACCTCTATTGGATATCACAACCTCTCTTTTGGCCCCTTCTAAGTCCTTTTGCTTAGTGATGGGTTCCTGACCACAATTCCCCATAAGTGAGATTTCTAGTTTGGTGAAGTGTTACTATATTTTCATTTATCTTGGCATATTTCAAAGATTAGGTTTTGTTTTGTTTTGTTTTTGCTTTTGTCATTCCAGGTAACACCTCTGATCTATTCATGAAAAATACCAAGAAATTTGATTATTGTCTGTACTGGCATAATTGCTTATATTTTAAAAAAATTCTTGTGAGACATTAATGTTTAGGAAATGACTGATGCAAAGGCCTTTTTTCCTTCCATCACATTTGATCTAATCAAGAATCTGAATTAAGAGATTCATGCTAAGTGAAATACGTCAGGCTGAGAAAAATACCATATGATTTCACTCATATGTGGAATCTAGAAAACAAATGAATACACAAACAAAAAGCAGACTCGGACCTATAAATACAGAAAACAAACTGAAGGTTGCCACAAGGACAGAGGGTGGGGGGATGGGCAACATAGGTGAAGGAGAGTGAGAGATCTAGGCTTCCAGCTATGGAACGAATGTCACGGGAATAAAAAGCACAGCATAAGGGAATAGTCAATGACACCGTAATGGTGTTGTGTGGTGACACACAGCTACACTTGTGGTGAGCACAGCACGATGTATAGAGATGCTGAGTCACTATGTTCTACACCTGAAACTAACGTAACGTTGTATGTCAACTGTACTAAAAAAAATTTTTTTTAAGAAAAGAAAGTGCATTTTGCTGGCAACGGCTTTTGCTATTTCTGAGCTAGTTAAAAAAAAAAAATATATATATATATATACACATATATATCACTCACTTTATTCTCAATGGAAAATATTGTACAAATCTAGTATTTTAATTTCCCTTTTTTTACCCATAATATTACCTTATAGAACTTGTTTTATCAATCTTTTTACATGATCTCTCTCAAACCATAAGATTCTGTGTATCTAAAAGATGCAAAACAGAATTAACATTTTGTATCATTTTTCTTTCTTAGGGACATAAAGATAACTTTCATATGGAAAGACACTAAAATGAAGATTTTTTTTTTTTTAATTTTTTTCAACGTTTATTTATTCTCGGGACAGAGAGAGACAGAGCATGAACGGGGGAGGGGCAGAGAGAGAGGGAGACACAGAATCGGAAACAGGCTCCAGGCTCTGAGCCATCAGCCCAGAGCCCGACGCGGGGCTCGAACTCACGGACCGCGAGATCGTGACCTGGCTGAAGTCGGACACTTAACCGACTGCGCCACCCAGGCGCCCCACTAAAATGAAGATTTAACAGGGGCACCTGGGTGGTTCAGTTGGTTAAATGTCCAACTTTGGCTCAGGTCATGATCTCACGGTTCATGAGTTCGAGCCCCACGTCGGGCCCTGTGGTGACAGCTCAGAGCCCGGAGCCTGCTTCGGATTCTGTGTCCCCCTCTCTCTCTGCCCCTCTCCTGCTTGTGCTGTCTCTCTTTGTCTCTCAAAAATGAACAAACATTAAAAAAAAAAGTTAAAAAAATAAAATTAAAATGTAACAGATTCTTCTATACTTAATTGCCCAACAACTAGAATAATGATGATATTGGTTTTTATTTCATGATATCAGATTACAAACTTTTTTTTTTTCTAACGGCCACATTCTTCCATCCATACGTGTGTGTGGATATGTATGTGTTGCATGGGAGGTATGTGTGAGGTCAGAGTTTGGATAGGATTTTTGCTAATACCAACTCCTATATAGCTGTATTTAGAGGTAGAATATTATGTGAGAAAGAGTAGGTTTTGGAGACAGCTAAACCTGGATTCACATATATCCACAATCCGTGTATTAGCCATGTGACCTTGGACAGCTTACATGATCTCTCTAAGCCTCACTTTTGGATCATCTGTGAAATGTGGATAATCGTGCCGTGCAGGATTTGGGAGAAGATTAGAACTGATATGTCACACAGAAAACACTAGATACATAGTAATTATTATGGTCCTCGCCATCATTGTATCTAACTGGCAAACCAGATAAAACTCAACTCAAACCTCAGCTGTTCTACCTACTAGCTGTGTGATCTAGGTCAGGTTAAACCGAACATTTATGCGCCTAAGTTTATTACCTGGAAAAAGATTATACTTCTTAGTCTCCTCATTATGAAGATTAAATGAGATAATGTACGGCAAGTGCCCCTTACGGTGCCTGGTTCTGGTTCAGCTCTCTCAAAGAATTAGTTTCTTCTCTACTCTCTTTTGAGGATCAGATGAAGGAGGGATTAAGACTGGATGTAACCAAGGCCTTATCATCATTGCACGTCTAGCAGTGAACATTCGTGGAGTCTTTTTGTTTTCTGTCTTTGTAGGAAAAACAAGACGTGTGGAGTGACAGGAGGAGGATGGAAAAACACAGACGTAGGGGCTTATTTATTGGCTCCAACACCCAGAAACACTTGGTGGCATCTACCACGTGCAAGTTTTCGAGCTGCAATGTTTAATTCGAAAATTGTACTCAACTTATGATGGGTGTTAGGAAGGTACGCAGCCCAGGCTTCTGCCATTATATCCTTAGTCCCAGGTACCTCTTTATTTGCTCCACAAAAGAATTTGGTCACAAACCAAAAGACGGTGCCCGGCATGGGTTTAAGTTTTTCAGTTCAAACAGTCCCATCTTTCAGCCAGGAAGACTTAGATTTCATAAAGTTTAATTTTAGGTTATTAAGTGGCAGAGTATGAATATGACATCCATTAAGTGATTGTAAACTCAATGGGTAGAAAAATATATACTGTAAAAACTCTCCCTCTTGGCCCACTGCTCCCTAGCAAACCATATTATATTTTCCTATGTAGCCTTGGAGGGAACTTTAAAAAGTTGGTCTTCGCTCCTCCTGTTTCTTTTTTCTATTATTCTCTGAAATAAGTATGCAATTAGCAGTTAGAAAGACGTGTGCATCTTGCTCAAGGTGAAGAGCCAGAGAGATGGTAGGTGTTATTACATCAATGTATTTACCATCGTTACATTTATATCACACAACAAACCGACTAAGAATCCTTTCAGTGCTACAGTCCTTGACGGCATCAGAGATTTCCCCAGCGAGAGGCCTCAAGAAATTAAAATGAACTCTGTAGCTATGTCATATGGCGTTCCAGGACAGCTCAGAATAAACTAGTCACGGCAGCAAATACGCCCCAGAAAACAGACATTCTTCCAGAGAAGACATTCATCTTGACCTCTTGCACACTCTTTTTTTTATTACATTTTTTTAATGTTTATTTATTTCTGAGACAGAGAGAGACAGAGCACGAGTCGGGGAGGGGCAGAGACAGAGAGAGGGAGACACAGAATCCGAAACAGGCTCCAGGCTCCGAGCTGTCAGCACAGAGCCCGACGCGGGGCTTGAACTCACAAACCGTGAGATCATGACCTGAGCCGAAGTCGGTCGCTCAACTGACTGAGCCACCCAGGCGCCCCGACCTCTTGCACACTCTTATGTTCATTAGTTTAAGGAGAGTTCAATTTTCTCTCCACCAATTCATTTGGAGGTAGCTGCTTAACTGCTGTTTGCCTTAAAAACTTGGCATTACTCGTACTTTTAAAAAATTAGACATGATCCAAGAGAATTGTAGGAAATCAATGGTCTCCTGCAACCATTTTTCCTTTCTGAAGCCATTTCATTGCTGTAAGCTGTGTACCGTAGTTTAGGTTTTAGTGGCCGAAGGAGTTGAAGATGTCTGTTGAACCCCGTTAAGTCTCAGTTTTCTGTGTGTAAAATCAAGATAATAATACCTATGTGCGGAGCTGTGGTGAGGATTTGAGGAAACCACAGAACACTAGAGGGCACTTCAAAAAATAACACCAGCGAGCACTCAGATGAGAATACTATTGTTGTGATGCTGGTGGTGTTATTATTACATGCTGCAAAGGAGCACCTGCTTTGAGCCCATTTCAGGAGTCAGAAGGGAGGACATGCTGTATTCATGACAATGCTCTCTGATGATTCTAAACTCGAAACCAACTGACTGGTGAAAGTCGGTCACCAATTAAGCAACCTAAAGATGGAAGAGGAGATCTGATATGGAATGAGTAGAAGGGAGACATGCAACAATGTGGATTATGTGCTGGCGAGGGTCTGGACAAAGGGAATAGTGAAGAATGTGGAAGGAATACTAGACTGTAAGAAAAACTTTTTTTTTTTCAGTGCCTGGCCTATCACCGTATGTGTGATTTCAGCAGGCATGCCTCCACGGAGCTTCCCCACACAATCACCGGAAGCCCCGAGAACCCCTTTCTTCCTGCTGCTTGAGGAGTCTCGGGCGATGGAGCTTTCAAGAAATTGCTAGGACACAGCTCAAAGAGAGGGCTGCTCTTGCAAAACATCGTTTGCTGCCTCCACGCAACTGGTCAGCACCACGGCACCTACCGTTTGGGCGAGTGTCTCCCTCGGGAGCCCAGAGGCTTTTCAGCACTCCAAATATGAAAAGGCCGTACGCAAGCCTCAAAACGTGTGTTCTCTTCATTAACAAAATGCGTCAAGCAGATCGAAAGTCCAAGGCAAGCGTTTTTGTTTTACGTGACATGAGAAGTCACTTTTTATAAAACCCCGCTTGGCAGACTCTGGTTTTGCATCGTCTCAGGTGAAGAAGGACCCAGTCAAAAGTGGCTTTACTTTGCCACTGACCTTTTCCCGTTCTGAAAAAGCAACATCTGGCTTGCAACCGTAATAACAGTATGTTAATTAGTCGGCAAAGTAGCTTTTCCACAGATTGCGCTTTAAAAAGTATTCCTTTCTGTTTCACTCATTTGGAAGATTTTGGACTGTGAATGCGATCGCACAATAGGTTACTATTGCCTTTAAATCTAAGAGCTGTAGTTAAATTGAAATACTTTACATTGACTGTAGAAGTTATCTTTGCTGATCATATATTGTGTGATGGTTTTGTTTCCTGAAAAAACGGAGTGATTTAAATATATATGCAGTGGTGTGCTAAAGGCAGCACTTACTGTTTCATGAGACTTGGCTGTTATTATTGTACCGAAACCAACATTCAGAGTCATCTCGGTAGCTTGAAATCGGTGATGTCAGGAATATTTATACCATGACAATCAGCAAATGCTACAGATCAGGACTCACCCACCCAACCCCCAAGCCAGGTGCTACACATTTGCCAGCACATCATCCATCATTTCCTTTTCAGATCTGTGATAAAATGGTACACTGAAATTCACTAGACATTGATGATTTACCAATTGAGATTGAGCCTTGCAATGTATCTCCTAGGGATCTCTAATGCCTGGATTCCAGAGGTAGGTAGGTGACTGTGTAGAGAAGGAAGTTAATCCCCAGTCTTCTGTAGCAAACTGCTATTTTCGTCTTCAACATAATACACTCTGATATCAGTTATGGTAAAAACATTTGGCTGACATAAATGTGATCTGAGTGGTAATATTCTTTATTTCGGATTGCCCCGAGCAGAGCATATCACAATAATAAGTAATGTGCATGTTGCCACATTATTTATGTTCAAATTCCCCAACTGGGTTTAGCAAAGCTGCAGCAAACAGGCTTCCCAAATATTGGTAACAACTCAGAGAAAGATTAAGAACGAGTCTCTGAGCAGGGGAAAGGTACCAAAAGAACACAGAAGACTTGTTTGGCATCAGCCAGTACCTACTAAACTGCTAATTAGCTGCCTGAGATTGGGAGGCAGGGTAGGAACTCAGGTAGGGGCATAGGGAACATATCAAACAAGAACACGTCAGCCTTTAGAAAAATCTGAACTCTTGAGTCACTGATATATTAAAGGAATTTACCAATCAAAGAAGACAGTGATGATTTAAATGGTTTCAACGTGGAATCGTTTCCAAAATTCCTAGTCAATTATTATTTGGCATAGACGATTAAGGCCCATGAAGTGATTTTCAACAAAGCAAAGATTAAAAGGTTGATCAAATCTAAGAATAAAAACACAGGAAAGAAAAAAAAAAAAAAGCAATAAAGAAAATCTGTACTGAGCATAAGAGTTCTTAAGTCCTGTGGATGCTAAGAATTGCATCTAAAGTCATTTTCTCCCAGAAAACCAAAACCAAAAACTATCCCTTGCATCTTTATTCTGGGAGTTTGTTGAGACAGACAGATTAAGGTAATTCAGCAGTAATTCAACATGAGGACACTATTTCTCAACTTTACTTAAGCCCATAAAAAATTCACTTAAGACAATAAAACATTATATTAAAAGTTAGACAAAGTGAAAAATTCAATAAATTACAGGGTCAGATTGAATAGAATAGTCAGATTTTTAAAACTAAGCTAAAAAATGAAATGATGTTAATTTGTGAACCTGTGTGTGCAAAGTTAGTGACGTGCATTTATCGTATGGGGACAACAGTGTCATTTATTAAGCTATATGACACGTACTATGTACTTAGCATACCTTTGTTATAGCATGTGATCCTCATAATAAATATAGTACAAAAGGCATTATTTTCATTTTACAAAAAGGGAACTTGAGGCCCAGAGACATTAAGGAACTTATTCAAGATCACACAGCTGGCAAAGATGTAAGAGTTTAGTTTTGTCTGACTGCTAATCACAGCTTTTTCAAGTTTACCCACTACTGAGCCCTTTTAAACGTATCCCGCTTTTTGTTAAGGCATTCATAGAAACAGAAAAAGATCACAAATTAAGAGAGCTCTTTTTGGAGCTCAAAAAAACTCCATAGTAAAATCAAAATATGACTTGTTTTTGTGAGAAAAGAATCATCATTATATATAAGACTACCTGGGATTGATTAGTACCATCAGCCTGTGTGTAGTGAATATTAGATCTCTTTTTCTCTATCTAGCCCCCTTCCTTTCCAGGGTAAATCCCCCAATGGATGTAGTCCCTACGTGATTCTGTGTTTTTCGGGCCCTCTAAATTGGGAACCTTTCGTGCCCTCTAAAGTGGGGCACTGTTGCTATTTTCAGTTTCTGGCAACGGCTTTGTGTACATAGTAAGGGAGGGCTAGTTGGACATTTCCATCTAAGACTCTGAATCTGGCGGGGCTCCTGGGTAGCTCAGTCAGTTGAGCGATCAACTCCTGACTTCGGCTCAGGTCATGTTCTCAACGTTCATGGGTTCGAGCCCCGCGTCAGGCTCTGCGCTGACAGAGAAGAGCCTGCTTGGGATTGTCTCTGCCCCTCTCTACACCTGTCTCTCAAAAATAAAATAGACTTTAGAAAAAACATTAAAACAAACAAAAAACACCCTCTGAATCTGGAGTGACACAAAGGTGAAAGTTCAGTTCAGATCCCTTCCCGATGAATGCTGTGATGTCCCACTGGGAGCATCAATAATGACCAAGAGTACGAGAGTTTGACATAATAATGCTTTCTGCTCACCGGCTCTTCCATAAATGCCTTCTTGCCTACCATTTCCCAAGTTTGGTCCTCCTACATTTTTAAAAATTAATTCTACGGGGGTGCCTGGGTGGCTCAGTCGGTTAAGCGTGCGACTTCAGCCAGGTCACGATCTCGCGGTCCGGGAGTTCGAGCCCCGCGTCGGGCTCTGGGCTGATGGCTCGGAGCCTGGAGCCTGTTTCCGATTCTGTGTCTCCCTCTCTCTCTGCCCCTCCCCCGTTCATGCTCTGTCTCTCTCTGTCTCAAAAATAAATTAAAAAAAAAAAACGTTAAAAAAAATAAAAAATAAAATAAAATAAAATAAAATAAAATAAAAATTAATTCTATGAACCCCTGAGATCCTCCCAATGACTTTCTCTCCCTCTCTCTCTCTCTCTCTCTCTCTCCCCGCCTCTTTTTAATTGAGAGTCAGCTTTTGTTGCTTGCCATCGAGAAACCTGCCAGACACATTATCCTTGAAGTAGAAAAGCAGGTCTTAGATGATTATGATATTCACCAAAGAAAGTCAATTTTCTTTCTCCTGGTTTCTAATCTGTGCTTACACAGAAACAGCATGTGACTAGGATAATTGAAAAGATAGTCCATAAATGAGGCTCCCAAGTTTGCAAAGTACAAATGACTCTTTTTCAGAGACTGTAGCCCGAATGCCATCAGTGCTGACAAAACCCACAAATTAATGCTATATGAGTTGAAAAACAGAAACCTTTGTGGAGGAGATAGTTTGATACTCATTTTACCATATAATCCAACAGTCCTATTCCTAGGTATCTATCCAAAGGAATTGAAATCAGGGTTTCAAAGACATCTCTGCACCCCCGTGTTCACTACAGCATTATTCTCAATAGCCAAGATATGAAAACAGCCCTAAGGGTTCTTTGCCAGAAGAATGGATAAAGAAAATGTAGGATCTCTCCTTCTCTCTCTCTTTCTCTATCCCTCCCTCTACCCGATCATATATTATTCAGACGTAAGAAGAAGGAAATCCTGCCATTTGTGACAATATGGATGAAACCTGAGGGCATGATGCTAAGTGAAGTAAGCCAGAGAGAGACAAATACTGTACCGTATCACTTATATGTGGAATCTTAAAAAAAAAAAAAAAAAAAAAAAAGAGTCGATGTCAAAGAAATAGAAGAATAGTGGTTGCCAGGGGCTGGGAGGAGGGGAAAATGGGGTGAGGTAGGTCAAAAAGTACAAACTCTCAGTAATGAGAAGAATATGTTCTGAGGACCTAATGCACAGCACGGTGACTACGGTTAATAATACAATATTATATACTTGAAAGTTGCTGAGATGAGGTCTTAAGCATTCTCACCACACAAAAAAATAGTTAGCTATATGAGGTGATGGATTTGGTAGTTATCTTGATCTTGGTAATCATCCCACAATATATAAGTACATCAAATCATCCCACTGTATACTTTAAATATATACAATTATATTTGTCGGTTACTCCTCAACAAAGTTTTAGAAAGTCACGGATCTTTAAAAAATATAGAATTTGCGATTAATAGTCAGATAACTTAGATTATTTGGGAACTGCATGCTTTGAATTCTTTGAAAAACAAAAATCTATCAAGCAGTAGGGGAAAAGAAAGAAAAAAAAAGAAACACACCTAAGGAAAATACTCTCAACATATTCTATATCTGAGCGACTAAATTATCTGACTTCATCATCAGGAAACTTTGAATCTTAGTACAATAGCAAGGAAGTTCCATTCAAGTGTTCAATGTCATTCATATAATAACTACAAGTAAAAATAGTGCCTAGTTTATAAAATGACAGTACTTACTGAAGGCAAAAGCCCGTGGCTGACAGCCAGCAGATGGTCTATCAGAGTGAAACTGATGGAAATGTCCCCAACTACATTACTTGAAAACAACTTTGCCTGAGAAATCAGCTTCTTCATAGCAGAGGGCACATATACTAATTGGTCTAACTCTGGATCGGATTCCACAATCTTTGTTTAAGAAAAGAAATTAATTCATGGTTTTCCTGATTCTTTTTGGTTCAGGAAAGATCACTCAATTCAAAGGTTAACATTTATCAGATGCACAGAAAACAGGTACATGGCAGGCAGATTCTAAGATTAAGACAAATGTGGGGCGCCTGGGTGGCGCAGTCGGTAAAGCGTCCGACTTCAGCCAGGTCACGATCTCACGGTCCGTGAGTTCGAGCCCCGCGTTGGGCTCTGGGCTGATGGCTCAGAGCCTGGAGCCTGTTTCCGATTCTGTGTCTCCCTCTCTCTCTGCCCCTCCCCCGTTCATGCTCTGTCTCTCTCTGTCCCAAAAATAAATAAACGTTGAAAAAAAAAATTAAAAAAAAAAAAAAAAAAGACAAATGTGTCAGGCCAAGTCAGAAAAAGTTCAAGTTTCACCCCTCCCAAATAGGGAAGTAATGTGCGAGTCTTCTGGTCCTCTTTCTGGATCCACCATCAGACTGAGGGAGGCAGCCTGGAAAAGCAAAGCCTGGGAAAGCAAGAACCCTTTTCTCAAAGGCCTATGGTACACTTGGTATACACCACCAGTCAAGGGCTCCTTGCTCTGGGTCCCCCGCCCTGGTCCTGCCAGGCTGTCCCAGGATGGGGGACGTGGTAAGAAGTAAGTATCGGGAGGGCCCAGCAACAAATTCCACGCGTAAAGACACAAACAGCTCATCAAACAGTGCCAAGCAATATGGACAAAATACAGGATTCCGATAAAAGGAAAAAACCAACTGAAGCTAAGCTACCAGACACTGCAGGGACTACGAGTGCAAGCTCGCGAACCGGGAGGTGTCAATTTCCGTAATTTTCCCATCTGTCAAATGAAGATAATAGCACTTACCGCGTAGAGTTGTTATTAAGATTAAATAACAGACAAAAATCACTTTGAACGGTGTTTGGCACATAGTAAGAACTCAATGAGTATATTCTCTCTGAGCCTCAATTTCCCTACCTCTTCGGGCTGTTATGAAGGATTAACCGAGACAATGCGGGCAAAGCACTGAGCACTCGGCTTGGCAAACAGTAACTGTTCAGGAAGTATCTAGTGTTGTTAATTGTTGTTTATAATCCCTTTTCTTCTCCCACTAGATGTCCTACTGCCAAGCACACTTCCTGCCCTTCCCGAACCTCATTTACAACTCCTCTTCCCTTCACTGGCCCGCTACTGGTAAAGGCAGAGGCCAAGAAAATCTTGAGGTTTCCTTGGGGGGTAGGGTGCACAGCCAACTCTGGCTCTTTCGTCCTGTTTAATTCTCAACTGGCGTCAGAAGAAATGGTCTTCATCACGCTGACAAGGGGAACAAAATAGGGAACAAGTCAGGAAGGCTAGAAATAAGGGATTATGCTTGTTCCTAACGCAACTATGCATCCGTGC
Organism: Leopardus geoffroyi; assembly: GCF_018350155.1. Classification (NCBI taxonomy): domain Eukaryota; kingdom Metazoa; phylum Chordata; class Mammalia; order Carnivora; family Felidae; genus Leopardus; species Leopardus geoffroyi. Next base: position 118,673,056 of record NC_059343.1, read on the forward strand.
CCTCAAAAGCATCCCCTGAAGAGTCTCAGAAATGAGACTCTCCCATGATCTAACAAATAAACCCCTTAAATCTGAAGATCATTTACATGTCAAGATAGCAGCGTTGGTAGCACTGCATAAAGTAGAAAATGTCTTATAGACGAGCGGATAAAACAAAGAACTATACAGTGGTGACTGAAACAGGTCACACTTCTGAGGTCTGGCAAGCAGCGATTGGGTTCTGAGGCTGTATCTGTAAAATATATATTAGGGACGTTTGATCCTAGAGGTAAAATTCATCAGTTCCACGAACACTTAAGAGCAGCTTCGTCCTTTTCTTCTAAAATTTCCCTTCCAAGTTGAGGAAGAGGAAGGGGGCCAGGAAACACAAGGCATCCTCATAAAAAGGAAATTAATCCCACTCGGCTGGAGTAAACAGTACAGGGTAGGACTGAGCCAAAGCTAAGGCAGGAAAGGAAGGCTGGAGTTGGATTGTGAGCGCCTTCAGCACCATGCTACGGAGGATGTGTTTTCAAATATTTTGAGCTGGTGTGTTAAGCAAAGCTTATGTTACATGTATGTTTTGATTACGTTGGAGTTAGAGAACTTTGTAAATGCGTCTGGAGAAAAAGCTCTATTTTTTCCCCAATAGGTCAATCATTTCATTACACTTTATATCTTCAAACTGGCAGATATTTGATCCGAGAAAGGTGTTACCTATGTACATTCCTGATTCACCCATTTTATCCAACAGCTTCTTACATTTTCCGTTAGGCGTGATGCTAATTCTGCCTCTTAGAGTTCTCTATTCTATATCTGGTTTTGTGCATTGTTTTCAGGCTATTATTTCAAAGCCAGATGCATTGTCAGAGTACTCCTTAGAATTCCCTTGGAAGCATTTTAAAATCTAAAGCTGCATATTTAGAACGAACACTTGAAATGTGTAAGTTTAAAAAAATCACTTACTATGTGGACTTTCGCTAAACTTAATCAGGTCTTAATGTTTAGAATTCTTAACGATAAAACAACAGAAGCACCCATATCTAATAGCCCGGGAGACTAATTAGTTTAGAAAACAAACATTCTCAAGTCCCTCTCTCCATCCCCACCCCAACCCGGGGTCATTTTTATTTACTAGGTTTTAAAATGAAGAGAATATATAAGGCTAAATTGGAAACACTTCAGCCTTTCAAAATATGGACGGACTCTTAATTATGGCCATAGTATAAACAGAAAAGTGCCCTCAGACTATGTGTCACTTTTACAAATGCTCAAAATGAACTCCTTTAAAGAACCATACCAGTGTAGAGCTAATGTAACTCGGTTTTCAATTAAAACTTAAGAGAACTGTAATCTACTGCCTACAATCCTTTTCTCAAATACACTGCAACCAACTTTCATTTTAATTATCCAGGAGTTTGTTCAGAAGAATAGCACTAACTTTAGGAAAGAATTAAATAATCTGCGACTGCATGTTATGAGCAATCTCATGGAGGATTCGGGTCATTATAGCCATTAAAAGCCAGTAACCGTTCACTTCCGTTGAAAACGGTGCGGTGTGTGTTTATGTGTGTGTGGGTGTGTGCACGTGCGTATTGTATGAGAATATACACCCTGTCAGATCATGGTTATAAAGCAAAAGTTGGCGAACTATGGTTCTGTGGCCAGATCCAGATCCCCACATGTATTTATAAGTAAAGCTGTACCGGAGCAGAACTATGCCCGTTCACTGATGTATTCTCTGTATTTACTGTTCGGCCCTTTGCAAAAGAAGTCTGCATGCCTTCTTAAAGGGACAGACTTAGATACCACTTACTACACAACTCTACTCAGTATAAAAAATACACACACGCAAGCAAAATGAAGACATCAGGCAAGTAATCTCTCCGGCAATGGATTACAGTTATCATAATCCCCAACACTTACTGAATATTCACAGGCACATCAGTGAGAGACAATATACACAGAATCACGGCAGCATCTTCTGTGACTCTTTTAGATATAGAGACTCAGGAGAATTCATGAATCACCTTTGTCATTCTGCACAGTGTTCTCTGGATCCACACACACACGGGCTGCATCTGCACAGTGTATACATACGTTCCAGAGAAAAATTTAGTCAACTGGGTATTTTTCATATAAACTAGGTGAACCTAATTTTTACTGGACTTCTAGAATAGCTTGGCATGTTCTGACAGGCTATACAGTGTGTCCTTGAACAAAAGGTCAGTCGTCAGTCGATTCAAGCTTTATAGACAGTTTGAAGGACTCAGAGTCAGCTTTATGTAGTAGATAAAACACACAGATTTACCCAGAAAGACCCAACCTCAACTCCTGATTATACTTCTTACCAATTGTGTAACCTTGAGCAAGTGGTTAGTCTCCTTTAAGCATGTTTTTTTTCATCTGCTGATACCGACTTTAGAAGGTTGATGTAAGGATTAGATGAGACACCACATACATTATACATATTACAACACCTGGCACTTAGCCAACAATCATTAAACCATGGCATCCCTTCCTTTTCCAGTCGTTCTTCAGATACATAAAGAATTACACTGGAGGGGCGCCTGGGTGGCTCAACAGGTTAAGCGTCCAACTCTTGATTTCAGCTCAGGTCATTATCTCACGGTTCATGGGTCCAAGCCCTGCATCGGGCTCCACACTGAGAGCACGGAGCCTGCTGGGGATTCTCCCTCTCCCTCTGTCTCTGTCTCTCCCTAGCTGGCATGCATGCACGCTTTCTCACTCAAAATAAATAAATAAACTTAAAAAAAAAAAAAAGAACCACACCGGAATTAAAACTGTTTTAATTGCATTAGTGTCAAATCACTATGTTGTACACCTTAACCCAATGTAACATTGTGTATCAGCTAAACTTTAATACAAAACAAAAATTGCATTGATAGGTTAAAAAAAGAACTATTGAAACCTAAGTGAGTGCATTTTGACAATTATGATGATTCAAAGATGGGTAAGATTGGTGGAGTCAACCTGAAATAAATCTAAGTCCATGGAAGGGAGGGCAAGGGACAAATACTGTCACTAGAAAGGGATGTCCAAATAGAATTTTCCACAGTACCAACTGCTTACTTTATCAATGATACATAGTTGTTCCTTCTTCTTCAATTTTTTTTTTTTTTGCTTGAAATAGACTATACATCCAGACTTGTCATTAAAACTACCATCTTGCACAAAGCTGGAGGTATCCCACTCCCACATTTCAAGATATACTACGAAGCTTATAGTAATCAAAACAGTATGGTATTGGCACAAAAACAGACACACAGACCAATGGAACAGGATAGAGAGTCCAGAAAGAAACCCACAGTTTTATAGTTAATTAATTTATGACAAAGGAGGAAAGACTATGAAATGGTAAAAAAAAAAAAAAAAAAAAAAAAAAGTCTCTAGGACAAATGGTGCTGGGAAAACTGGACAACTACAGGCAAAAGAAATGAAACTGGACCATTTTCTTACACCATACACAAAAATAAACTCACAATGGCTGAAAGATCTAAATACGAGACCTGAAACCATTCCTAGAAGAAAACATAGGCAGTAATTTCTTTGACAGCAACCATGGAAACATTTTTCTAGATATGTCTCCTCTGACAAGGGAAACAAAAGCAGAATTAAACTATTGGGACTACACCAATATAAAAAGCTTTTGCACAGTGAAGGAAACCAACAAAACATAAAGGCAACCTACTTAATGGGAGAAGATATGTGCAAGTGATGTCTCTGATAAGGGGGTAATATCCAAATTTCATAAAGGACATATATAACTCACCATCAAATAGACAAATAATCTAATTAAAAATGAGCAGAGGACCGGAACAGACATTTTTTCCCCAAAAAGACATCCGGATAGCCAACAGACACATGAAAAGATGTTCAACATCACTCATCATCAGGGATGTGCAAATCAAAACCACAACGAGATATCACTTTTACCTGTCCGCTTAGCTAAAATCAAAAACACAAGAAATAATAAGTGTCGGCGAGGATGAGGAGAAAAAGGAACCCTCATGCGCTGCTAGTGGGAATACAGGTACCGTGGAGAACAGTATGGAGATTCCTCAAAAAATCAAAAACAGAACTACCATATGACTGGGTATTTACCCAAAGAAAATAAAAGCACTAATTCCAAAATATATATGCACCATATGTTTATTGCAGAATTATGTATAATAGCCAAAATATGGAGGCAGCCTAAGTGTCCATCGATAGATGGAGAAAGATGTGGTGTCTACGTGTAAATCTATACGCGCACGCGCACACGCACACACACACACAAACAGGATATTACTCTCAGCCAGCAAAAAGAATGGAATCGCACAATTTGCAACAACATGGATGGAGTTAGAGGGTATAATGCTAAGTGAAATAAATCAGTCAGAGAAAGATAAACACCGTATGATTTCATTCATATGTGGAATTTAAGAAACGGAACAAATGAACAAAAAAATAAAAAATAAAATGAAGAAAAAAAAAGAGATAGACAAAAAACAGACTCTTAAACACAGAGAACAAACTAGTGGTTGCCAGAGGGAAGTGGGTAGGGGGACAGACGAAATAGATAAAGGGGATCAAGAGTATGCTTACCTTGATAAGCACTTAGAAATGTATAGAATTGTTTAATCATTATATTCATTACCGAAAACTACTATAACACTGTATGTTAATTATATTCTAAGGAAAAAAAAAAAAAGAAAAAAACCTACCATCTTGCCCTGTGATCGGCAAAAACCCAACTGAAACTACTTTTTAGATGGAGATGGAGTCTGGTCGAAAGAGCAAGAAGAACTATCAGCATAATGGAGGTAATTCTAGAAATAATTTGGCTAATGGTGGGTTTTAAAAATTTGACATATACTTTAATAATATACAATAGCAGAATTGCAGAATTTTCAAAATAGTGCATGGAGTGAGAAAGAGCACAACAATATTCGTGTCATTATTTTGAACTTAAAAAAAAACCACTATAGGACTAAAGTTATTTTGAATGAATAGAAATACCAAAAGAATAAGGAGAAAAGAATCCCCAATAGTATATACTTATGTCAACATCTCTTGAAATAACTTTTTCCATTTCTACTACCAGATAGACATTAATGTATTCTTTGATTGGTGAATTAGAAATGCAAGAGAAGGGGAGTTTTCATTCATTTCACTCAATTATTTGAGGGTAACACAAATAACATCTTTGGGGACTGAATAATTTGATGATTATAAAGGCAATTTCAATTGCCTGTTCACAATCCATATTCATTTCATATCCATTAAGGACAAATTATACCACGTATTTACCAGAAAAATAAAAGAATGAGGATGCTTTCAGAAAAATTACAGCTCTCACGTGTGGCCCCTTTTATTCAAGTACAATCAAGTGCATGTGTGTGTGTGGGGAAGAAACAGCAAATTCATGAATTAATGTTTAAAAAGACATAAACAATGAAGGTTAAGGTACAAAACACAAACTCTTTTCAGTTGGACATGGGGATCTAACGTTCCATTGTGGAAGGAAGATTTCACCTGGGGCCTTCGTTTTGAGATGTGGTTTAGAAAAGCAGTTTAAATGTGTCTGCGCAATTGACGTTTTCACAAATCAGATACTTGGAGTCATGACTCTATTTTTATATCAATATGAGAAAGATAAAACGTCTGTCCCAAATTAAAATCAGACTTGCGATTCCATTGTTGAGCATTTGGAGGACCTTCCCGTCCCTTCCTTCTTGTTGAAAATGTCCCTACGCACAACGTTCTAATGAAGCCATTTACTCTTCTGGCTTCCATTCCACAAAGAGGCGGGCAGAGCACAAGGGGGGTCAGAGCACAAACTTCGCATTCGGATGAGCCTTTGGATGAATCTTCTTTTTGCCCTCCTCTTGGCTGTGTGACCTTGGTCACCTCTGAAGAGGTAAAAGAAACCTTAAACCTTTAAGAAGCCTTAAACCATGGTTTCTTCTTCTGTAATACAGGGACAAAACAGATCCATGGTATGGATGGCTGTAAAGGTTTACAAGTATATTACATTATTGTAACATATGATACATTATTTACAAATGTAAAAACTGTACATAGAATTAACTACAATGTGATGTTTAGGTCTACACGGAACGGCAAATGCACACTGTACATAGGAGACATAGGTCTCATGTATGTGCTTGTCAGGGCACACACGGTGTTGGGGGTAGGACTTAGCACATCCTAGATTTTACAGGCAAAAAGTAAGTTAAATTAGGGTAACAGCCAGTTATTAAATGGCCTTGAATATTCCCATGCCAATTCTCATCAATCTGCTTCTCCATATTTTTTTCTTATTGTTCTTTTCATTTTGAGAGAGAGAAAGAGAGAGCGAGGGTGCAAATGGGGGAGGGGCAGAGAGAGAGAGAGAGAGAATATCCCAAGCAGGCTCTGCATCACCAGTGCAGAGCCCAATGTGGGGCTCGAATTCATGATCTGTGAAATCATGACCTGAGCGACAACCAAGAGCGGGACACTCAACGGACTGACCCACCCAGGCGCCCCTGCTTCTCCACCTTTTCATAACATCTCTTATAGACCCCATAGGTCTCTAGTCACTTGTAAAAACTATCTAATTTTCAGATGCTGGGTTCTATTTAAGATGACTCATATCTAACTACCTCTAAAACATCACCTGACCAAAGTAAAACTCACACATTAGTGCCACACCAAGAGGCTGGACAAGTTAGCTGCCCCACCGCTATTATGGGACGCTACATGTCAAAATTGTTACCTGACTGAATTTACGCACAAGACTGCAAAATCCAGGGAACGCTGGTCATGCTGTCACCATCTGACAGCTGGGTAGCATACTGTGAGGAGCTCACAGAGTTTCCGCTGCCCCACCAGTGTTCATATGAGGGGTACAGTGAGCTGACTTCTTACAGGCACATCTAATCTCAGGAACAATTTTACCTGGTTTGGGGACAGGAGGAAAAACGTCAAAGCCTCATCAGCTTCTACAAATGCCCTTCAAACAATTCTGTTTTAAATTTCTTTTCTTTGGGGCGCCTGGGTAGCTCAGTCAGTTAAGCAACCGACTCTTGATTTCGGCTCAGGTTCATGAGTTCGAGCCCTGCATCAGGCTCCGTGCTGACAGTGTGGAGCCTGCTTGGGATTCTCTCTCTCTCCCTTGCTCTCTGCCTCTACCCTGCTCACACACACACTCTCTCTCTCAAAATAAATGAACTTCAAAAAAAGTGAAATTTCTTGTCTTCTCTGAAACAAGCTAGAGGCAGATGGTGATGGTTGGACTTGTTCTTTCTTTTAGCAAATCCTACATGGACGCGTCTAGCACCTTTCTTTAGAATATATGGACACCATTGTGCATTGTTCTCAGCTTTGGGGCTTCAGCCAACATCTGAGACAACAGAAAAGATTTCATTTAACATCCAGATACATTATTTAATCCACATTGACTAACAGAACTAATTAATTACAAAATGCCAACATTTTTCGACTTCATTAATAAACATCACACATGTTTATTGACAACTTAAAAACTGTATTCAAGATGAATGTAGACTGTAATCATTTGATCTCAGTGAAACCGTCATTTAAAAATGATAAACTGTTTTGATATTACGTGATCTATGATATTCTGATTTGGAACTCTGCGGGACAACTTTTAATCACTTTGGGTTTCATACGTTATCTCCTTTCTTGACATTTAACTTAATTAATCTCTAAATTCCTTCTCTGCAAAGTCCTTAATTTCGAGTTAACGCAGACCTATCTTGACTAGCAGTCCTGTCGTTTTCATTCCTTTTTCTTCATGGATTTTTTTTATTCCTATAGTTAACCATTCCACTTAAAAGTCTTAAAATGCTTCAACCATTCCAATGTTAAGTACCCCTCTGAAGAAAATACTCTTAAATATGGAATATAAGCGTGCTGCACAAAGACAGCCACTGTGACACTATCCGAACAAAATAGGCCTTTACCATGTCTATGCAGAGAGAATTAGGAAAGCAAATCATGACACGTATATTGAATATTTCGTATGACTATCTTTTTTTTTTTTCAACGTTTATTTATTTTTGGGACAGAGAGAGACAGAGCATGAACGGGGGAGGGGCAGAGAGAGAGGGAGACACAGAATCGGAAACAGGCTCCAGGCTCTGAGCCATCAGCCCAGAGCCTGACGCGGGGCTCGAACTGCCGGACCGCGAGATCGTGACCTGGCTGAAGTCGGACGCCCAACCGACTGCGCCACCCAGGTGCCCCATCGTATGACTATCTTAAGTGACATTTATAAAGAATTTGAGAATGTAGATACATTTTATTTTGCATTAAGTGAAAAATAAAATGTAAATCTATATGCTCTATGAGTATTACATTTAAGACACTTATAGTAATAGTAATAACAATAATAATGATAATAATAATAATAATAATTTTAAAAGAACAGCAACAAATAGGCCATGGAAGCCAAGGTTGACTTTGGGTGGTAGGCTACAGGTGATATTTTTTCCTTCTCAACATCCTAATTTCCCATTTCCCCGATTTTTCTGTAATGAGTATATAGTTCTATAGGATAGAAAAAAACAATTACTTTTAAAAACAACTTTTCAATAAGCCTTTGGGAAACTTCCTTCTTCCTCTTCCACAAATCAAACAGATGAAACAACTTCCTCCTCTTCTTCCTCTTCCTGTTCCTCCACCTTCCTCTCTTCCTTCACTCCTTTCTTTTGGTTTGACGTTAAATTCAGTCTGACTTCAATTAAAACCACAAATCGTTGAACAAGTGTATTCAAATGGCTGAACAAATGTATTCTATTCTGTTATTATTTTTTTAAGGGAAGAGATTTTTTTTAATATTTTTAATGTTTAAATTTTTTTTTTTTCAACGTTTATTATTTTTGGGACAGAGAGAGACAGAGCATGAACGGGGGAGGGGCAGAGAGAGAGGGAGACACAGAATCGGAAACAGGCTCCAGGCTCTGAGCCATCAGCCCAGAGCCCGACGCGGGGCTCGAACTCACGGACCGCGAGATCGTGACCTGGCTGAAGTCGGACGCTTAACCGACTGCGCCACCCAGGCGCCCCTAATATATTTTTTTTAACGTTTATTTATTTTTGAGACAGAGAGAGAGCATGAACGGGGGAGGGGCAGAGAGAGAGAGGGAGACACAGAATCGGAAACAGGCTCCAGGCTCTGAGCCATCAGCCCAGAGCCCGACGCGGGGCTCGAACTCACGGACCGCGAGATCGTGACCTGGCTGAAGTCGGACGCTTAACCGACTGTGCCACCCAGGCGCCCCAATGTTTATTTATTTTTGAGAGAGAGACAGACAGAGTGTGAGTGGGGAGGGGCAGAGAGAGAGGGAGACACAGATTCCAAAGCAGGCTCCAGGCTCTGAGCTGTCAGCACAGAGTCCGACGCGGCGCTCGAACTCACAAGCTGTGAGATCATGAGCTGAGCCGAAGCCGGACGCTTAACTGACTGAGCCACCCAGGCGCCCCTATTCTGTTACTTTTTATCTGATGACTAAAATTTAAACTTTTCCAGCAGCTATTTTGGTACCATGCAGAGACAGTCATAATATACCCAAAGATGAGAGAGCTGTCTTGTACTGTCATACATTCCTCATTCTAACAAAAATTAACTCTTAATCTTTGGTATACAATTTTATTTACTTATTTAAAAAAAAAATTTTAACGTTTATTTATTTTTGAGAGACAGAGAGAAACAGAGCATGAGCAGGGGAGGCGCAGAGAGAGGGAGACACAGAACTTGAAGCAGGCTCCAGGCTCTGAGCTGTCAGCACAGAACCCGATGTGCGGCTCGAACTCAAGGACTGCGAGATCATGACCTGAGCCAAAGCCAGACGCTCACTGGACTGAGCCACCCAGGCGTCCCTCTTGTATACCATTTTTAAAGTGCCTTTTTTCTTTTATAAAAGATAATTAACTGTAGCCAATATATTATAGCCATCTATTATTGCTGTGCTAACCAGCATCGTCTACTATCTATGGAGTGGTTTCTCAGCTAGACTATTGAAATCGCCTTCTAGTTGGCCTCCCTGCTTCTACCTTGGCCACCCAACAGTCCATTCTCTATGAGTCTCCGAAGTTTGATTTCGTGACATGTTTCAAAACATGCCAGAACGTGTCATTCTTCTTTTTCAAACGCCCCCCCCCCGTGACTTTCTATCTCAGAGTAAAAGCTAAAGTTTTTACAGGCAACTACAAAGCCCTTCATGATCAGATTTCATTATCCCCTGGCCTCGCCTCCTACCTTCCCTCCACCAAACCCAGCTGGCTTTAGCTACCACTGGCATCCTTGAACTTCCTGAAAATGTTGAACATGCTCTTTGCTCTGCCTGGTGCGCTCTAGCCAGTACACACAGCTTGCTCCTTCCTTTCTTTTAGGTCTCTTTGAATTGGTCTCCATATGAAATAGGATCCCTCTCCTCAGACCCTGTACTTTTGATCTGTACGTCCTCCAACGATTTGTTGGTCTCACAGAATGTACCATCTTCTGACATAGTACATATTTTCCTTGTCTGCTTAGTGTTATCTTTCCCACTAGAATGTAAGTTTCATGAGACCAGAGATTTGGTTTTGTTCACTACTATATCCCTGGCACCTAGAACAGTATCTGGTATAGGGTAGGTGCTTGGCAAATTCTTGGTAAAGGAAGGGTAGGAGAAGGGAAGAGAAGGAAACAAAGTTTTACATACTCATTTAAATCTCCCAGCACTGGGGCGCTGGGGTGGTTCAGTTGGTTAAGCATCCAACTCTTGGTTTTGGCTCAGGTCATGATCTCATGGCTTCGTGGGTTCGAGCCCCACATCAGGCTCTGTGCTGGCAGTGTAGAGCCTGCTTGGCATTCTCTCTCTCTCTCTCTCTCTCTCTGCCCCTCCCGACTGTGCTGTCTCTGTCCCTCTCGAAATAAAATATAAATAAATAAATAAATAAATAAATAAATAAATAAATTTAAAAAGTCTTAAAATTTCCCAGCACTTCTGTAAGGTGCTAGTATTATTATACAACTCATGAGAAAATTGAAGTCTAGAGAGTTAACTTCCTCAAGATCACACAAGTCACACATGGCAAAGCCGAGACTAAAACAAAGTTTATCAGGATAGTCCGTTCCCTCAACCTCCATGCTTTCCAGATGACATTAACGAACCAAAAAGGATGCCAGAGTTTCAGATTAGCCTCACCTAGGGGTGTGCAGTTGAACTGAAAGAGCCTTCAAAATAGTCTTGGGAAAACCTCCATGAGGCCAGATCCAGAAAAAAACAAAAACAAAACAAAACAAAACACTCTCTGGGTGTCTTGGAAAACACGTCTGAGCTTCAACCTCATGTGTAGAATGTGTATGGAAATCAGTCTCTCCAGGATTTTTAGAAAGCATTCGGCCCTATGGCGAAGTGTTTATCTTCTGCACTCAGAAAACACCAGAAGAGAATTTCTACTAGTCTGCAAACTACAGGACAGTTGAACCCTAGCATCTACCCCAGTTTAAAATAACATAATAAAACAAATGGTAATTGTATACAATCTGAACAGGGCCCTCCAACTTCAAGCTGGAAGCCGTTTCCCTCTTCTCTGATGCTTTCAAAAGTCAAACTATGTAAGTATACAGAGGCCGTGAAATCACTGTTTACATTGGAATCTTCCCTCTAGTGCACAGTACTGAGCACTCACTGTGCAGGGCTCTGGGAGAGTCAGTCAAAGAAGGCATGATCCCTGCCTTTGGGTCACTCACAACCTGGTAAGGTAGGAGCACCTCCTGCGTGCGGCCTGCTTCCGTGGAAATACCGTGTAGCTGCGGGTAGTACGGGTGCACACTATGCACACACACACGGTATATACATAGGTGCGAATATACATTGATACACACGGCACGTGTATGTGTATACAGTGCACGTACACTCGACCCTTGAACAGCATTGTGTTTGCACTGTGCAGGTCCACTTACACATGGATTTCTTTTGGACCAAATACAGCACAGGACTGTAATGTATTTTCCGTGGGGCTTTCTTCATACCATTTTGTTTTTCTCTAGCTTACTTTATTGTAAGAATACAACATATAATACGCATAACGTTAAAATATGTGCCAATCGCTTATGTTATCGGTAAGGCTTCTGGTCAATAGTGGGCAACTCCCCTACTAAGTTTCAGGGGAGTCAAAAGTTATACACAGATTTTTGGGGGGCACCTGGGTGGCTCAGTCGGTTAAGCGTCCGACTCCTGATTTCAGCTCAGGTCATGATCTCACGGCTTATGAGATCAAGCCCCACATCCAGCTCCGTGCTGACAGTGTGGAGCCTGCCTGGGATTCTCTCTTTCTCCCTCTCTCTCTGCCCCTCCCCTGCTTGTTCTCTTTCTCTCTTTCTCTCTCTCATTCAAAATAAATAAAAATTTTAAATGGTTTAAATAAAAAATTTAAGAAAGTTATACACAGATTTTTGAATGCATGGGTGTGGGTGCCCCTAACACCCATGGGGGGAGGGGGTGTGCACACATGTGTGCAATGTGTGTGGTGTGTATATTTGTTGCCCATTATTTTATTTATATTACCAAAAGTAAGGGGAAATGATGAAACCTAGCCAAGAAATTTAAATTAAATGCTTGTATACTAAAATGTCTCTCCCAAATCTGTTGTAGGGAAGAATATTCGCTTTTATTCTTAATTTTACACTATTAAGTGTAAAATGGTCTCAAGTGTACTATTCAATCCCATAGAATTCATGTGTCTTTGGTTTTGGAGGAAAATCACCCCTACTATTGGCTGTCAGAGATCCTCACTATAAAGACCTTCTGTCCAGCATCAAGTAGCAATAGAATTTTCCTTTACTCTCTCTTCCTTCAAATTCAATCTGAGTGGAAGTCCAACCTTTACCAAGCTGCTGCAGTTTCTCCTTACTCCCTCATCTCTTCTTTAAAGTCTACATAAACATGCCTGGGCCTGCCTGTTGCTGTTACCATGGCAACACCCCCCTTAGGTTCATCTGTGAGAATATTCCAGGTTTCAGTTAAGCCTACAATGATGTTACGTGGGTCAGTTAGCTCTGTGGAATCCACAATGAGATAACCTCATTCACAGTAAACTATTAGCTTTGAACAATCAACTGCTCACTTATTTCCCCCAAATAAATCACATCACTCATTGTTCAGGCAGAGCAAATAGATGCCAATGTTGACAAAGTTCACTTAACTTTTTGAAATTACAAAACAAAAAGTTGTGAGGGTGCATTATTTATAAATTGGTTTAAAACTGTGCTTGGTGAATAGACAGTTGCGCTTCGTAGTATTCTGAAACCGTCAGGAAATATTCAGAGCCCAGACACAGGGGCTCCTTCCAAACAGGATAGCCGATAGCTGAGAAAAACATTTAGATGACTGAATTTTCCTACTCTTCTTCCTGATATGCAACACTCTGTAAACTGATCATTTTAATAGATGCTCACCAATTCTGGCACTCAGAACCAATCGAGTTCTAGCAAGAGTACTTTGTATCTCTCCTTTTAAAAATACTGACTTTGCTGTCCTGATAATCAATGAACTAGAGTCCACTAAAACACTGCTAGCTCAAACATCATTACAATTTTCAAATGCTACTCAAATATCCTTTTTTGAGATATTCACTGTTGACATGTTTGTACTCAAACACTTCCAATTTTAAAACAATCGGGAAACTGAAACAGTTGGTTGAATTAAACATAATGGAAAAGTCATTTTGTTGTGTTTTCACAATAGCAAAACAGATCAAATGGTCATTTTAAAGTTGTGTCTTCACAAGGAAGCAGGTTAGACATTTGCACTGTGACCGGTTAAGTCATTGAGTATGTCATCTCTTAGTAACCACCATCTAAATCTTCAACAATGGCTGAAGTCCTTAGAAAATAGGATTTTTCCCTGGCACGTGATTGCTGTAGTCTGATACTACGTTTAAGTCAAGACATTAGGATCTGCCCTCAGAATGGTTACGTACCAAGAAAGCTCTCATGCAGATTTCATATTATTCACACCAGGCCAAGGCCATGTAGCACCATATTGAAGCCTGAGGCAAAAGGAAAAACCAGTAACATTGAACCTGTCTTTATGTAAAATATTGATGTTCCTAGTGGATTTTCTGCATTAATTTTGATTTTTTTAAACCACTACTTTAAAATATTCTTTACGTTGATTACGGAAGTTTTTGGCACTCTTAAATTCTGGTGCCAGAAGCAACTGCCTCATTCACCTAACCCTAGTCCTGGCCATGCACCAGTCAATAAAAATTTGAATCCCTAACCTCAGGCTGTCTGGACTCCAGAATACCTTTGGGGTATATGAACGCAGTTTGATTTGCAACCACTAGATGGAGACCTTTTCATTAGGTAACACGGACCCCCTCCCTCAGTCTCTACAGAGGATGGCAGCTGTCAAAGAATATTCAGATTAAACAGAACTGAATTCTCAGTGAATTTTTAAAATGTGTTAGGGAAAAAAATGGCAAATAATAAAAAAAAAAAAGCTGGTATTGTCACTGCCAGAGTCTGAGCTGAAGAGTCCTGAGTTTGACTCCCACATCTGCTGCGTTTAATACCAGCTATGTAGCCTCTCTGAGCCTCAGTTTCCTTATCCGTAAAATGCAAAGAGGGTCCCAACCTCCTCAGGTTGCTTTACATGCACAGATACATATGAAATCTCCTAACAAAATGACTGGTCATCAATAAATATGTTTCCTTTCTCCTTTGCTTCTATTACAGAAGAATCGAAACAGAGGAACAGTCTACTAGCACCAAAGGAACTGCATTCAACATTATGCCCCTTTCCAGTTACTGCGATTTTAAAGTAGGTTTAGAAGGACAAAACTTCAGAAATTCCACGAAAGCTGACAGTGTGTGTAACCTCAGTCTCGAGACCAGCTCCTGTCCTTCTTCTAAGTCAACCGACTTGCTATGAAAATTGACAAGCTCATTTCCATCCAACAAATGCTTATTGAGTATCAACCACATGCCCAGGATTCTGCTAGGCATTGAGGCTATGAAAATAAGACAAAGCACTGTTACCAGGAGCTCACAGTATCTAAATTAGGTGTGAGGTTAAAAAATGTAGACATTACAACTTACTCAATTTTACAAATAAATGTTGAAATTGTAGAATCTGCAAGCACTGTATTGGGCACTGACACTCATGCCAATAACTAGCAAGTCAGAAAAACACAGCCCTGGTAGAGGCAGAGAGACTAGCATTGAAACTGACTGCTTCCTGGTTATGTGAACATTTGCAAGTCCCCAACTTTTCCGAGCTTCATTTACTTTTATCTGTAAGTCGGAGCCCATAATAGTAATTATGTCATGTGATTGTTGTAAGGATATACAACATACTGCATACTGCTTGGGACAAGATAGGGCACATGGTAAGAACTCAAAAAGTGTCACTCATTATTAGTACTAATAGAAAATGTTGCAATACACCAATAAGCTGTGTGCTGTGAGACTTCCTGGGTAGAGGAATTGCTTTTATCTCATCTCCTCTTCTCTTAGCACATTTTCCTGCCAGTTGGGAGAATGAGATGAGATTGCTTTTTCTGATGAGCCTGTAGAAGCTCCTCTAATGAGGAAGGCTCCCAGGACAATTCTCTTCACAACTGAGGACCAGAAAGGGGTAGCGTATGAGTAAACAGGTTGAGGGCAGGTGGTTGTGGTGCTATTCTGTAGCCTTCGTGGATTTCTTTGCTGGATGTAAATACTACTCCCATAGCAGATTCCAACCTACCAAAGGCTTAATAACCAGTTTGAAAATGTTTGAAAATTCAATAATCGGTTCTCCTGCTCTACTTTTGGGCAAGTTCCAGCACACCACTGACAGAAAGCTAGAGACACCAAATGACCTTGTTTAAGGCACGGAGGACTTCTTAACCAACAGAGCCTAAGCGCTATTTTCAGACGTATTTTTAACTTTTTTATTTAAGATTTTATTTTTAAGTAATCTTTACACCCAATGTGGGGCTTGAACCCTGAGATCAAGAGTCACACACTCTACTGACTGAGCCAGTCAGGTGCCCCTGTTTATAAGTTTTAAATGAGGATTCTGAATCTTCATTACAGGACTTCCCGATACAAGGGCCTCTGTCCCTTGTATTTTATATTATTATTTTTTTAATTTAATTTAATTTTATTATGTTATTGTTATGCTATCGGCATGGAGCCCAACACAGGGCTCGATTTCATGAACCGTGAGATCATGACCCGAGTGGAAATCAAGAATGGGCCGCTTAACTGACTGAGCCACCCAGGCACCCCTGTCCTTTGTATTTTAATACTGATATGAACACTATGTAGTTTTCTCAGCTCACTGGTTGTATTTTGAATAAAGGATCCTGAACCCTTCACTTGGAATAGTGTTTACCTCCTCTATATCTAGCCTGTTTGTGTAGTGAAAATGGTCTACGTTCTTACTGACCCACCATTGGTAAAAAAAGATCAGGGATGGTAGCACGCTATTTCCCAGATTCCCCTATCTCTTCATTTCAGAAGCAAACACAAATCTGGATGCTCCTTGCACTTAAAGCCCGGGGGGTGGGAGTAGCTACATTTTCAGAGGCAGGCAAGTGCTGACTCTGC
The DNA here is from genome assembly GCF_018350155.1 of Leopardus geoffroyi. NCBI lineage: Eukaryota > Metazoa > Chordata > Mammalia > Carnivora > Felidae > Leopardus > Leopardus geoffroyi. The sequence goes on from NC_059343.1 coordinate 118,689,635, forward strand.
ATTTCTAAGGCTGCCCCCGAGTGCAAAGGGGACCTGCGATCAAATTTCTTACCATATGACTGAACAATTCTCCACAACTGAAGCATAAACCCATGGGAAATTAATCTGATGACCGTTTGTTACGTTAACATCATGCTGGCTTTTGTCAATAAATACTTAAAGGTAGAAAACAGTCCGTTATGGGCCTAATGAATGTTACCACTTAGTCAAAGCCATACAGTGACTATTATTTATCAGGTGATATATATATACACACACAGACATACATACGTACATATACATATACATGGATACGTTCATTTCATTTAACCCTGACACAACTCTGCATGCTTTATCGAATTCATATCACCATTTTACACACGAGGAAATGGCGGTCAGAGAAACAAAATCACTCACATAGGAAAGAGAAATCAGGATGCAAATCCAGTCTGTGTTCTCAGAGGTCTGGGCCCTTTGCACGGCTTTGAGTATATAAAGACAAAAAAGAAAAGATCCTGACCTTAAGCAGCTTACAGTCCAGCAGACCTGTATAAACACCTGTCACGTGCCCAGGACAACGAGGCATCTGTCAGCCAAACCACGGGCAACAGTCTGGGAAGATGGCCTGAACTGCCACACCACAGCGGCGCCAAGCGCACGTTATCAGCGCACCTGCCTTCCTCACGGATTTGAGAGGGTAGAGCTCCTTAGGCTCGGGTGAGACAGTGCTTGGGGGCCAGAGAAGGGTGGTCGGGAAAGCGATTCAACACTCTGCAGACTAATCCTCATGAACTGAGCCATTCAAATGTGTACTTTTCACCAATCAATGACAAATAAGGTGAGGAATCCATACTGGCCATGATGTCAGGACTCTCGACCTAAAGGTCTAGAAACCTAAGTGAATTGGACTGAAATGCCTCAAGCAGGGTTGTCGGATTACAGGACACCCAGTAAACTCTGAGGTTACAATAAATAATGACTATTTTAGCATGAACATATCTCAGATAGTGCACGAGATATACTTATGTTGAATACACTTACTTCTAGTTAGTACTTATACTGAAAAATTACCCATTTATCTGAAATTTCAATTTAACCGGGCATCCTGTACTTTAATTAGCTAAATCTGGCAGCCCTAGACCCAAGAGAAAATGGGTTGATCGTTCTAAAACTCTCTATTGCTCCCATCCTTATCTTTGTCCTTTGAGTAGCCTGACCTACTGTATACGGAGGTGCTGAGACACACATAAAAGCTAGCCACTAGCATCCCCCAGGCAGAAACAAAACGACCATTTTCCCAGGATACCCTTTCACTTACCATTGACTTTACTCCTCTCCCTTTCAAGTCCTACGTCTCATGCACTGTGTACCACGTGGATAAAATGGAGTCTTCCTCATCTCCCTCCATCCACAAGGGATGGCAGGACACAGGCAATTCAGAAATACTTGATTTTCTCCCTGTAAGTGCTCCTGGAAAGACAGTAGGCTTCAGACGTTTTTTTCAACTGAATCCTTGCCAAATACACTGGCCAAGGAAGCATGACCCTTCACTAGGAGTAAAGTGACAGGGTCCCCCCTTGTCCTGGCTTAGTCATTTATGAAACCAACGACCCAGGGCCCCCCCTGAGCCTCATGCATAGAAAAAAGAGAATCAATCTCGCGCTACTTCCTCACACGATTCTTATAAGGATCAAAAGAGATCGGGTTGGAGAAAGTGTTTGGGAAACTCTAAAGTGCTTAAAGATAGTAACCACCCTCTGTATTCTTAACAGGCTTCCTGGGTGATTTGGGCAAAGGGTCCTTTTGTAATAAAACATATTCAAAACACAAACACCCCATTTTGCTGAGCTGTAAGTCCATTTTTACACCAGGTTTCCTTAAAGCAAGATCTGTTTTCAACTATAGGAACAAACAACAACCCCACAGAAAACAAAAATCAAACAAACAAAAAGGCTCTCTTAATCAGAAAAAAATGTCAATGTCACGATGTGGGTATCTCAGTCTATTAGGAAGGCATTTGGGTAGATTAGACTCATTTTGAAAGTTGTTTGTGAAACGTATTTAATTGGTTTGTCTGTTTTGATTTTGAGTGTGAGCCTCTGTAGCTGTCCATGTAATTACGGCAGTTTTGCAACACAGCACAGAAAAAAACCAGTTGTTTGGTCTGAAGGCAAGACAGAGATTCTGTGTGTACGTTGTACATAAAGCCTTCTGGCTGTGAGTATTAAACTCTGGGATAATGAAGACCTTGTATTTCTTGTCTATGAGGCCAGAACTCTTCTTATACTGCCAGGGATCCGGCATCCTCTAAAGGCTGGGAATAGCTGCTGCCAAAAATGACTGAGTATCATGAAAGCCCTTGTGCTTTACAGTATGATCGTGGACAGGGTCCATGGGAAAGACCTGGATTTGTAAATCAAATATTTACAGTCCTTCTGAGTCAACTGAGTAGCTCCTAACAGCCGGATGCGTGTGCGCGCATGTGCGCACCCACGCGTGCTCATGGTGATGCTGTGGAGATCCCAAATCCAATCGAAACGCAGCAGTTGTATAATTTATACTGACCAATTCCATGAGAATTGGGACGAGTAAAAGCTTTGGAGGCCTTTCTGTCTGAAAACAGCGGATACCGTTTGTTAAGGATACTGTTTTATTTCAGATACACGTCATGTGGCTGTTCATTTTCTGCTCTTGTGTCTTTAGGTTTTCAGGTTAAACTCCTTGGAAAACATTCATGGCTTTCAATTTCCCCCATCGCTGAATATAATTTTTCTTTGATTCTCTGACTCCCTAAAGATTCGTCTGCCATCTCGATTTGGCCAAGAGAGATATCAAAAGAGATATGAGGGGCGCCTGGGTGGCACAGTCGGTTAAGCGTCCGACTTCAGCCAGGTCACGATCTCGCGGTCCGTGAGTTCGAGCCCCGCGTCAGGCTCTGGGCTGATGGCTCGGAGCCTGGAGCCTGTTTCCGATTCTATGTCTCCCTCTCTCTCTGCCCCTCCCCCGTTCATGCTCTGTCTCTCTCTGTCCCAAAAATAAATAAATGTTGAAAAAAAAATTAAAAAAAAAAAAAAGAGATATGCTGAGGCTTCCAGTTATAGAATGAGTAAGTCACAGGGATGAAAGGCACAACACAAGGAACACGGTCAATGGTATTGTAATAGTGTCACAGAGTGACAGATGGTGGCTATACTTGGGGTGAGCACAGCATCATGTACAGACTTGTCAAATCACTGAGCTGTACGCCTCACGCTAATGTAACATCGTGTGTCAACTACGCTCAACCAAAGGTATACTAACATTCTGACTGTTTACCATGTTATAAGTCATTACAGCCTAAGTGCCTTTTATGTACACTAGTTAAATCCATCCACGAGCCTGTGAGGTGAAGACGACCAGTACTCTCAATTTACAGGTGACAAACGTGACGCTCAGGTGACAAAACAGGTAATCAGACATTTTCCATTACTAATGGTAATTCCTTTTTATTTTTGCCTTTGGAGAAAAATTACTCCTTTCCTCTCTCCTTACACCAGATGATGTCCTTATCCTTAAAAGCCATTATATTTTTGGAGGCATCATTAAAAGAAACTTTGAAAAAAAAGATCTTCTCTTGCAGTCTCCCAAATCGGCTTAGAGGCTCCTCATCCAGTCCAGATTTAAGTACGGCCCAACCGAAGACCAGAGAATGGATAAAATGGCCTCCCTGGCAGACGTACAGTCCCTTCACCAGGCCACTGAGCCACCTGCACTCCTCGAGCTCGGGCTTGCTCGCTCCCTCACTCAGCACTAAGGATGTGCTGAGCTTGTTGTCTGTGGAGTCACTCTGGAGACACAGAGGAGAGAATGCAAAGAGCAGGGGTAGACCTGCTTTCCTCATCTGTAAACGAGGCCACAGACGCCCACTTCACAGGGTACGCGCACCATGTCAATTACAAAACCCACCTGAAACGCACTAGTTTCCTAAGTGCCGGAAAAACACGAGAAATGAAAGTCACTCATTTCAACCAGGCAGCCGTTTATTCAAAGTGACCTATCTCAAGGTCTCATCTTGACGCATTTTTTTTTTTAATGCCTCTATGTTTGTTTTTTTTTTTTTTTAGACAAATATAAGATCCGGCTGACTGTTTTTTTAAGTTTATTTTTTTTATTTTGTGTGTGTGGGTTAGAGAGAGAGAGAGAGTGAGTGCACACAAGCAGAGGGGAAGGGAGGGGCAGAGAGAGAGAGAGAGAGAGAGAGAGAGAGAGAGAGAGAGAGAGATTGGGAATCCCAAGCAGGCTCCACACTGTCAGCACAGAGCCCCTCGAACCCACGAACCGTGAGATCATGACCTGAGCCGAAACCAAGAGTCGAAGACTTTACCTACTGAACCACCCAGGAGCCCTCTGGCTGACTGATAATAAATGTTGAACATAATATCTTCCTAATGAAGTAAAAGCAGATTTTATTCAGTTAAGCAGTTAAGTGAAAAATTAAGATATATTCTTTATATATATAACATATGTTAATATTTAAAATAATTAAATCTTGACACATATTTATATATATAACATATATGTAATATATATATATAATTGCTTTCAACATTCACTTTGGAAAGCAATAGAGTATTGGGTCTATTAAATCTAATCTCTGATTTGCCTGATAAATTTGATAATCTTGTTAGCGAAAACTTACAGTATAAATTATCCTCTGTTGCTCCTGTATCTTGTAGGATAATAGTCATTATAATTATTTACATTAACAGAGTACTTATAATGTGCCAGGTACCATTCTAAGAACTCTCTGTTCATTATTTCATTTAATTCTCAAAACCACTTGCTAGGCATTGATTATTATCCTCATTTTCCAGATGAAAAAGGAAGTTTAGAGCAAGCTATGTTAGCCAAAAGTCACCCTACCAATAAGTCGCAGAGACCTAAATGCTATTCTATAAGATCCTAGAACCCATCAATGAACTACTAGAACTACTAGGCTCGCTTACAACTGATGAGTGGGCTCATCCATAATTTACAGCCCTTAAGTATCAAGTCCCTTACCTCTCAGGCAGGTCTTTGTTATTGTCTATAAATTGAAGTCGAGAGGTTTACTAAAGATGAAATACAATAACTTCTTCCCAAACATTTGTGGAGGAAATAAACTGAAGAGGCATGAATCCTTAAGACAGCATGGGGGATACATAGCCCATAGAAGAGAAGACAGCTAAGGGAGATATGGGGTCCATGGGGATACGTGGTCCAAAAGAGAAGATGTGGCCCGTGGGGGTTATGTGGCCAAGGAGAATATGTGGCCCAAGTGCCAAGAGCCAATCCATTCCCATGTCCATGGCCGACACTCTACTGTGATCATGAAATTTTTCCCACTGAATCTGGACTTAACCTGAGAATACTCCTAAACCTAGTGCCCCAAGTCAGAGCTACTGCTCACTCGTTTACATATTAGGCACAGAACTAACTACCAAGTTCACAGCTCTCTTCTCAGAGTCAGCATGTGAGATGGAACTCTTTGCCCATCCCTTACCAAAAAAATGAAAGTTGACAGAAGCAAGGTACCCATTCCTAAGTTCCAAGGTTTTATTCCAGAGTTCTAAGGAAACTTGTACTTCATTTATGGAGACAGAACTGAAACATCTTCTAAAGAAGAGAGTGAATTTGATCGTTTCTTTTAAGCAATACAATACTTGTTCGTAAGTTCTCATTACCTCGCACAAAGCACATGAATACATTTTCTTCGGTCAGTTTGGTCTCTCTCTAGATTTCATCCCTTTTGGACACTGGAAAACCACTTATCAGTAAGTACACGCCCCTACTTCTGTACAGGGATTCGTGAGGTTCAAGAGGTAACTTCCTGGATGAAAGCTAAGCCCATAACAGTTCTACAGATGGTACTGGAGATATAGTCCATAAATGTTCCAAAATTGTGTTCAAATTTTTAAGAAGAGGACCTACAGCTTCACAAAGAGCCACGTAAGGTTTCTGTCTCCATCCCACACGAAGCCCAACAATATTTGCTGAGTAGATACTGATAGGCACCGCAGCTGGATCTAGGCACAAAGATGTCCACAAAACAATCGCCAGTCCGAAGGAATTCACAGATGTCCAACTCTCTGCTCTGCGGAATCTGATGCCCTGCTAGCCATCAGTTGTTTTATCCATGAGGTAAGAGTTTCCTGGAATCATGCGCAGTCCCCTAGCCCAGCAGCCTAGCCTGGCCCGCAGAGACATTGTGCTGAGAGCCACTCTACTGCATCTCTCCTTGGAACACACAGCGCTAGCTGCTTCTCCTGGGAAATGGAGAAATGCCTCTCATCAATTCCTGGTGAGTTGCGGAAGGGAAAAACCAAGCGCTAGGTGATGGTGATTTCTCAATAGGTCACCCTGCTACGTGAAATTCTCAACAAATCATGCCGTTACATTTACAAAGATCACAGCTTGAAACAAGGAGAGATCTGAAGCACAGAGACCAGTTAAGAGGCTACTGTAGCAATCCAGGGAAGAGATTATGAGGGCCTGAAACAGGGGAGTGGCACCAGGGACAGAAAGAAATAGAGGGATTTTGAGAGCTATTTTCCAAGGTAGACCTGGCAGGAGCTGTGAGAAATGAGGCTCAAGACACGGGCCTGAAAGCACTCCAAAAGGACTTTGGACACCACATTAAGGGACTCAGATACGATCCTAGAGGACACAAGTTGCGAACCGGTGATCCACCATCCCGCTGGCCTGCAGACCTGCTTTGTTGCCCCACCCTCAAAGGATTAAGAAAAGGAGTGAGTTGGCCAACATTTAAAAAATCAAGAGATTTAACATAAAAATCTGGATTTATCATTTCTCTTGAGGAGAAAAACAAGGAGGTCCGGAAAAAGGAGCTCACAATTCTGCACGACACCACCAGGCTGGAGCTGGTCGGCTAATAGGCCGTGGACTTCTTGGGCCAGCCTCGCTCGTTTCTGTTGCAGGTCTAGACAACTGATACTGTGCCTTGTGCTGTAGGTTATGAGAGTTCCTTGAAATGTTTAAACTGGGAAGTTTCATGAGCATTTTTAAAAGACAGAGCACCCGGGTGGCACCATTGAGTCTGGACTGGAAAGGAGACAAGATCAAAGACAGTGAAGGAGTTCAGGGCAGCGCCCTCCTGCCCCCAGGATGTGCCACTTTGGCATCTGGATTATTTTGAGCTGAAGGCACTTGAGACCCTACGGGCCAGAGAGAAACGTTCGCCTCTCCCTTAGCCACACAGAAGAATCTAAATTAGGGGTCTTTCCCAGAATAACGGTTATTAGCAGAGATACATTTCATCTGAGTGACCCGTCCGTATGGCAGGGCACACATCGAATTACCAATATCTGCTCTTCTCATTGCCCTGTGAAGTGCATTCCTTTCCTCCGACATCCCAGACCCCTGCCCCCTTCTCCTTAGTTCAGGATGCCAAAGAGACCGCATTTTGCCTGTCTTTGGAATTCCCACATCTATGTGGATTCCCCATATGCATGCCTATTTAACCTGATTTTCTCCTGTTCATCGGTCTCATGTCGATTTGATTATTAGTCTAGCTAGAAGGATCTTTGAGGGGGCAGGAATTCTTGCTCCTCAACAACGGGAAGACCAGTTTAGAGACTGTGGCAGTAAAACATGTAAGAGAGGAGGAGGCCTGAGCTAATAAGACCACCACTGGGAGACCCAGTGGGCAGGAGAGGGCAGCTTCCACAGCTATTTAAGGAACGGAACCAATAGGGCTTAGTGATTGATTGGGAGTGGGAGTAGCTTGCAGAGGACGGGGTAAAGCAGAGTCAGGACGACGGACTCTCAGGGTTTCTGGCTATGAGCATCTGGGTTTAGGTTAAAAATATGGAAGAAAAAGCTAGTTGAAAAATGCAAATTCCTACTAGGTTGCAATACGTTCATTATTTTCTGAGTGAAAATGGAGAGCTGCTCAATGAGTCATGGACTATATGGAAAACTAACCCAAGATGCTATCTGTCACCCCAGAAAATAAATGTCAGAAAACAAAAACTGACTCCAGGTACAACTGGATGCATAATCAATCCCTTCTCCTTCTATGGCCATAAAATCTGCCCCATGGCGGCCAAGGTGAACGTATGGACTTCACAAGCTAAGTGAAGGAGAACAAGACGAACAAGCATCAAGTGAGAACACAAATCCATCCCGCTACTCCCGTTATTCACAGTTCACTAAAGAAGCCGTTCTGTACCATACATTCGGTGCCTGTGGATGTTTATTAAAAGATTATTACAAAGACTTGACGCATAAACTTAATTCCATTCTCTTCTATGTTAGCAAAGTCTGCCAGTGATGATAAATGTTGTCCTGAGGGGAAGAGGAGAGATTAAGGCAAATGAAATTACCATTAAGACATTTCTTCTTTTCACACACACAATAATATATATAGTTCACTTAAGAGGAGAGTTCGCAATGATTACAGAAGTGTAAATATTTACCGATATTGCGATTTAAATAGTCTCAAATTAGATGTAAATAAAGAGCCTTCAATTCGTTATCAAAAGAAGATGAATCCTGATTTGCATTTTCATCGTTATCTACTATCAATTGTAAAGCTACTGTGGAGGGAGAAAGCGGCCATCTAAAACTGGGGGATTTTGCAAAGCTGCCTCCAAGTAAAATAAAATACCCTCTTTATCATGACCCATCTTTCCCTTTTATTCACCTCTCAGAGGAGGAGATGCATGGAGGCAGACTTGAAAGGAATTCAACAGATGAAGACAACTTGTAGGCAAGTTGCAGACGTCAACCCTTGATCATTTATATTAAAAACTAACACTTATCAAATTCTCTTTCCAAGTCAAATAAGCAACCAGAAGGAGGCATTACTAATTTGTCAAGGATACTTCAGACTGAATTACGGTATGTAGCATGAACTGAGAATCTTATTATGGTAAATTTGCAACTCCTGTCTCCAAATCACATTTGCCTCTTTTCTACTAGAAATGATGTATTTTTTATCTAATAGCTCTTTTTCCATATTATCGATGTCTAGATGCCGTTCTTCCATTTATATATTGTGCTGCGTGTCAACAGTTTACGTTCCCAGAAATCTAGCCCTTACTATCACCACCACGATCAACATGATTATACTAATTATATTGCTGTTAGACTCCATGGCATCAGACTGAGGTGATGTAATTATGGCTTCCGAGCAATGACTTTTATAGTTTCCTTCTTCCTATATACCGTATTTCAAAACAATGTGCTCAAGTGAAATGAGGCCTCACTACTGACCCTCATTTCACATAGGGTTACTGAACTCCAACAAGTGAAATATCCCCGCCAACGTGTCAAGACTGATTACATTATTTTCCAAAGTTAACTGACTTGGATCCGCTTGTAAGCGCTCGGTCCCACTTGAACTGCAGTGCCACAAACAAACCTCTTCATATCCTTGGAATGGTGACCGTTTTGCACCGACGCCCTCATTTTCCCAAATTTCAGATCTAATCCGAACCACAAACAAGATGGAATCAGCAGACACAGAAACATGTGAAAATTTTGTTAGGCTTTTTTTTTTTTTTTTTTTTCTCCTGTTGCATTCTACACCACCCATCAAACCATCACCAAAGTCTAAGTGGATGTGGTTTGAGACATTTGGGGAAAACAGTCCCTTGACGGTTTTCATTTTATCTGAAACACACATATTTATCTTCTCCTAGGATGAGAGGAATCTGCCGCATGTCATTTAAAAGTTCAGCAACTTGGATTTCTCTCTGACCAACACTTGTCCCTTGTTTCTAATTTACGAAGAACATTCCAAGGAGCTTTTCTCCATAAAGAGAACAGTTATACAGTTATATATAGATTCAATGAATGCTTTTTTTTTTTTTCTTAGCGTTCCATTTACTGAGGACAACAGATGGACATTCTAAACCGTTAATAAATGCAGACGAAAGATGATATGCTGGCTGGCTGGCTGGCTGGTACGTTAGCAGAGTTTTCCCAAGAAGAAACAATGACTTAAGCTAAGATGAATGCTCCCCAGTTGTTTGAATAGACGGTTCACCACTCGTTTTACTAGGTAGTAAACACATGCAGTGTTAACTGGCAATTTACAAGCATTTAATAATCATATAAATGTATCATACATTGATTTCAACATTGGACAGTTTATTGTTATCCTCAATAAAGGGCTTTGGAGGCAGAACACATAATTATTTTGTAATTCCATTTAAAAGGGTAGAGAGCTAATCAAGCATGTTGCTAATAAGAAACAATCAGATGAAGAGACCACACAGCTGCTAATTTCCATAATCTATACTGCATATTCCTGCTCAAATCCTAGACCACAACTTTATTCCGAAAGCCTATATATCACAGTGGCTTCACCCAATCTTCCGTTTTGGTCACCACTTTCCCAAAATATTGTTAAGGCAAAAATGGAATGTACATCCAGACATAGCCTTGGACCAATACGGATCATATAAAAAGAATGACTGTCTAATCACAATCTATACAAGGTTAACAAATTTAGGCATGCCTGCTGTAACTGGGTACTTGAATGCCAAATTAATGTAGCCATTTTCAAATAAACTTGGGAATGAGAATCTGAAGTGTTGGACAGTGCCTAATGAGCCATCGTCATAAGCAATAGAGTGTTAAAATGGAAAGAGGAAAATACTGTTTGAGATGCAGTTTTCCTGATTATTTTTAGATTTTCCACAGTAATATTTCTCTAATGCAAGTGGCACGGGAATAACCACTTCTTCCTAATTTAGCTCTAAAACTGATGCACTGTGACCAAAAACCAGACTTCGCTTTTTGTCCAAATTCCTTGATCCCAAATACACAGAAGAATTTTAATACTTGTCCATATTCAGTGGGACTGATTGTCTGGCGGGCAGCAAGGCCACCCCAGGAAGCCCTGTGTCCCTCTTACTTCACACATGTAGGTAAATGCTGAAAGTTACGTGAAAGAAGCCTTTACACGGAAGCTGATGGCGGCTATGAAGAATTTCACTGATATTTCTAGTCTGACCCGAATTATTCAAAATCATCCAGAAGCGTCTTTCCAGTCAAGAGCAGGATCCGGGGAGGGGGCTCAGTCTGGGCAAGGCTGCTGCACGCGGCGTTAGATCTTGCATCAGATGCCAAGGGCCCCGCCCCAGAGCCACGGTGACTGATGGGCATCCCTGCTGGGGACGCCCCCGCAGAGGCCCCCATGGGAATCAGAAGTCGAAACTGCATCGGGACAGCCCGGCCTGGTGGAGCAGGCGGTCAGTCCACAGTGAGGCAGGGTCGTGATCTCCGTTTGGCTTGGTGTTTCCTGCAGTAGCTGGATCTTGGCACTCTCCCCTTTTGCTCCTTGTTCCTAGAAACAGCCACTGCTCCGTCGGACTGGATTTCAGGACATCTTTTTTTTTTTTTTTCTTTTTTCTTTTTGGTCTGTTTTAAGCCATTTTCTTAGTCCCTGAAGACCGTCAGTGTAAAAGACTAACTGAAGAGATGCCCCAACGTTCACTAAACACGGGATGATGCCATCAGGTTCAGTGGTCTCAGACTTCTGACTTCTGCTCTTCTACCGTGGGACCGTCATACTTTTGCTCCCCCTCCCCGCCCAGGACTGGCAGAGTTTAACTGGCATCAGAATTCATTTCCTAATGCACGTTCTCTGCCTTTTCTCTTTTCCTGTACACGACGCTACTCTTCCCGCAGTTTCGCAAATGTCCACCTGATACCTCATGTCCCCTTGCCCTAGAACCCTGACAACATCTACTTTGGCCCAAAGTCACAATGGACTGGTTACTAGGGTGTTCTAAAGCAAACAGGCTTTGGTTAGGTGAATTCCCCATAGGTAAACAAAATGTATTTTCCATGGTAATCCTTTTTTAATCCAACGAGGGAGTGTTTGGCAGAAGCATGTCAATCAATTAAAAAGGCAAGTATCAGAGAACTACAGAGTGTCAGAGCTGGAAAGGCACCTGGAGGTCATCCAAAACAACCCCCTCCTTTTTTCATATGAGGAAACTGAGGCCCAGTGAGGGTGAGTTGCCACAAGTTTCACCAAGTTAAGAACAGAACTGGGGGCACCCGGGTGGCTCAGTCGGTTGAGCGCCTGACTTCGATTCAGGTCATGATCTCGCCATTCATGAGTTCGAGCCCCACGTCTGACAGCTCAGAGCCTGGAGCCTGCTTCAGATTCTGTCTCCCTGTCTCTCTCTGTCCACCCCCCCCCAACCCTTCTTGTGCTCTGCCTCTTTCTCTCTCTCAAAAACAAACATTAAAAAATTTTTAACGAAAAAAAAGAGCAAAGCTGTATGTGAAGTACGTAACTGAAAATGTAATGATTGTCTGTAACTTAGTGTGAGACTCATCCCAAAATGAGACGGACTGACAGAGGGACAGATATGATAAGTGCAGTACAATATGAATGATAGGATCTAGGTGGCAGGTTCATGAGTGCTGGCTGTGAGTACATTTAGTACTCGTGTGCATGCTTGAAAACTTTCATCATAAAACACTGGGCATGTGAGCATTGCAAACGCCTCCCGCAGCTGTAAGTCACAGAGACTGGGGACAGGTGCTTCGTGCAAGGCTTGATGTACACACGAGTGAGTGCCAGTATCCACGGTCGTGGTAGATAACCCAATGCACGCTCTTCCTTACAGAATACACTTGTTTAGGATGTTGACTCTTACTTAGAGAATACACTTCTTTACGATGCATTAGAGGGATTCAAAGAGTTAAAATCGTTTTGATTTAGTCAGGACTCTTGCAATTTCAAGATGAAAGAAAATCACCTCAGACTGGCAATAGAGGGTCTACCCTGGTTTCCGTAAATGAAAGGTCTCCGGGTAAACCCGCCTTACTTGAGTCTCCACCTCCTGGCCCTGCTTTCTTTTGCATCAGCTCTGTTCTCATCCAGGCTTTCCCTTCCTAGTTGCAAGGCTCTGCATACTCCCTGTTGATACCCTCATAGGCCCGAGCCCAGGAAAAATGACAGCCTGCCTCATTCAACAGTAGAAGCAAAAGTCCAAAGAGTGCATTTCATTTGCTCTGCCTGAATTATGTGCCCGTCCCTAAACCAATTTGCCAGGACACCGCAATGCTCTGACTCAACACGTCTGAACTGGCATGTGCATATGGACCGTCAGGAGGAGAGGCTGATGGCCCAAGGGAAGCTCCAATTTGTATTCCCAAAGGTCTAGGCTTGGATAACAAACCATTAAAATGACACGTCATACCACAGGTTTGCTGTCAGAGTTATCTCTTAGATTGCTGAGGAAGTCACCTTAAGGTCTCTGATGGCAACAAGGAGTGAAGGTCCTGGATGTGATCCATCTTCTAGTAGATTCCATAGTGTGTTTGTGATCTGACGAACCTCTCCCCAAAGGATCACAAATGCAAAGGGTGAAGGTGGCCCATTTCAAGAATGCACAGAGCTGGATTTGGGACCATGAGAGTCCCTTAGAGAATAATCTAGGAGTTGGTGAAAAAGGAGCTCGAGCTCTTGGTACACATGGATTCCAGGTACATGGGAGAAATGGTAAACTTTGGGTATCAAATAGGACCCTTAAAGTCAGAGATACTCTTGGAGCCACATCCTTTGGAATCTTAGCATTTTTCACAAGTAAAATTGGAAGGAGATCCAGTGACAGTTCTTATCTCCAATTTAAGTTAATTTCCAAATAAACTTAAAGAGTAGGTGTGAAATCTCTCATTAAATTGGGTTACATTAACTGGGCTAGTTATTCTGATTTGGTGATTATATCATCAAATATACTGTTCAATCAAGACCAGTTTTATCTTCATAGTCATGAATTAAATTAAGCAGAATTATAAATGCTCTAAAGTTACTAGAGCTGTGTCTCCACTCCCCTTCCCAGGGTAGAAGTTGCTGGACCCAGCAGCGCTGGTCAAAAGGGCCAGGCTGCCACGAACAGGGCAGAGTGTTGCCTACAGGTATCGTGCGTGGAGCCCGAGGGCAGTGACCAGCCTCCAGGAGAGCCCTTCCAGGTTACTGCCAGAGGAATAAGTTCTCTAACGGGTCACGAGAACTAGCAGGGCGGGAAGCCAAAGTCAGAACCACCATGGAGCCAAAGGTTTTAGATAACCCAGGAAGATTAAAGCAAGAGACTATGAGTCATGACTCACAGAGGAAGATGCCCTGGACAAATCCTAGAGATACGGCTGCTGGCAACAGACTGAGTAAACTGGTTCAAGTATCCAGGGTGGGGAAATATACTGACCGGTTTCCAATGTCTGGCGGCATACTCACAAATCTAATTTGATCCACGTAAAAATAGCCCTCCAGTTACAGCCTGACCTAAGCAGTTCTTTCTAAATGTAGAGTGCTACCTAGAAAATGTCTGAAGAGATATTTAATGTGCAAAATCGGGGGTTTTGACCTGATACTCGCATCTGCGTAATGTCTTTGTAGAGATTGTTAAATTCGCTTTTTCTACATTTTTCTCAGCCATCAGGATGGCAGGGGCCATCTTGCAATTCCAACGTGACCACCAAGTTGACAGACATGGTAAATGCATAGAGGGCAAAAAAACATACATCTCCATTCGTTCAAGAAATGTTTTCTAGGGTACCTCCTGCACGCTAAGCCTCATGCTAGGTAGTGGGACTGCAATGGTAAGTACAAATAGACACGGTGATGAGAAGCGTCTGGAGGTGGTGCTGACAGGTCAGCAGGGGCCAGACCATCTGGAGCTTCACGGGTTACATTGAACGGTTTGGCCTTTATTCCAAGAGCAATGGAAAGCCTTTGGAAGATCTGGAACTGGGAAGGGAGCTGTTGTGGGGACGCCAAAGATCACTCTGGCTGCTGTGCACAGGGTAACTGGAGAGGACAAGTGGGGACACAGGAAGATCCGCTAGAAAGGAGGTCACTGTGATAGTTCAGGGAAGATAAGATGACGGTTTAACCTCAGGTGGTGACTGTGGAAAATGAAGTAAGATTTTAGAGGCAGAATTTGCAGGATTTGCTGATTAATTAGACATCAGGGGTGTTGATGCAGAAGAAAGAGGTGATATGGATAGCATCCACGGAGTAATCTAGAACTTAACAGCAAATTCACTCCCTCTGTAGCAGCTCCTGTATCAGACAAACAGAGCAGCCCAATATGTTTCCTCCACATCTTACACACTGGTGACATATATATGTGTTCACATCACTTTACAGACCATTCGGCGTTGAGAGAAGGTCTTTGTTTTGCAAAGATCACAAAGGATATTCTGTGCCAACGTTAGAGATATAACAGGTATGATATTGAAGAAGGTGTAGTACTTTCTTGATGTCATGTTCAAAGGTTCTAATTAAAATGCAAGAAGCCCTAAGTTCTCCTTCATTAACCATTATGGATTAATTATCCATGGCTAAATCTCAATTCCTGCTAAACCTATTTCAGAAGCCACAAAGCAGGGAATGAGAAACGCAGGGTATCGGAACCCACGCAACATCTTTTAAGAGAGAAGTATTTTATTTTAGTTATCTAGGCATGGAGAAGGCAGCGTGCCGTAGAGGAACCACAACGTTGGGGTCAGGCAAAGCTAAGCTAAAATCTTGGTTCTGCCATCTAGTGACCTTGGAGCACATTATTTCTGCAAGTATTTTCTTTAAAATTCATTTAGAAATCTTTGACTCAGATTGGCCTGAGGAGGACTTAGATAACTAAACATACTTTTCTCAAACACCCATAATGAGTACAACAGTACCTACCTTTCAGGATCATTGCTGGGGTGAAAGATAAAGTAACAGATGTGAAATGTATGGCACACAGAAGACACGCAATAAATCAGAGCCGTTAGGAGAAAGGGAAACCCTGGGTCTGTTCTACATAACAATATAGGAAAAATATCACTGAGAAAAATTATTTATCTCATTATTAAAATAAAACTGATATGAAACTACTTACTGCCCCTTCGATGAAATCCTACTTTTCTTCAAACCAATATTGGGTGCGGTTTTAAAAATGATTTCTTTTTTAAAATACATTTTCATTTATGATGTAGTCATTTAAAAAATAAACATTACTCTGGACTACCTTAATGCCATGATATAAAATTCTCAAATTTACCTTATTTCAAATGGCACCTTATCAGAGAGAGCTCAGGTTATCCTACATACACTAGTACCCTTTCCTCCATCCAACTCACAGTCATAACTCCACTGCCGTGTTTCTCCTCAACACCCCCCACCCCCATCCTTTCTTTATTGGTCCCCACAGCACCTACTGCCAACATCTGACATGCAGGGTCATGACAGACGGTCCCCGACGTACAATGGTCCGACTTAGGATTTTCTGACTTTTCCACGATGTGGAAGCGATATGCATTCAGGAGAAACCGTACTTGGAATTTTGGGTTTTGATCTTTTCCTGGGCTGGCGATATGCAGTGCCATCATCTCTTGTGATCCTGGGCGGGGCGGGGGGTGGGGGTGGGGAGTGAGCCTCAGCTCCCAGTCAGCCACGTAATCACGAGGGTCAACAACCAATATGCTGACAACCATTCTGTCCCCATGCGGCCATTCCATTTCTCACTCACAGTACGGTATTCAGTTACATGAGAGAGTCAACCCTTTATTATAAAGCAGGCTTTGTGTTTGCTGATTTTGCCCAAGTGTAGGCTCATGTAAGTGTCCTGGGCACCTTTAAGGTAGGTTAGGTATATTAAGTGCATTTTCAATTTACAATAGTTTGAACTTACAGGTTTATTGGAACATAACTCGATCATAGGGTGAGGAGGAACTGTACTTTGTAACTTGTTTGTGTTCTTTCTCCACTAGAATGCAAGTTCAAGGAGAGCAGGACTGTTTTGTTGTATTTTTTTTTTTTTTTTTGAGAGAGAGAGGGAGGGAGGGCACAAGTAAGTGAGAGGCAGAGAGAGAGAGAGATGGAAAGGGAGAGAAAGAGGGAGAGGAGGAGGGGGAGAGGGGACGAGAGAGAGAGAGAGAGAGAGAGAGAGAAGCGGGGCTCGTGTTCACCCAAAACGGGGCTCGAACTCATGAACCATGAGATCATAACCTGAGCCGAAGTCAAATGCTTAACCAACTGAGTCACCCAGGCACTCTGTTTCGTTTTGTTCACTGACCTGTCCTTGGCATCTAGAACTACACCTGGCACATAGTGGGCACCAATAAATATGTGTTTTTAAATGAATAAAAATATTTGGGTACACTTATCCAATGTGTACATCTAATATGAAATATGATAAATAGCAAAGCTTTTATGCAACCTTCATGTACTGTAACCTTTCTTTTTGGCTCACGTTTCCTGTAAGGAGGTTAGGGAAGGCTTTCACTCTACTTTGCTGCCCAGCTCCACATTGCTAATGCATGATTCCGTCCCTGAAGCCCAATTCTAGAAAAGGCAGCTACAGTTGCCGCGCCACAAATGCAGAAGTCACTTGAAATATGCAAAATAACAGGGTTCAGTTTGTACCTGTCATTTAACGAATTGCTTACTTTCTAGTTGAATTTCAAGTTTCTTGTATTAATGAAAGTATGCAAATAGTGACTTTTCCCACACTCTGCATTACAAAGGTTAAGGGCAAAGAATGAACACCTGCTGTGTGATATTGCTTTTGTACGGATAAAGCAAAGATTTGGAGCCTGATTTATAAATACTTGCATAATAACAATGCATGATCAACGCAAAAAGCCTGGCTTCCTCTGACAAAGAGAAACAGCAGCATAGTATGTTTGATAGAGATCTGTATTTTCCCCTTCACCACAGCAAATGTGCTCTGGAGGTGATTTCTGGCCGTTGGTATCTTATTAAGGCCCACCCTAGAAAAACTGGGGAGTAAGCAGACTTTGGCTTTTGTGTGTTGTCTGTCCTTCCATGCCGCCACCACCACTGGGATTGGTCCCAGGCAACAAGCTTCTTAAAATAGTCCCTTTCATCTCCTCATGAGCTCACCCTCTGCCCAACGTCCAGTGTAGACCCATCCCTCCGCTCCGAAAAGAAAAAAAAGTTGAAAAGCTAGTTTATGCTAAATTAAGCTCTAAATAATTCCAGAAAAATTTAGGATTCAGATCTTAGTAAGAAATCAGGCTTCCCCAGTTACTATCTATCTAGCCTTGGACAAGTTATGTAATTTCTCTTTGCTTCATTTTTCTCATCTATAGAATGGAGACAATAATAGTATGTACTTCACAGGTTTGGGTGAAGATTAAGAGTGTGTGTGTGTGTGTGTGTGTGTGTGTGTGTGTGTATCAAAGGGCCTGGAACTTAGTGTTATTTAAGTAGTTAAAGACAGAGCTCATACAATGTAGTAAAATAAGTGCCAGATCCCAATTTAGATCTAACCGATTTGGTTTGATTTGATTTGACCCGGGGAACTTACCTAATTTCTCTGAATCTCACTCTTTCACAAAATGGGAACACTCCCTACCTTACAAAGACAGGTTAAGGATTGCTAATATCCTATACAAAAATCATCTAGAATATTATCTGATGCAGAGAAGATACCTTGTATAGTATTAAAATTATTCTTTGCAACTTAAAAGGCGATAGTGGGATGTATTCTTGTTATTCTAAACTAACCAATGGGGTAGTCCTCTCAAGGGAGTCTTTCACTTAAGAACGAGGCCTTTTAGGTAGCTTTTAAATCAGATCAGCATTCATGACAGAAAAGCTTGGTTTTAATGCCACAGGTAGCAGACTGTATTTCCCAAGGATTCTCACAGCAGTATCTCCAATGTCACATGCTCCTCTTCCTATGCCAACTTTGATACGTCTAGAATGTAGAGGTCACGTGTATGTCTCCTCCCCTTGAACCTGGGCCTTCGTGATTGCCTTCACCACGAGAGATGCTCTATGACTTCCAGATCTAGGTCTCGAAAGTGCCCCGCGATTCTGCCTCATTTTTAGGGGACGCTCGTTTGAGGGAACGCCAGCCACCATGTCACGATGGCACCACCCTGAGGCTGCCCTGCTGAGGAAGCCCAAACTAGCCCACGTGGAGGGACCTATGGAGAGGCCCTAAGACCACATGATAGACCCTAAGCCGGAATGGCCCAGCTAAGCCTTCCCAAATTCTGGAAGCTCAGAATTTGGAAATAATAGTAATAGAGAAATAAAAGAATAAAATGGTTGTGATTTGAGGCCACTACGTTTTGGAGTGCTTTGTTATGCAGTTTTAGATAACAGATTCACTGTGGCACGGTTTTATTGCGATTTGTTGTGTGCGAAGGTCTTTTATTGTATCTTGTTGTATCTTATTTGACACAACGGTCTCATGAAAAACAGATACTGTCGCCTACTTTATGGCTAAGGAAGTGGAAGATCCGAGAAGTTAAATGATCTTCCAGAGGTCACACAGCCAAGAGTACTGGCAGAGGTATGCAAACACGGACCCTCCAATTTCAAGCGAAAAAGTTGCTCTATCCCCACCACCCATCTAAGAGTAAAGGACTTTGAGAAGAATGATATAATAAAAACTGATGATGATGCAGCTTTTTCCTGGGTTCCTGAAATCCTTTTTAAACAGAGATTGTAGAGGCAGATGTGATTTACTTCAAATCTTGCCTAGTGTTTGGCTGATGGATTTCCGTAGTTTGTACCATAATTATGAGTTAGTGTTGTTTTTAACTACTTGAAATGAAAAACTGAAGCATGTTCGATATTTACATTTCGTTTTAGTAGATCTTAGTCATTTTATTGTGATTCAATTTCACATTGTAGTTTTATGATTTCTCACTTGCATGAATATTAATCGGAATGGGAAATGTACTTGGTGATTTAAACGCATGTTTTTTCAAGTATTTGGGGAAAAAATCTAATTAGGGCAATATGTCCTGAAAAAATAATCTTTCCACAAAAGTGAAAATTACTGTCGTGTCATTGTGTTCTCTCAAAATGCACAGTGAACAAAGATGGCCAATTAAAAAGTATGATAACAGCTCTCTTGAAATTCGTACAGGTAATTAAAAACGCCTTGCTTTTATTTCATTGTGTATATTTTGAACACACAAGTGCTTCTTGTTTCTCCCTGATAATTCTGACCGCTGTGTGTTTCTGATCGGTCATGGTGACTGACGGCTGTCTCAAGAGCACTGTGAAGCGAGCATCAAGGATCATCTCTCTTCCATACACTACCCTGTGTCACAGGCATTCTCTATGGTGACAGCCTGGAGTGCCTCAAGGTGAATGGAGCATGGAACCAAGGACTTCATTTGATTTCTCCTCCTAAAGGATCCCCAATTCAGAATTCTATTACTTGGGTACCCTGGGTTTCTTTCCTTCAATGACTGTTGGAAAAGAAACATTTTTGGAGATCAGTAGAGATTTTGGTTTTATGGCTATTTTTAGAAATCTTTGACAGGTCACTTCCTGAAATTCAGATTGACATAATCGCCAGCTTGCCTAGGATTATGGGATATCAGAGCCGATGGAGCCCCGTGAGTTTGTTTGGTTCACACTCCTTGACGAATAGGCCAATTGAGGATCCCAGATAGGAAGGACTTTGTCCACAGTCACACAGTAAACTGGTGGCTGCCTCCCCCCATATCCAGCCAGAGCCCTCTTGTGCTGGATTTCCTTCGCTCAGTGAGCCCCCTTTGTCAGCTTTTGCCACTGGGAAAGTTTTGCCCCTGCCATCCCACCCGACTTTATCATAGATCAACATGACAAGTACCAAATCTATGACCCCTGTTTCTTTCCCATGCAGCCCACGGTCCTTCAAACCCTTCAAGAGCCACATTGCTGCAAGCATTATGGGGCAGACAGCCATAAGACTGGGCAATTTCCAGATTGAACTCCAGGATGACTGAACTTGAAGATGTGCTAGTCCTTCCTTACACAAACACTTACTTGCCTGCTGAGAACTCCTTGACCAAACTGTGACCAAACTTGTGAGTACTTTAACAAACTATTTTCTTCTAAGACTGAATGCCTTAGAATGTCCCCCAAACTCTGCCCCACCCCAAATAGCCACACACACTGAAGCAAGATTCCTTTCCTATTTGCCCCTCGGGCTGTTCTCAGTGGAAGACCAGGAAGGAAACAACCATTTTCCTCCTCCTGGGCCGATATTTCCTTTGATTTTCCCCTTTGCTTCCTGACCGGCCTCTTTTTGTTTTCAGAATGTCTAATGCGAGCATTTCCTTGGCTCAACATACGCTGTTGTCAGCCTGGCCAGATCCACTCAGGAATGAGTGAGAGCCCCAGGATCCCACTTGCTAGGGGAGGAAATTTAAACATTTCTAAACAGAAGGGAAAAAAATCAGCACTTTAATTAAAGCTATTAGCTTGAGTTTTAAAAATATTTTCACATTACAAATATAAATGAGTCATTTTTGTACAAGTTAGTTTAGCCTTTGGTCTGATCTATGTGGGACAAATGAGAATTTTGAATCATAAAATTAAGTAGGTAATTCAGGAAATACAACTTGGATGTGGGAAGAACGAAGCGCTAACGTGGCTCCAGGCAAGGTGTCAAGTTGCCCTCCACGAACCCCAACGCGGGGATAAACTGCCAGGTAAGCAATGGTCCCAGGCCGGTCCTCAGTGTGAACATGGCCACAAAGGGGGTATAAAGTGCCCTTGTAAAATGGAAAACAATTAAGCAAACAACCAACCCCAGAGCTCTTCCCACATTATAGAGAAGCCCTCCAATGCAAAAACGACCTTACTGGAAGTTTCTCCCTATGCCCACCACATAATAGATGCCGTGTATATACACTGTGTTGAAAGCAAGGAAAAGAGAAGAAATAATCATCTCAAATTTGGCAGTTAATATGTATCGGTTTAAATACACGCATATCGTGTACTCAAGACTGACACAACAATTTTATCAATCAGGGTTCTCAAACTTTAAGGGACGTGGGAATCACCTGGGGAACTTGTAAAAATGCAGGCTCAGATTCCGTGGGCCAGACATGGTGCGTTAGAAAACAGGCTCCCAGGGGCGCCTGGGGGGGCTCAGTCGCTTGAGCCCGGCTCAGGTCAGGAGCTCACGGTTTGCGAGTTTGAGCCCCGTGTCGGGCTCGGCGCTGACAGCACGGAGCCTGCTTCGGGTTCTGCGTCTCCCTCTCCCTCTGCCCCTCTCTGCTCAAGCTGTTTCCGTCTCAGAAATAAATAAACATTTAAAAAATTAAAAAAGAAAACAAGCTCCCGTGGACACCTATGCTTCCGGGCCAGAACCTCTCCAGCAGCGTGATGCTGGGCTGCACTGACGACTGACCTCCACCTCCTTGGGGCAGCTGGGCAGGAACCGCACCTGAGCCTCGGGCAGT